>NC_041390.1:487629775-487700521 GCF_002162155.2 Triticum dicoccoides | reverse complement strand
AAGTTACTTCCGCTGCTGGTTTGTATGACTGTATGACTTGTATGTTGGGTCGTGAGACCCGTACCTTTGTGTATGTTATGTATGGCTCTCTGAGCCTTAAATAAAGTACTTGTGTCGTAGAGTCATGTTGTGATGCTTCGTTGTATTTGCACATATCGAGCATATTGTGTGTATGATTGAAATGCTTGGTATGTGTGGGATCTGACTATCTAGTTGTTTATCTTTAGTAGCCTCTCTTACCGGGAAATGTCTCCTAGTGTTACCGCTGAGCCATGGTAGCTTGCTACTGCTCTGGAACACCTAGGCTGGCCGGCATGTGTCCTTCTTCGTTCCTGTGTCTGTCCCTTCGGGGAAATGTCACGCTTTGAGTACCGGAGTCCTGTTAGCCTGCTACAGCCCGGTTTACCGGAGTCCTGCTAGCCCAGTGCTACAGCCCGGACCCACTTGCTGATGACCGACACGTTCGAAGCTGGGTCATGGATGCCTGTCCCTGTAAGTCTGTGCCACTTTGGGTTTACGACTAGTCATGTCAGACCGGGCTCTTTATCATATGGATGCTAGCGACACTATCATATACGTGAGCCAAAAGGCGCAAACGGTCGCGGGCAAAGGTAAGGCGACACCCGTGAGGATACCGTGCGTGAGGCCGCAAAGTTATATGAGGTGTTACCGGCTAGATCGATGTGACATCGAGTCGGGGTCCTGACAGTTAGGGTTACACAAGGTCGGTTACAAAGGAGGAGATATCCATATACGTATTGCCTAGCTTGCCTTCCATGCCAAGTAGAGTCCCATCCGGACACGAGACGAAGTCTTCAATCTTGTATCTTCATAGTCTAACAGTCCGGCCAATGGAGATAGTCCGGCTGTCTGGAGACCCCCTAATCCAGGACTCCCTCACCCTTGGATACAACTTAATGTCTGTCCCAATGCTTCGTGATGTGAACATGATTGTGATATTTGTAAAATATCGTTGCCTTGTGCTTATGGAATCTGACAATCTCTAGTCTTCGAAGGTTATCAAAGAGGTGATTTGTATATGGTAGATTTCTCCGCAGGACCACAGCTAGCCGTATGTCTTCAAGCAAAAGCTTCAGAGTGTTGGATTTGGCATCAATGGCTAGGACATGCGGGCATGAGGAACTTGCACACTCTCGTGAATAAGAAGCATATCAATGGCATCGAGGGCGTCAAGTTCAAGAAGGATCATCTATGTGGTGCTTGTGAAGCCGAGAAGATGACTAGGGTCAAGCATCCCTCGAAGACAATCATGACTACATCACGCCCCTTCGAGCTACTACACATGGAATTATTTGTCCCTACTCACTACTCTACCCTTACTACCACTACACATATTTATGGCTTCCTTATTATTGATGATTATTTGAGATACACCTGGGTGCACATAATTATCTATAAGACTGAAGTGCAGGATGTCTTCAGACGATTCGCTAATCGTGCCATGACCAACTATGGAATCAAGATCAAGCACATCAGGAGTGACAATGGCATGGAATTCAAGAACACTGGCCTCGACACTTATCTTGATACTCTGGGCATCCCTCATGAGCTCTCGGCTCCATACACACCTTAGCAGAATGGCGTCGTGGAGCGCAAGAATAGGACTCTTATTGAGATGGCACGCATGATGCTTGATGAGTGCAAGACACCAAGGAAGTTCTGGCTTGAAGCCATTGATATTGTATGCCATATCATCAACAGAGTCTATCTTCACAAATTCATCAAGAAGACATCTTATGAACTGCTCACTGGTAAGAAGCCAAACGTAAGCTATTCCAAAGTCTTCGGATCCACATCACACTTCAAAATTTACACCGAAAGCACATGAAGGTTTTATGCTTGGTTACGGAAAGGATTCGCACACCTACAGAGGCTTCAACCTCTTTCACTATAAAGTGGTTGAAACTATAGATGTGCAGTTCAATGAGACTAACGGCTCGCAAAGAGAGTGTCGGTGTCAAAACTGGCGGATCTCAGGTAGGGGATCCCAAACTGTGTGTCTAAGGTCGATGGTAACAGGAGACAGGGGACACGATGTTTACCTAGGTTCGGGCCCTCTCCATGGAGGTAATACCCTACTTCCTGCTTGATTGATCTTGATGGATATGAGTATTATAAGAGTTGATCTACCACGAGATCATAATGGCTAAACCCTAGAGGTCTAGCCTGTATGACTATGATATTGAGTATCTCCCCTATATGGACTAAGTCTTCCGGTTTATATAGACACTGGGAGGATCTAGGGTCACACAAGGTCAGTTATAGAGAAAGGAATCTACATATTTAGTCGCCAATCTTTCCCTCCACGCCAAGGAGAGTACCATCCGGACACGGGTGCAGTCTTCGGTCTTCGTATCTTCACAGCCCATCAGTCCGGCCCATGGCTACCAGGTCGTACGCCTGAGGACCCCTTAGTCCAGGACTCCCTCAGTAGCCCCTGAACCAGGCTTCAATGACAAGGTATCCGGCGCGTAGATCTGTCTTCGGCATTGCAAGGCGGGTTCCTCCTTCCGAACTCCAAGATAGTCTTCGGACGAAACAAATGTGTCCGGATCTGCAACACACAGCCGTAGAGAGTATAGTATTTCACGAATCTGATCTGCTGACAACTTTAGTAATGTGATGTCGCGCTTTCTCGGTCATTATTTCGAACCGTTTCCCGTCCCGCCATTCCATGTTTCGGGGCATGGTTTTTATTGGCACATCTTGTCGAAGCAGAGATCGTGTCCCCTTATTGTGGTATTTTCATCAATACGAGCGTGGGTAACCCAACCATCCTGCGGGAAAGATTCCTTAGGAATAGGCATGTTCTTAGGCTTAGGAGGAGGCGTTCAATACTCGCTGCCTTTATAGAGGAACCAAGGGATTTCTTTTTATGCCAAACTTCTCCTCAACCTTCCCAACCTCGAGTTCTAGCGCCCAAGGTTCGACTTCATTGCTTCAAGCCTCCCCATTATGTCTGAACCCAGCCCTCAAGGTTGATGGGTAGCTTCCTCCGTTACAGAGGAGGATATTGCAAAGCTTCGGAAGGCCAAATACTTGACCGCGGAGATACACCACAGGCTTCCTGCTCAAGGACAGCTTATTCTGACCCCCAGATCTGGTGAGAGGGTCATATTCATCTCCCACTTCCTCTGAGGGCTAGGGTTCGCTCTTCACCCCTTCGTCCAGGGGCTAATGTTTTATTACGGACTAGATTTTCATGATCTAGCTCCAGACTCCTTCCTCCACGTCTCGGTGTTTATCATCACATGTAAGGCCTTCCTCCGAATCGCCCACACTTCGGCTTATGACTCAAGACCTTTAGTGTGAAGCCAAAGGTAATTGACGGGGAACAGGCAGAGTGCGGTAGTGTTGTAGTGAGCAAACTTACCAACACTCCCTGGCCAAAAGGCTCTTTCACCGAAACCTCCAACCAATGGCAGCGAGAGTGGTTTTATGTCACGGAACTCCATAGTACCAAGTGGGCAGCTATACATGTGTTCCGTTCCAGCCCTCCGCCACAGCTTGCATCATGGATATACAAGGGGCTGGACTGGGGATTAGTTGATGAAGTGCAGACTCTACAGAGCCGCATCCAAACCCTCCTTGAGAGAGACATCGATCTTGTCAACGTGATTCAAGTGATGCTAGTTCGCCGGATCCTGCCATGCCAGCGCAGGTCTCGCCGTATGTGGGAGCTTAATCTAGAAGGATCATGAACCCTTCAACACTTCTTTGGCACTATGCATGAAGAGATGTGGAAGTTGTTTTTTGGGAAGCAAAAACATTGGTCGGACACTACTGAGGACGCTGGCCTTAGCAGCAACCGTCATGATACCCCGGTAAGCACTTGTCTCCCGAACACTTTGTAATTACGCATATCGTAATATGGTACTAAGCAAGCTACCTTCTTCCGGGGCTGGATGAAGAAGGCGGAACTAATTATGTGTTCGGCCCCTCTTCTTGAAGGCCCCGCGAATCCTGTTCTAACAAGGATGCTGGCCCTGGCACCAAACCAGATGTCTGTGAAGGAGGGCGAGACGGAGAGTGGGAGAACCAAAGATGGCCCCTATGCCAAGGGTACATCAGACATTGTGTCCGGAGGAATCAAAATTCCCTCATCCGAATACAAAAGTGAAGGGGGGCCATTGTCTCCTCCCCTCATGGGAAGAAAAGGGCCGCCTCCGAAGATTTGGAGAAACAGGCTCCTAAGAGAGGCAAGATGCCTCTGTTGAGTGGCTCGGGCTTGGAGGACGTCGAAGCACAGTCTCATGACGAGGACAAGCCTCAGGCCAAATCGTAAGTGAACAAGGATGTTTGAAACATATCCCATTCTTTTCTTGTAATGCCTGGAATATATGTTTTTTGCAGCTCAGCACGGTGTCTTCTACAACAATCCTCTTCTTCGGGAGACCTTCTCCCCAAGATGATGGAAAGCGAGACGCCTCCACCAGCTTCTCCGCCCAATAGGGCGGATGACTTCGAGGTGTCGTCGCGGAGGGTCTACCCTGACCAACAGGTGGTGCAAGGGATGATGAAGACATTACCCGAAGGTGATACTTAGGTGGCCCTAGGCCCGGGGACCAATAATGAAGGCCCCGAACAATTCGGTATACAGCCGGATATGAATAAACAGATCCCTTTAAAGGGTGGCCGTACTCCTACTGCAGCCTCCGGAGACCCGCAGGCACCGAATATCTTGACGAACATGTTGCAGCAGGCGTCCGGCTCAGAGGAACACCGTACCTTGATATGCATGGTGGTTAAAAAGGTCATGTCCGCGAAGAGCAGATTGAATGAGGCCTTTGCGAGCCTACTAAGAGGCTTCAAGGTTTGTGCTATAATATGTGCAATTGTGTTTTATTCACAAAATACACCTATGTATAGATAGTAGTCCCTGAGACTCTGATTGGCTTCGCGAGGGAGGCGATCAGAGGATCAAAAGAAATGCTCAGGGACTGACCTGATTAATTGGAACACAGGCGGTGACTTCTCCGATGACTACCCGAACTATAGAGGTTGCAGATTTGCAACATAAGATTGATGAGGCGGATAATCATATTGCGCTTATCAACAGGCGACTTGACGAGGTGCAAGGTATGATTTTGGGGCAGTTATACTATGCATATGTTTAAAATATAAGCAATATGCGAAGAATTGTGTAATAAGGTGTACATATCTGCAGATGGTGCTGTCGCTGTCGAGATCCTTCGAGCTGAGCTAGCCCGGGCCAAGGAGCATGCCCGGATTAGTAATGCGGCTGCCGAAAAGGCATCGGCTGAGTTAAAAGCCAAACAAGCTGCTCGGCACCAAGATGAGGAGAAGATATCCACGATGGCGCTCGAACTAAAAAATGCTGCTAGCCACTGGGAACTTCTTGAGAAAGAGAATGAAGCCAAAACGGCTGAACTTTACAAGGCCTTACGAGAGGCGAGAGAAGTGCGGTATGAATCCAGAGCAGCCCGTGAGGAGATCCGGCAAGCTGGGGAGATTGCGGCTGGCAAGCCCTTTTTTCTACGGACTAAGTTCGGCGATCCAAACTATGCTCAGCTTAACCAAGTGTGGAGTTCTACGGACGAGTTTTTAGACTTGCCGAAGAGTTCTTCCGATGCGGCGCAGTTTTACCAGGCGCGAGAGGGGTATGCAATGGAGAAGCTTTTCTGGTCACACTTTGGCGTGTCGAAGCGCCCTCTATTGCTAAAACAACAGATGTCCCTATGGGCCGAGCTTCATAGGATATCTAGCGCTGCCATGAAGAACGTCATAATCCGGTTGTGGCCAACTGAGCCTATTCCGAATAGCTACTTCGGCATGGTGCAGCGACTTGTTGATGCGGTGCCACGTATCAATGCTGTGAAGCGGTCGGTGTGCATTGAGGGTGCAATGATGGCCTTTGCCCAAGTCAAGACATTCTGGGGGAAGATGAAGGCCATCAATTTTGCGGTGAAGAGTTCACCCAAGGGCAAGGACCATTACAAACCGGAGCATTATTTTGAAGATGTCCTAGAGGCCGCCCGCTTGATAGAGGGTCAATGCTCGAAAGACATAATGTTTGAGTGAGGTGTATGAGAATTGTAAAAGACAATTTTATAGTTAATCTATTTTTATGTTTTGCTCAAAAGCTTGTGTTCCTCCTGTGAGGCCGTTTTAATATGATCTGAAAGTTTTCCAGTCGTCGGCTTCAGCCCCCTCATAGGAAGTACGCGGGTGTTCGGAAAAGCATTTAATCACTCTTGATCCAACGTCTTGGTCCATGAAGGAGGTGATAATGCGGCGAACCAGGCAATCAGACTATAGGGCGTTAACACTTTCACTTAGCCATAGGAGTTTTATGGGGGGCTATGATATAGTCCCTGGTATGTATACGTCTTATTCCAATATGGTGTGTTACATATATGACCCGAAAAAAAGGTCCTTCGTGTGATACGGAGGGAATCGCGACAGATTCCGATAAGTCATCGAGTGGTTGACCAGCTCGCGTAGCATCATGATAGTTGGTTTTCAGCTTTCTCTACTGAGGTGCTTGACTAGATGAACTTGAAGCACAATCGCAGTAGTTATCCCTTTACTACCCTAGTCGATAGAGCGGAACGTAAGGTAGCAAGCACAGGAGCCGGGCAACCCAACCATTGACCCAAGACATGATTTGGAGCTGATGCATATAAGGCCAAACTTGCGACGCCGAAGTACGCAGTAAAGCTGTTCGAACTTTGTTGGCAACTCATTTGTTCCCATACCAAGCCCCTAGCAGGTTATGCCAAGGTATGTGTGTTAAACGACCATAGGAGCCATATTCATTTGTGAAAAGACGTGAATGATTAATTTGGATAATGTTTACTGGGAACTGGACGATATGCCAATGGTTACTTTATATATAAAAAGACCTCAACCCTGTCTGTTTGACATGCCGGGGGTCGAAGGCGGAGGAAAAGGCATATTACAGGCTCGAAATAAAGAGTGTGGTCTACAAAAAGTTTATTTTGGACCTCCTGTCGCACGTCTGTGCCGCCTGTCCTCGGCGAGGGGAATCCTTGACGGAAGTAGCCTCTTAGATGAGTGTACGGATCCAAACTCTGATGGAGTCGGTCTAGATGTTTGTCCTTTGCGTCACCTGTTTTTAAGAGATAATGAAGAAAGAAAAAGGAAAGTAGATAAAAAATGTTACGGGAATGCTTGCCGGCTTGTCCGTATTGTGCTTCCGCCAATGCCCATGGTATGTTAAGTGTGTAGTGATGTATGCGGGGTACAAATTTTCCGGATATATGAGGTAGGCGGCGAAAGCTGAACTGCTATTTCCGCCCCATGGTTGATCGATCCTCGGGGGCAAATTGCTTCTGACCCCCGGTATTTGGTTGGTGAACATCTCTATTGTCCCTATCGCCTGGCGGCCTCCTCCCCTTGTGTTCGGCATTGATCTTGCCGGCCTGCTTGAAGACCCAACAACTTCTGTTGGTATGATTAGTTGGTTTATCGGGGTGGCCGTGAATCTGGCAGGGTCAGTCCAGTATCCTGTCTAGGTTGGATAGTCCATCTCGGTTCGCCTTGAATGGCTTTTTCCGTTGACCGGGTTTTGGATTGATGAATCCTGCGTTGACCGCTGTGTTGTGTGATCTTTCATTATCATTGCGACTGTTGTGTTTGCTTCGTCGTGGTTTGCCATTGCCGTCTCGAATTTGGGAAGTGCCCGAGTCGCTGGTGATGTTGCTTCTACGAGCGAGCCAGCTGTCTTCTCCCGCGCAAAAGTGGGTCATTAGAGCGGTAAGGGCTGTCATGAATCTAGGTCCTTCTTGACCGTGGTGGCGTGCAAGCCATTCATCCCGGACGCTGTGTTTGAAAGCCGCAAGGGCTTCCGCGTCCGGATAGTCGACAATTTGGTTCTTTTTAACTAAGAACCTAGTACAGAGCTTCCTGGCTGACTCTCTGAGCTGTTGGACAATGTGACTTAAGTCATCAACGTCTGGTAGCGTTGAGCATTACTTGACATCTCTGCGGACTCCATGTGCCTACTATAACTCGGGCTCCAGCTTGGGAGATGAGTTGAATGGATCATGTCTTGACTGTAGGAGTATGCATCCTGCTGGGCCAGAGCCGTTTGAAGAAGTTCTCTTACCCTCCGGGTTTCAATCGCTGCTGGTGAGTCACCTTCCATTGGGAGAGCCGCCAAACGAACCGACGCTGCAATGAGATTTTCTAGGGGGGTGGAGAAGTGACCCGAAGGTGTTGGCACATAATGAGGAGGAGTGCTATGTATACGAGGTGGCCCCATGGTGCGTGGCTAAATCGGTGCACCGGGTGTCGTAATCCGGTTTGCCTCCCGCGGGTTGCTCCCCCCAGCCCCGGGAGTATGGAACAGGTTCCTCGGATCAAGCGTTAGAGGTAGATGTGACTGAGTTTTCTGATGCCTCCTCCTCATGACCTCGTTTGATGCGTTAAGATCCACCGAGAGCCGGAAAGTCTCTGCTTGAAGCTGTTGAGCACGAGCATCCAAAGCCGCTCACTCTGCCACCATCCGGGTTTCCTCCGCGGCTAGATTTTCCTTAGCTTGCACCATCTCCTCCCGCACGCGTGCCACCTCTGCGTCGTGCTGGGGTTTATCCGCCGGCTCTACCACGGCGATTAACAGAGTCATCAGCTTATCCGTGAGGTCCATCAGAATCTGAGCCGGGGGGCGCGCAGGATCTCCTGACCCGGCGGCAGCCGACCCGGTCGTTGCTGCTGTCGCCGCGGTAGAGTTCTGTCCGGGCTGTGTCACTGCCATGAAGACTCCGGCCCAATTCGGAGGCTCAAAGGGGTCCGGAATACTACTGCCATCAGAACAGCCCACGAGCATGCCGCCTTGTAACTGATACAGAGAGTCCGTCTCACCTGTTGATGATGTGGTATCAGAACAGATAGCCATCTCACCGCCCTCTACCGATCCTTCAGAGTATTCACCGCCATGGATGCAGCCTACAAAGGCATGCTGCACGGCAGATTGAACACGGGCGGTCGTTGCGCGCTGAGCCATTTCGATGAGGTCGGTGTGGACGTCCGGCTCTGGGCCTGACTCGCCAATCCAGTCGATGAAGACATGAATTCCGCCGAAGGGGACCCGGTACCCGTACTCGATTGAGCCGGCCTCGGGGCCCCAGCCTTCGTCGTCGATGTAGAGCTTGCCGCGACGACTCTTGGTCATCCGGCCCACAGCGTATCCCTTGAGCCCTTCGAAGTTGCCCTTCAAGAACTCAAATCCACTGTGCGCTGGCCCCACGGTGGGTGCCAACTGTCGTGGAGTTAACACGGTAGATGTCCAAGAGCCAGGACTTAGTCGTAGGGCCATCGCACTAGGAAGTTTAAAGGGGTTAATCAGGACAAAGGACACGAGAGAGTTTTATACTAGTTCGGCCCCTTACGATGAAGGTAAAAGCCTACGTATAGTTGGGATTGGTATTGCTGGGGTTTCGATCTGCAAGAGGCTCAACTCGCCGGCTTGGTTATCGATCTCTTGTCTTTGTCCTAAGCCGCCGCCAGGTCGCCCCCTTACATACACGGGTTAGCGCCTGGCGGCCTACAAAGTCTCGGCCGGCTCATAAAACGTGTCCGGCTTGGTGACTTCTTTTATATGTCTTTCTTTACATATGATGGTTTACAATATTTGGGCCTTAAGCCGCCCTTGGGCTTAGGCCTTTTACAAGTCTAGATTACTATAATCTTGAATATTAATGGGCTTCTGTTTGTAACCCGCCATTGGGGTTGACCCGGCCCCTCCTGGGCGGGTCATACCTGGTAGCTATATCCCCAACGTTAGGCCCCAAGGTTGACTTGAACTTTGTTCTTTGTCAATCTTCAACACTTAGACGAAACCCATCTTTCTTTGTCTGAAAGAACTCTATAATCCGCCATGACGTCATCTTCTGAAAACATGAAAACCTATTATGACGTCATCTTCAACGGATCTTTTATCTATTAATGTCTTCTGAGAATCGAGGCATTCGTTTAGCTGGATAAACATTATTTTGGTCCTCCCTTGATTTTCGTGCCTGTCTGTTCGCATCTGCCCTTATAAATAGGCACGCGGCCAGTTTTTCTCATTCTCCCCTCTTCTTCATCTTCTTCCTCTCGTAATCTCCGCTACTGCTCGAGCTCCTCCGCCGCCGCAATGCTCATCGTCGTCCTCGAGCTTGGCCGCTGCATCACCCTGAACTGTCCAGATAAATGGCGATGACCCTCCGCAGCAAATCCGCATCCGTAAGTCTTGCCTTCTCAAACTTTTTAGATTTGCATTAGGGCTTTGCGAGTTCATCGGTGTTCTTCACTGTTCCTCATGAACCTTTCTGGCAGTTCTTCCTCCGCAGCCTCTCTTGATCCAAAAAGGAGATATAACTCGCGCAGTAGTTGTTTTGCGTCCATTTTTATAGCAGTAGATCCCTTTTTCCTGTATAGATGCTTCATTATAGCTGACGAACCCATTTGTACTAGATTTTTAGGTCTAGAACATTTTTCTTTTCAGAACGGCCATTTGATCCAAAATAATAATGATAGCTTGGTAAAACTTGTTTATGCCAACACTTAGCTGAATCTGCTTTCTGAGAAAATCTGTAGTCATGGCGGCTTACCGCTCCGGCTTTCTTTTCCTTATATGTCATTAGCCCTTAGTTAAGCCGCCATTACTTGTTTTACATCTTCAACCTTTAACTGTTAACCTGACCGTAAACTGAACCGGCATGTTGTTATTTCTTTTTCAGTTCCTTGCACATCAAGCCGTCAAAGACACCCACCGTCTGTAACTGAGTCCCCTCATCCATAACTGAGGAACGGTTAAAAGAGTTCTTCCTCATTGGGTTTCTGCCTTCAAAAACTGTCATGTCTTATCGTGCTCCTGACCCGGAGGAAGAACGCCCCAATCCAAAAGACGGAGAAGTGATTGTCTTCACTGACCACATGAACCGTGGCTTCTCACCGCCCGATTCAAAATTCTTCAGAGAGGTCCTTCATTTTTTCAAACTCCATCCTCAGAACCTTGGACCCAATTCCATATCTAATCTATACCTATACTAATTACAGACTCCCAATTAATTCTCACGTTAATTATAAAATACGAGCCGTACATCTAATGATGGGACCAAGTTATTACGGTCTAGATTAACTCATGCAAGTTGCGGGAAAAAAGTACCGTCAATATCTATCTCCACCGTTTTTGCCTTTCCTAGTTAAAAAATACCATAAATATCTATGTCCAGCATTTCTTTCTTTCCCAGTTAAAAAAACGACCTGAAGCAGTCCTATTCTCTCTCGCAATCTCCCTCTCGCGATCCATATCTCTCTTCATATAACAATTTTGGAAAGAGATCCATGTCTCTCTCGAATTGGAGCAAGTAATTTGGGCATGGACGCCCCTCTCTCTCTCCATATGGAAACAGATCCGTATCTCTCCCAGTTTGCAACCGGGAAGTGGGGGCATGGATCTCCTGCGCTCAGCCTATCACAGTAATATTATTTTCTTCATCTACATCAGGTTCATCTTCTAGCACTGATTTATTTTATATTTATTTTTGTTGATTTAGATTTATATTCAGTTATTCCAGTCGTGCCTGCTACCTAGGTATTCAATTTCCTTTATTGTGGCGGATTATTGAAGTAGATGATAGAGATGGCAAAGTAAAATCAGTGTCCTCAATCCCTCCAAAAACAACAAATAGATCTTCCTGTGGCATACAGAAAAGCACGTCCAATGTCAACCATTCCTATACAGGTGGATCTTATTTTCTCTGCTGATTAACCCTAACTGGATCCTCGACTCTCTGCTGTGATTTGGCTTCCCCAATAATAGTTTTCCCAATCCTTCAACCAAGAGAGGCAAGGGGTGGTGTATATGGAGATGGACGGAGCTACTGTGGTTGGTGCCGTCCCAGATGGTGGATGAAGACCATGCTAATCCTGATGAGCAGGTAGCATGATTTTAGCTCTTAGCATTCAGGCTCCTACCAACCTCATTGTTCTTATATGGAGGAGATAGCAAGTATTTTTCCTGTGGAGAATTGGATGGCACCACTGTGCAAACATCTACTGCTGCAGCCTGCACGTGTTGTGTCTAATTTTATTGGGACTATCTAGACTATGATGAAAACATCTGGCTGGCGGAGACGATAAATAATTAGTAAGTACGTGACTGCTCTGGCGCTGATGTGATGCCCTCTTGCCGAAAACAGTAGCGACAGCAGCAGCACTCACCTCAGGTAATCACGCATCCTAAGCGTTTATTATTTTGTACATAATTCTTTTTGGATTAATTTTGGAAGGACATATTACAGCTCTACCTTGCTCCATCCCATCTCCATGTCTATCGTCGACTCATAATCTCCATCAGTGCTCCAATCCACATAAAAAGACCATGATCCAATCCAGCAGAATGACCAAGAGCTAGCGACGGTTGATGACTTCAGCAAGGACGATTTTGATCATGGGCTAAGTTAAAAGTAAACCCCTCACCTCAAAAGCAGGGTAAGCATCAACACTATGACGTGTCCAAAAAAAAGAATCATGTTATGTTAGGTATATAACATTCTGATTAAGTGTTCCTGAATTATAGCAGTAATTTTCTCAATGTTTCTAGGTCATGATGTTTTAGGGATCCAAGGAGTAGATGCACTGACTGCAGTTTGAAGCCAATGAAAATTTTGCATGTGACACCATCACTGTTTTCTTTTATCTTATAAGTTGGAAATTTGAAAGTACTTATCTTCATAGACACATGTTTGTTGATGTTTGTCCTAACAATCAGACTAATTGAAAGTCTGTTTCTACGGCTGATGTAATTCAACATTACTATCTTACAGATTTTATATCTTTATTGTCACTAGATGAATTCAGGTCCGCTGGGGTCTTCACTTTACACATGTGTGCATTTAGATAATTTGACATCTAATTGCTGCCATTAGTCGCAAATGGAAGTGCAGTCTGGAAGTTGGAGGATGACATGTTCTCTAGGGTCCGCAATATTTGAAAAAATAGTGGTAAAAGGTAGCACTTGAGAATTCCTGGATGATGTGACTTCTACTTTCTTTTGATGCCCTTTCCCCTTTTCTTCTGTATACATCTCTTGATCTATCAGTTACCTCAGTGTCATGTAAACTACATACAATTTTGGTACTACTTGATTTGGAAACACCGTAAAAAACATATGATGCGCCAACATAAAACATCTTATAATTTCAATGTTCGACCTATTTAACGGTGCACTTCAAATGTTTCATTTGTGCTATGCATACGTGTAGGCACTGGAGCATATTTCTATCATCTACCTATGGAAGATGATCCAACATGGATGCCCTGAAGAGTACCCGTATGTAGCCTTTTAATTTCTATAACATGCACTCACTACTACCTGCTTTTATGCACTTGATGTGACGTATTGAGAAGTACAATTAAACAAGTTATTTGTTCAAAATTTCCACACATTTCGCTCAAGTAAAACATGTGTATGCTCAGTTAGTCTTCTTAATGTCTTAACCAATTCGTCAATGAGGCTAAATACCCGTGGTTATATTACGCCTATTGTCCTTTGATATTGTTAAAAGAACTTACCCGAGATATGTAATGCTGATGCTCCTGCTACTTTCGGCCATTATAGTATTCAGAATTCTATAAATGCATTCCCAACTGCGCAATCGCTTAGCTTATGGATTTGATTTCTTCTAACTTTATAAATTCACAAAGGATTATAATAAGGCGGCTGAGTTGTTGGATTTAGTAAGTCTATTCCATGTACGTCAAAAATTATGCGTGGACAATACATATTAGGCTATATTGGGACACAAGACATGCTCACTACTGGAATTCGACGCACTCGGGAAAGGCGGAAGAAAAACTCGGCAAAGTATTTGGCCGGTGGAACACTTGGAACACATGACTATGCTGGACACCCGCCAACAATGTTTATTCTTCTGGATTATTTTCCACGGGCACTGCAAAGTGGTCTTACACACCAGACATCTAGCCTAAAGAAGGTGACTCTGAATGTCTATGTTGGTTGGTTGCTAGCTTCATGCTAATATTTGATGTGTTTTCCAGAATTAGAAATCCCCATGTAGGATGTTTCTAAAATCTGCGTTTTAATATAACCTGCGTCAGATGTTTCTTTGCCGTTCGAGGATGACCACATGGTGTTGAAGGAAGTGTAGGAATAACCGAATAAGTATCTTAACGAAATGCATGGATAAGATGATGTCTAAGGAAAGGAAAATCAGGGAAGTAAAACATGATTTGTTTAGAGTGGTTAGTGTAAAAGCAGATTTAGTTTCAGCAAGAGGTCGATTCTAAAGATAACAACAGGTCAACAGTGCAAGAGCTATGATAAGGCGTAACATGGTGGCTGGAAGATATATTTGTGCAATAAGAAGCATGCACATGCAGCGGTATAGTTAGTATGGTATGAGATTGAAAAAGAGTTAATTTGAGACATTCAACTCAGGTAGTTGAAAGATTTCCTACTTATGCTCTTTTATGGTTGACCACGCCCTTATTAGATCATGCAAATATAAAAGGGCATATTCTTATTTATAGATAAGTATATTATGGATTTAAGGATTATTTGTAGCATTTTTGTCGATAAAGATACAAAATGAGAGAATGTATATTTGATTGTGTAACTTTCTTTTCCCACGAAATAATTTAGAAATTTGAACGATTGGCATAAAAGACAACTGAAAAATCCTTTTCTCTATCGAATATGCAATATTCAAGATTCAAAAACCAACGATAAGACCACTGATCTATAAACTGATGTTATATATTTTAGAATAATGTGGGATCTGTCATGGTGGAATGAAAAACATGGATTCTATTTTCCAGCATAATATTTCCAGTCTCAGTGAATTATATCGAGCATACATTGTGTATTCCTCCCTACAATGTTGTACTAAACCAACGACAATTAATATGGATTGGAGGGAGGACTGCTTTTGTGAGAGAAAGTTTGATTTGAGAAATCTCAGAACACAAGCTGGACATACCAGTTCGAAATTATTAATGTTCACTACTAAAGATAAATAATAAAAAACTGTAAGAAATACCCTACCTAGATTATTGTAAGAGTTGACACACAAAACAGAAGTTAATAATGACACATGACTTCAAGCTAAAAATGTTAGCTTTGACAACTCTAATAGTACAAAAAGTAGAAATATGAACTTAATTAATTGCAGCTTTTCAAAATATAATTAAAATATGGACCAAGATCTTTCAAAACAAATATGAAAGAGACTAGAAATTTGTGTCCATGCGTTTACATTATAAATTTTAGAAAAAACGAGCATGAAATATTTTTATGTACAAAATTTCAATACAAAGTAAAACTGCAATTTACTATTTGCATTATGGAAATTACCCATTGATACTAAGCACGCGGAATTGTATAGAGCCAATATTGCTTATTAATAATTATTTCAGAAGTTATGTAGTGATTAAACTTCTGATGCATGTGACTTTTTCATGTCGTTAATGTTTATAATTACTAAATAGGTGTAGTTGTAATTTTAGTATTTCCCTCTGTTTTTAGTTATTTTATAGGAGACAAACCATGACACAAAAACTATTGTAGATTCCAACAACTTATAAAGATGTAACACATGCTAGCCCGTGCGAATGCACGGGTTGACGACTAGTATTTGTAATTACCAACTGCTCTGTGAGGTGTATCTTCAGCAAGAGCCGGCCGTAGAGCTGTTTAGAGAGTACTTTTATCTGAACCGGCAGAACGAATGCACCAACGGTCCTAGCTTAGAACTTGGAGGCATCTCAATTCAGCACCGTGAGGGTGCTGTCTTCCCTCTCATAGTTTTACCAAGTCACCCAAAGGACTGGAACCAGACTTGGTTTTACTGTCAAGATATCTCTCCAGCAAATGAGAAGCCACTGCCGGGTTACCGCCCCGGTCGTCTTGACTCCAAGTTCACCCTTCCAGATAAACTCACTAATGCTGAACGTAAGAGGCTGCTTCCATCCATCAAAAGAATCAATGCTTTGTTGGGGAACGGTTTAACTGGAGTAGATATGACGCGCTGCTGGATCTCATGGCGGGTTATTCCATTAAGCCGTCGATCAAAAATGATGTATGAATATGGTGGAGGCTCGGACAACTCTCTTTGTCACAGCCCAGTTGAACTCACCGAAGAAGACATTGTTTCAATGTCAAACCTTTTGGTGAATGGGAAATATGAAGACTGTAGCATTGTTGGGTTAAATCCCTTCTGCAAGCTTAACCCAGTACCAGAAGTAAGTATATTCTGATCTCTTTTCCTTTGTGTTTTGCCCAGCTATATTACTTTAGCACTGATCTTTCTTCTTTTATTTGCAGGCCAATTCTGACTTTTGTAAGGTGAAATATGACTACGAGGCTGCCAAGAAGGAGAAAGCTGCGCCATGAACACCAAGAAGACGACCCGGAAGTCGAAGAAGAAAAAGAAAACCACTGCTAAAGATTTAATGAAACTCGATGACACGTCTGACTCGGAGGTAGCCCTTGATTCCCTTGGCCAATTTTTTAACAATCTTATTGACACTGATCCTTACCAGAATGACACTGGGGCCAGTCAGGCCGGGGAAGAAGAGGTAACTATCATTTCCTCCGACTCAGAGCCCTTACCAAGACACAAAGTTCGATGATTGATCTGTAAAGTAAGGTTTTCTAACCCCTTAGCTCACTTGGATCCCAACTTTAATTTGAAAAAGCAGCAACATGAAAGCCGCCGTGAAGTTGGGATTGAAGATGAACCGGTTGTCGTCCTTCAACAGACCCCTCGGAAACGTCCAAACGAGGTTTACTTATTGTTGTCTTTAACTCGTTTTAATGAATCCTGCTCCTTGTATTTCTTTTAACTCTTTTCTTTTATCCTTTCAGGAGGTGTCTCATTCCTCGGGCGACTCATCACAAACACAATTCCCGGCTTTCAAGACTGCTCCTGGGTAATCAGAAATCCTCCTTTCTTCCGGGTTGCTCAATTGTATCTTTATACTGACAATCCTGCAATATTTTTCCTTAGCGGCCAGGCTAAATCCAAGAAGGCGAAGGCGGCAAAACCGGTGGAAGACCCACAGTGCTAGCATCTGAACCGGCTAGGCCGCCTTCTCCATTGGCTAACGCTCCAGAACACCCGCCTATTGACAATGAGGCAAACCCTCCTGAGCCGACTTGTGATGAAGCCACGGTGAATCCTTCTACAGCTCATTCGTCAAGCTCAGCCAACCCGCCGTATCCATTTGCCCAAGATGTTCAAATTACTGGTAGCCGTTTGGTTGAGCCGGGGAACCCAACCGTGTTGGCTCAGTGTACCGCAAAGCAAAAGGCGTTGAAAAGGCAGAAAGGTCGTTTTGATGTTGCCAACTATGACCGTCTCAATGCCAGTGACATTTTATCCGGCTATCTTAGTCATGTACACTCCAGTCGTGAATCTGAGATTGAGATGGTCAAGCAGCTTCAGTTGAAGTATGAGGTACGTTTTTCCGGTTTACTTGTATTCCTTCAGCCCCCAAGTCTTCAGATTATGAGAGAACCGGAATAACCTGTAGACTTTAGAATATAGGCAGAGATTTTTACTTATGAATCTTTGCTTGACTTTAATAGAACAAAGCTTCACATGTAGTCTCCAAGGACCAGTTCATTTTAATCATAAATGAATCGGTATTTTTAAAATTGTTTTTGAGACCGTCTTCAAAGTACTTAATACTCCGGCTTAACCTTGATAAACTTGCTGAACTGCATACATTAGCCCCCAAGTGCTAAGTGCTATTACTTTGTAAGGGACTTGGGACTTTTAAATATGTTTGTAAAGTCGTAGAAATTTGATTTGGCATACATTAGCCCCCAAGTGTCAAGTGGTTTTCTATAAAGTACTTGAGACTTGAATCTTGAATTTGAAACCAAGTCTTGACTCATCTAAATGTTTGACAGAATGCCTTGTCTGAATTGAATTCTCAATTGACTGACGCAAAGACCCGACTAGTGAGTCAGGAGTCAGAAATCAAATCTTCCACCTCCAAACTACAAATAAGCCTTTCTGCAACGGAAAATTTGAAGATCAGCTTTGCTGCCAAGGAGAAGACTTGGGAAAATGACAAAATACTTCTGACCCGACGAGCTGAGACAGCCGAAACAACTCTGAAAGAAATTTCAACAGAGCTGAACGGGTTAAAGGGCCAAGTGTCTCAGATGGTAGCTGCTATCTTTGGTAAGCTGCCTGATTTGACCTTTTGTATATTTTTTGCCAAACCGGAGTATAATCCGCCAACTGACTCTGTAAAAATTTATGCAGGTCCGTGAAGTAAGAATCTGAGCCAAGACCCGTTGATTAAGCTGAAGGCAGTATATACTTTGGTTGAACAATCGTATATCAGCGCACAACGGGCTCTGGCTGCCATCTCTCCTGCTAATCAAGGACCCAACCGGCTCAGTGACGTCCTGAAGAAGCTGTCCATCCATCCTGCCAGGTTCCAAGAAGTAAAACACTCCTGCGCGTGAGCCAGAGCTTTGACTGCCCTAAGCCGCTCCAAGGCTTGGGTGCCAGACCTAGACCCGGCGGATGTAGCAAGAGGCTATCCTACCATGAAGGAGGACGGGTCTCATTTTGATCAGGATGACTTCATCGCCTGTGTACGCGAAGTCCGGCCTCAGGCGACTAGTCTTGGAGATGTCACTAATGTGGACAAGTACCAACCGGGTTTTGATAGTGAGAATAAGAAGATGGCCCCTCCCTCATATAAAGTAACAGACTTGATCCCACCAGTGAGAGAAGATACATTTGCCCCGGAGGTTGACCCGGTCGGCCTGATCGACGACGAAGCCGAATTTGTCGCTGTGAACGGACTTGATTGGTCAAACCCCAACTTCCACCAGACTCAAGATGGTGAACCGGCGAGGGAGGGACAATGATCATCTTCATAGGCTTATAAAGCCTTGTAATAACTTAGTTGTTAAAACACCGCATGTTTGTTTATGCCATCGCGCATAAAATACTTCTATGTGAATCTATGTTTCTAGATGCCAATGTTTAATGCTTGCTTATGCATCATTTAATGCTTGTCTCTGCAATGTTTGAACTATGTTCCTGTAAATACAAAGAAAAGACTTGTCCCTTTTGATCCTTAGATCGCCGGTTTAAATAATCCGGGTGATTGAATTTGATAACTCAATATTTATGAAAAGTTAATGCTTCTTGAATACTCAATGGTCATTATACCTTAGTAGCTCATACCTTTTGATCCTTGAACCACCGGCTTGAATGACCCAGACGGCTGTGTTGTCCAATAATTGAGCCGGTGAAGAAGACCAGGCTAATTTATTTGTAATATTGAAACAACAACAAACTAAAAGGCAAGCGATAGATAACAAGCATAAGATTAATCTTGTATTCAAAAGGTTGGGGGTTTCTGATTCGAATACGACCAGTAAACTAGACCAAAGGGGTTAAGCTAAGGTTCAAATACGACCATATAGCCCCCAGTGGTTTTGGCGTTGCGCTGATCAAGAGGGTACCGACAGCTATGTTCTCTTTGGTTCGAATACGACCTATGTTTGAATAGGAAGCCCCCAAATGACCTTGAGAGGTTTCAACGACCCTGATTCGAATACGATCCAAGTTGGACTCAAAGGGGTTAAGCTATGATTCGGATACGATCAAGAAGCCCCCAGTGAGTTTTGGCCTTGAGCCGATCAAGAGGGTTACGACAGCTATGTTCTCTTTGGTTCGAATACGACCTATGTTTGAACAGGAAACCCCCAAATGACCATGAGATTTGCAGCTAGATTCGGATACGATCATAAGCTGGACCAAAAAGGTTAAGCTTGATTCAAATATGATCAGCTCCTTAAAAGTCATTTGTAAATAATAAATAATAAAGATGCATAGTCTTTGAAAAGAAAAGAGACCGATGGTCTTACTTTATTGCTTATCATAGTATATACAACGTGAATGTATGTACATGATGAGAGTCGGTGGCTCAGGTGTAGTATGGCCGAAGTTGAGCAATGCTCCATGGCCGGCGGGTCTCTTCCTCCGACTTACGTGAGTCTTTGTGCTCTTGAATGTCAATGAGGTACTATGACCCGTTGTTTAAATTCTTACTGACCACAAAGGGTCCTTCCCAAGGTGGGGATAGCTTGTGTGCATCTGACAGATCCTTGATGAGCCGGAGCACCAAGTCGCCTTCCTGAAAAGTCCTGGACTTGACCCGGCGGCTGTGATAACAACGCAGGTCCTATTGATAAATTGCTGACCGGGCCGCTGCTAAGTCTCTTTCTTCATCCAACAAGTCAAGTGCATCATGTCTGGCTTTTTCGTTGTTAGCTTCAACATAATCCGCCACACGGGGCGAGTCATGACGGATGTCACTAGGCAACACTGCTTCCGCTACATAAACCATGAAGACAGGTGTGTAACATGTAGATCTATTGGGTGTAGTATTGATACTCCACAACATTGAGGGTAATTCCTCTACCCAACAACCCGGTGTTCGCTGTAAGGGAACCATAAGCCGGGGTTTGAGACCTTTCAAAATTTCCTGATTGGCTCTCTCAGCTTGACCATTGGATTGAGGATGAGCTACAGAAGAAACATCAAGACGGATGTGCTCACGTTGACAAAACTCCTCCATAGCCCCTTGGGACAGATTAGTGCCATTGTCAGTGATAATGTTGTGTGGAAAACCAAAATGGAAGATCACCTTTTTCATGAACTGAACCATCGTGGCCGCGTCACACTTACTCACTGGCTCCGCCTCAACCCACTTAGTGAATTTATCAACTACCAACAAGAGATGTGTCTTTTTATCCTTAGACCTTTTGAAAGGTCCCACCATGTCAAGCCCCCAGACCGCAAACGGCCAAGTGATTGGAATCATCCGGAGCTCTTTAGCCGGCACATGCGCTCGTCGTGCAAACTTTTGACATCCATCACATCTGCTGACCAGATCCTCTGCATCAGCGTGAGCCGTCAACCAGTAAAAACCGTGACGAAAAGCCTTGGCCACCAGAGATTTTGACCCGGCGCGATGACCACAATCGCCTTCATGGATCTCACGAAGTATTTCTTGACCTTTTTTGAGGGAAACACACCGCTGAAACGCTCCGGAGACACTGTGATGGTATAATTCTCCATCCGAAATCGTCATTGACTTAGACCGCCGGGTTATCTGTCGAGCCAGGGTCTCATCCGCTGGCAACTCTCCCCGGGTCATGTAAGCCAAGAACGGCACTGTCCAATTTGGGATGACATGAAGAGCCGCCACCAACTGTGCCTCCGGGTCAGGAACAGCTAAATCTTCTTCTATGGGAAACTTGACAAACGGGTTATGCAAAACATCCAAAAAGGTGCTAGGTGGTACCGGCTTACACTGAGACCCCAACCGGCTTAAAGCATCAGCCGCTTCGTTCTTTCGACGGTCAATGTGCTCCACCTGATAACCTTTAAAATGCCCTGCAATAGCATCAATCTCCCGGTGATAAGCCGCCATGAGAGGGTCCTTGGAATCCCACTTGTCTGATACCTGTTGAGCCACTAGGTCTGAGTCGCCGGGACATCTGACCCGGCTCAAACTCATCTCCTTTACCACTCAAAGACCATGGAGCAAGGCTTCATACTCTGTTGCGTTGTTAGTGCAAGGAAACATCAACCGTAACACGTAACAAAATTTGTCACCTCGCGGAGAGGTTAACACAACTCCAGCCCCCGAGCCTTCCAACTGTCTGGACCCATCAAAATGAATAGTCCAATACGTGTTGTCTGGTTTCTCTTCTGGCATCTGCATCTCTGTCCAGTCATTAATGAAGTCAACCAGTGCTTGAGATTTGATCGCGGTCCATGGCACAACTTCAACCCATGAGACCCAAGCTCAATTGCCCACTTGGCGACTCGCCCAGTGGCTTCTTTGTTTTGAATGATGTCTCCCAAAGGAGCAGAGCTAACCACGGTGATTGGATGTCCCTGAAAATAATGCTTAAGCTTCCGGCTTGCCATGAACACCCCATATATGAGCTTCTGCCAATGTGGATATCATTGCTTGGATTCAATTAGCACCTCACTGACGTAGTAAACCTGTAGTTGAACCGGATGCTCCTTGCCAGCCTCCTTGCGCTCCACCACAATAGCAACACTAACAGCTCGTGAGTTGGCGACCACGTATAACAGCAGCGGCTCTTTCTCAACTGGAGCAGCCAGGAACGGCGGCTCAGCAAGCTGTGTCTTCAGATCTTCAAAAGCAGAGTTTGCAGCATCGCTCCAAACAAAATCATATGTTTTCTTCATCATCTGATACAGAGGCATTGCCTTCTCCCCTAACCGGCTTATGAACCGGCTCAAAGTAGCAACACGGCCCGCTAGTCGTTGAACGTCATTGATGCATGTTGGTTTGGCCAGGGATGTAATTGCCTTGATTTTCTTCGGGTTAGCCTCAATACCTCGGTTAGACACCAAAAAATCCAAGAGCTTGCCGGCTGGGACTCCAAAAACACACTTGGCCGGGTTAAGCATCATTTTGTAGACCCGGAGATTATCGAAAGTCTCTTTCAGATCTGTGACCAAGGTTTCCTCTTTCCTGGATTTTACCACTATATCATCCACATAAGCATGAACATTACGCCCAATTTGATCGTGAAGACAATTTTGCACACACCGTTGGTAAGTCGCCTGGGCACTCTTAAGCCCAAAAGGCATAGACACATAGCAGAAAGCTCCAAAAGGAGTGATAAAAGCCGTCTTCTCCTGATCCTTCACTGCCATCTTGATCTGATGATAACCGGAATAAGCATCCAAGAAACTCAAACATGTGCAACCCACCGTAGCATCAATGATCGGATTGATACGGGGGAGGGCAAAAGGATCAGCCGGACAAGCCTTGTTCAGATTGGTGTAATCCACACACATACGCCAGGTGCCATTCTTTTTTAGTACAAGCACCAGGTTGGCTAACCACTCTGGGTGAAAGACTTCTACAATGAACCCAGCTGCCAAAAGCCGGGCCACCTCTTCTCCAATGGCCTTGCGCCTTTCTTCATTGAACCGTCGGAGAAATTGTCTGACAGGTTTAAACTTTGGATCAATATTGAGAGTGTGCTCAGCGAGTTCCCTCGGGACACCCGGCATGTCTGAAGGTTTCCATGCGAAGATGTCCCGGTTCTCATGGATGAACTCGATGAGTGCGCTTTCCTATTTTGGATCCAAGTTAGCACTGATGATGAACTTCTTGGATGAGTCGCCAGGCACAAAGTCAACCATCTTGGTGTCATCAGCTGATTTGAACTTCAACACCAGCTCATGCTCTATTGTTGGTTTCTTTAATGGCATCATGTCTGTCAGGTCAACATGATATTTGTAAAAAAAATTAACTCCTCTGTTGCACAGACAGATTTAGCATAGGCAGCATCACCTTCTTCACACTCCAAAGCTATTTTCCGGCTCCCGTGTACTATAATGGTGCCCTTATAACCCGGCATCTTAAGCTGCAAATACACATAACATGGCCGAGCCATGAATTTTGCATAAGCCGGCCGTCCAAATAGAGCATGATACGAGCTTTTGATCTTAACCACCTCAAAGGTTAATTTTTCTGCTCTGGAGTCATACTCATCCCCAAAGGCTACTTCCAATTCAATCTTACCCACTGGGTATGCCGACTTGCCAGGAACCACACCGTGAAAAACAATGTTGGATTGTTTAAGACTCTTATCAGTCAATCCCATCAGGCGGAACGTCTCATAGTAGAGGATGTTGGTGCTGCTGCCTCCATCCATGAGTACCTTAGTGAATTTGTATCCACCAACCTAAGGCGCCACCACCAAAGCCAAGTGACCCGGATTATCGACCCGGGGTGTGTGATCCTCTCTGCTCCACACAATAGGCTGCTCTGACCAACGTAAGTACGTGGAACCGCCGGCTCAACGGCATTGACGGCCCTCCAGTGAAGTTTCTGGTCTCTCTTTGTCGGATTTCGGGTTCCGGCAGACCCTTGAGGTTCGAACACTGGGGTGCGCATGGAGCTTTCGTCTCCTACCTACCTGCACCCCTCCGCCTTGCTAGGACCTAAACTAAGGAAAGGACAACACAAGAGACACAGGGTTTATACTGGTTCGGGCCACCGATGCGGTGTAATACCCTACTCCAGTGTGTGGTGTGGTGGATTGCCTCTTGGGTTGATGACGATGAACAATACAAGGAAGAACAGCCTAGCGAGGGTCTGTTCTTGGCTGGGGGGATGAACTGCTGGGAGGAGCTCAGTCACCCTTCTCTATATATATATATGATCTAAACCCCTCTCTCAAGAGCCTCCTTCTCCGAACCCCTCAGCTCTCCGTCGGTCCTTGTGTGGGTGTGGCTGATCCTATTTATAGAGGCCCTGGTCCTCTTCCCAAATATCGAGCGAGAAGGGAGCCAACAATGGCGGGCTAATTTGAAGGGGGACAGCTAGTACTAGCTACCCTGACAAAAGTAGTCTTCGCCTGCACAAAGCTCTGGTGATGATGCCGTCTTGGGCTCCACGGTGACCTCCGTCTCGTAGTCCTCCTGGTCTTGGTCTCGTTGCACCGAAATGGCAACCTTTGCCTGATGCCTCGGTACTCCATGGTTGCGCTTGCCCCCTTTGCACCAAAGCGGAAAGGAGGACACTGTGTGCGCTGGCACCCGCCTGGCACCCTTGGTCGTCATGGCTTGCGTCACGGGCACCTCGTGAGGTACCCCGCCTTGATCTCTCCGCCTCCTCGTGAGCCAGCCTGATGAGGTCGTGCTTAGGAAGCTCCGCGTCGTCCGCCCCGCGAGGCTTGGCCCCTCGCGAGGGTCTTGGGTTTGTGTTGGTGAAGATGGGCCGCGCTGGGCCCCCCTTTGAGCCATGCCGCAGGCCGCAGGCAGGCAAGTCTGGGGACCCTCGTTCCCAGAACGCCGACAGTACCCTCGGGCCCAAGGCGCGCCCGGGCTTGGCCGTGCAGGGAGGCGGAAGGGCAAGAGCGAAGTGCCGCGGGCCCTAATAGTCTGCGGCCGAGGGCGCCGCGTGGCGGTTGATGGGACGTGGGCGGCACTATTCCCCAAGCCCTCCTTTTTTTGCGCCATGCTAGGCGGACCCGTAGTTGTACACAGTCGTTCCCCTTTTTGGTTGCTCGAGCGCCCTCTGTCCTTCCTCCGCTCGAACTCCGGTTTCTGTTCTCAACTCAATCTTGAACCTTCCCCCCCCCCTTCCCATCGCCATGGCTCCGACGAAGAAGGGAAGAGGGAAGAAACCCGTGTCTCCGCCTTGCCCGCCGCCGTTGGCGGCCCCCGCCGAGGGTTTGGGCAATGTCAGCTTGGCCCTGGCCACCATCTTCAATGAATGCGGGAGGACGACGGCCTGGCCCGCGTCCCACTTCTCCATCGACAGGATAGCCACCAAGGTCCCGTACTTTGCCGACGCCATGTGGGCGGGTCTGGTTCCTCCCTTTTCCGATTTCTTCAATGTCGTGCTTTCCCACTATTAGATCCACATGATGCATCTGGGTCCTGAATCCATCACTCTCCTTTCGGTCTTCGCCTTTGTTTGCGAGGCCATGATGGGCATCCTTCCTTCGGTCGCCTTGCTGCGCCACTTCTTCTCGCTGCGCCTTGTTGACCCTACCCAATGCTGGGCATGTGTGAGCTTCGTTGCCGCGCCTGAGACGGCGGCCTCTGGGATTGACTTCAAGCTCCCTTTGCCCGTGGCTGGGTTCCGCGAGCGGTGGCTGTATGTGGATGCTGGGGTGCCCAGCCCCCTGCTGCCGGAGCCAACTTCGCCTGCTGTCCCCAATTCGGGATGGGGCCAGGAGACGCTTGAGAGCCCCTGGCTCGTCTTCGTCTGGCACCGCTTCACGTTCTTGAGGTCGCTTGGTGCGACAACGCCCAAGGTGGTGAAGGAGTTCCTGCTTCGCCGCGTTGCTCCTCTCCAGCGCAACTCCCGCCGGATGTGGGCCTTCGGCGGGTGCGATGATCGTATGAGGCTCCAGGAAGAGGACCTGACGCCTGAAGTGTTGAGGACGGCGCTCTTGACCCTGACGGGGGACCCCAACCCTGGCAGTCTCCAGCAGGGAGGGGCCTTGTTGTACCTCTGCCAGAGCGGGGACGATTTTGTGAGGCAGATGCCTATCTTCGATGAGTGGGGGCCGCGCCCCGCCGGCCTCCAGGGGCCTCGCGAGAACCCAGTGGTGGTGACTGCCCTCCAGTCGGCCAAGGCGACTCTTCCTCAAGTGGCGGAGCAGGGCGGCACGAGGCGCCAGAGGCCGAGGGGGCTCCCGGCGGGGTGACAACGCTGGGCGAGGCTCATGAGGAAGCAGTTATCGGGGCCCATGCCGCCGAGGCTGAGGGTGACGAACAGCTGCCCTCTGCGCCTACGATCGAGGCCACTGAGGCTCCGGCGGCTTCTCTTGGCGAAGCGATTGGCGGCACACGTCAGGCAGGTGCCCCTGACACAGATCGCCTTGACGCTCCATCTTCGTCGCAGGTTGATCCCTGCACCCGACTCTTAGGCCGCTTCCGCGTGGACTTTGAGGCCCTCCGGAAGAGAAGGGAGGCCCTGGGCGATGATTACCCTTGTCACCTGCTGAAGCGTAGGAAGTACTTCGCCACTGATGAGTAAGCATTCTCCTTTCCCAGCTCCCGATCCTTCTGTTGCTCTTACTGACCCTTGCTCCGCAGGCCCCTTCCAGCCGAGCTTGCGGAGACGGCTGAGGAGCCGTCCCCCTTGGCTTCGCCCCCTTCATCATCTTCAAGTGCTCCAAGCAGTGAAGCCCTTGTGGTAAGGGCAATCGACGAGGTGAACCGTCCCGAGGCGTATTGTGACCCCGCGAACCTCGTGATCCTTAGCGGGCCTTATCGTGGCATAGCCGGCCTGCCATGGGCTTCTCGCCTGGTCGTGGACTGTGATTGGCTGAGGCGCTTCCTGCGCTCTTCACCTAGGGACGGGCTGGCCCCCGACAGGGCTTCTGATGCGGTGTGCCCGGCCGTCGCGAGGGTGCCAGCCCCCAGCCCCCAGCACGGAGGGGGAGTGCTGATCGCGGCCCCCGGCGCTTGCTTGGGGCAGATGATGGTGTGGAAGTCGTGCTCGAGCGCGCTCGAGAGTGTCGCGCTCTCCGCCAAGGATTCCTTCGAAGGGCGGCTGACGCGGTAAGCCTGCTTTGAGAGGAGCTTGCCGATGAAGACGCATGCCTTGAGGCCGAGGGCCTGCACCTGGCTGCCGAGAGGCGCGAGCTGGAGGGCGCCATTGCCCTTGCGCACCGTCAGCGCGATCCTGACGACGCAGAGGCCAAGGCGTCGCTGGTGGCCTCTCGGGAGGCCCGATCTCGGGCCACTGAGGAGGCTCGAGAAGCTGACCGGAGGCGAACGGCGGCGGAGGAGCGGGCTCGGGAGCTCCTGGCCTGGTGCTACTCGCTGGAGGAGCAGGTGGAGCTGCGCGAGGCAGCCCTCGCGTCGATGAAGGTGGCCTCCGGCGACTTAGCGGAGCTCCAAAAGCATGAGGAGGCGCTGACGCTGGAAGCCGCCGAACGTACCCGAGAGTACGAGCGTCTGGAGACGAGGGAGCGCTTGGTGACGCGGGCGGAGGATGATGTTGCTCCACAGGAAGCCCGCGTCCTAGAGGAGGTCGAACGTCGAGTGTTGATGGCGCGTTTGAACCTCGAGCACGAGTTCGAAGAGAAGCTGGGGTTGATCCGGGCCGAAGCTGAAGGCAGGACTGCTGCCTTGATGGCCAAGCTGGAGGAGGTGACGCGGCGGGCCGACGCTTTCCGGGCCGCTCTTGAGGTGGCGCAAGGTGAGCTAACCGCCTCCCAGGCCGAGGTGCTCCTTCTCCGCCAGCGGGTGGAGGAGGCCAAGGTCGTCGCGAGCCAGAACACGGACGACATAGGTCAGCGACGGATCCTGGAGCATGAGCACGGCCCCATGCTCACCACGCTCTGGGAGAGAGCCAACGCAGCCTTGGGCAACATCTGCGAGGCGGCTGTTGGCGAGCCGCACGCAGTCAACTATGCTGGCAATCTTCAGTTTTTCACTAACGTAGTGACGCAGCTGGAGGCATGGTCGGTCAGGGCTGACAGGTTGGTGGAGGAGAGGAGTCGCGCCCTGCTTGGGCGTGCCTTTTCTCGCATCTTCAGCCACCTCCGGAACATGGATCCCCACTTTGATTTTGATGCCGCCATCGCCCCAGTCCCCCAGGCCGTCCGAGGCGACCTGGCGCACTGGGTGGAAGACAATGTGGAGGCTCTTATCAGGGCTTTCGCTTCGGACAACGACGACGTGATCGTGGCAGCCATCGAGGGCGACATGGTGAACGGCCCTGACGCCGCTGACGGCGACGCGGACAGTGATGGCGGGTTCAGCAACGCCAGCAACGGCTCGGGTGGTGCTCCCGAGAACGCATTGGGGGATTCATCCGACTGATTGTGCATCGCTCCTACTTCCTTATCCTGCATGAATAGAACTCAGGTTTTGGCCTGATTGCAGTGAGAGCATTTTGAAGGGGGAGCCCCTTATGTAAAACTTGTGTTCATCGTATTAGTAGACGTGACATTGCCCATGCGCCCACGCCAAGTGGTTGGCCCAAGCGACGCGCCAGTCGGCTAGTTTACCTTTGTCCCGTGCTGGCCCTGAGGCAGCCCGTGGGAGGATGTGGTGTCTTGAGTGTTCCCTGATTGGGTTCGTAGGATCTGCAGTAAAACACCCTCCTGAGAGGCCACGTCGGCGGCAGTCTGGGCTGCGCGCAAGCTAGGCCTAACCCGGCTCGTGAGGGGCTCGCGAGGGGAGGCAGCTGAGGCGAAGCGGTAACCAAAACGCGAGAAATTGCTCGAACGAGACTAAGCACCCCTTCCCCGAACACACGCAAATCTCAAATTCGAATCCAACTTGAATCCAGCGGGGGAAAGAGACAACCAAATGGAAGAGAAACGAAAGCAAACAAAAGGCCGCGTCCGGCACCTAGTCTAGTCTTGGACGTCTTCTCACCAGCGTGGAGCTAAGTGCTGCCACTGGGCGTGGGAGGGAGCCCCAGGGCCTGAGGCCGGCACCCCTGAGACTCCGGGGCGTGTACAGCCCCACTCATTATTACGTGAGAGTGTCACGGGGCGGTGAGCTTCACAGGCACTGGGCCTTCTTCACAGGTACTGGCCTTTCTTCATATCGCCAGATGAGGGGCCCACCTTGCACCACACTCTAGTGCCACCAACGACGACCGGAAACCAGGACGCCGCCGATGGGGTCGAGCGGTCGCCAGCAGTTCCCCCGACAACCACGGGTCCTCCGCCGGGGGCAGGCTCTGAGGCACCTCTCCAGCGGAGGGCCTACCTCCTGAGAACACCTTGCTCCGAACGCCGCGGTGGTGATGTCGGATCCCAGCCCCTCTCCTGCAGCCCCCTGCGCCCTCCTCCCGAGGGGCAGGAGACTGTGGGAGCGGGGCAGCTGCTCGCTGTGGCGACCTGCACCTCATGTGATCCATGATTAGCGTATACCTGCTCCTGAAGAATTAGCGGTACCCGATAATCGTTGCCCCCAGCATGGCCAGTAGGACCGTCCCGGGGCTCCTGGAAAGGCTCAACTTCTGGCGCCTCGTCCCCCCAGCTTGGGCTGAGGAGCGAGCCTTGTTCGCTCTTGTGTGGGTGTCCTTGGTCCATCATGAGGGGCACATATTCCTCCAGCGCCGTCATCCCGAATGCCACGCCGTAATGCCCCGCATGCCATGCAGTCCTGCCTGACGCGCCCACCGTGGGGTGGCAGCGCGGCTGCCCACTAGGGCCGCGGGTCGCGTCGAGTCCTTCTTTTTCACGGACCGGGAGCGGGGGCAGCGCCACCGTCGGTCCGGCGCTGACAGCTTCGCTGGCGTTGGAGTAGCCTTGGAGCCCGCGGGCGCGCGCGGAGCCCCAGCGCGAGCCGCCCTGGGCTTGAGATGGGAGCTGGGTGGAGAAGGGGTGAGCCCCCGAGGCGGCGAAGCCCAGGAGCTCTGCCACACGCTCCAACAGCACGTCGTGGCCGCCCTCCAGCAGCCTGCACTGCAGCAGCTCTCGGGCCACTATGAGCACGGCCCTCGAGTTCGCCTGCTCCCTGCGGGTGTACGGCGTCGTGGTCACGGTGTGATTGGAGGCCCTTGCTGCCGACCGCGCCTGCCATGGTGTGAGAGCTGTCGAAGCCTGTCCGCGTCGCTCGCGGCCCGCAGCGCCCTGCGGACCGCGAGCTGCCTAGGGCATGGGTTCGCCGAGGCAAGCGGCTCTGTGTAGGCGGGCCACGCCGCCCACGGATCTGGGTTGCCCGCCTGGTCGCCGGACATGGTGTTGACGACGCGACGGGGTGCGAAGCGGTGGAAGGTGGACTTCGGCGCACCCCTACCTGGAGCGCCAAATGTCGGATTTTGGGTTCCGGCAGACCCTTGAGGTTCGAACACTGGGGTGCGTGCGGAGCTTTCGTCTCCTACCTACCTGCACCCCTCCGCCTTGCTAGGACCTAAACTAAGGAAAGGACAACACAAGAGACACAAGGTTTATACTGGTTCGGGCCACCGATGCGGTGTAATACCCTACTCCAGTGTGTGGTGTGGTGGATTGCCTCTTGGGCTGATGATGATGAACAATACAAGGAAGAATAGCCTCGCGAGGGTCTGTTCTTGGTTGGGGGGATGAACTGCTGGGAGGAGCTCAGTCACCCTTCTCTCTCTCTCTATCTGATCTAAACCCCTCTCTCAAGAGCCTCCTTCTCAGAACCCCTCAGCTCTCCGTCCGTCCTTGTGTGGGTGTGGCTGATCCTATTTATACAGGCCCTGGTCCTCTTCCCAAATATCAAGCGGGAAGGGAGCCAACAATGGCAGGCTAATTTGAAGGGGGATAGCTAGTACTAGCTACCCTGACAAAAGTAGTCTTAGCCTGCGCAAAGCTCTGGTGATGACGCTGTCTTGGGCTCCACGGTGACCTCCGTCTTGTAGTCCTCCCGGTCTTGGTCTCGTTGCACCGAAATGGCAACCTTTGCCTGATGCCTCGGTACTCCGCGGCTGCGCTTGCCCCCTTTGCACCAAAGAGGAAAGGAGGACACTGCGTGGGCTGGCACCCGCCTGGCGCCCTCGGTTGTCATGGTTTGCGTCACGGGCACCTCGTGAGGTACCCCGCCTTGATCTCTCCGCCTCCTCGTGAGCCAACCTGACGAGGCCGTGCCTAAGGAAGCTCCGCGTCTTCCGCCCCGCGAGGCTTGGCCCCTCGCAAGGTTCTTGGGTTTGTGTTGGTGAAGATGGGCCGCACTGGGCCCCCCTTTGAGCCACACCGCAGGCCGCAGGCAGGCATGTCTGGGGACCCCCGTTCCCAGAACGCCGACACTCTTCCATAAGCTAGTGGTGAATACATGGTATTGCCCACTATTCAGCTGCTTCAGATTGCTCTGATATCTGGACTGCTGCTGGTGATTACCTCGGCCGGGTTGCGGATTATACCCTCCTTGGTTACCAGGATGGCCCTGACCGTGGAATCCTCCTCCACCTAAGCCGGTGCCCGGGCCTTGGAAACCGCCTCCACCTGAGCCACCACCTAGGCCGTGACCTCCATCAAACACGTTTGAATTTTTAAATGCCTTCATGATCGTACAATCTTTCCATAGGTGGGTGGCTGGCTTCTCCCGGGTGCTGTGCTTTGGACAAGTCTCATTCAATAATTGCTCAAGGGTGGGACCTGACCTGCCTGACCGAGGCGGCTGTCTGCCCTTGCGCCGTTGATTTCCACCCTGTGTATTGTTGTTAGCAACAAACTCATCAGCCTTACGCTTATTACCTCCTTGATTCGCCGGGTTATGCTGGTGACCTTTGTCATTGTCGTTCTTCTTTCCCTTCGTTGCTTTTTCTTCGTCAGACACCGGGTCCTTGGTAGTATCAGAATCAGTATACTTGACGAGAGCCGCCATCAACGTTCCCATGTCATTACGATCACGCTTGAGCCGCCCCAGCTTCTGCTTCAGAGGTTCGAAACGACAATTTTTCTCCAACATTAAGACTGTTGAGCCGGCATCCATCTTATTAGATGAATGTATTATCTCTTTGACTCGGCGCACCCAATGGGTTGTGGATTCACCATCCTCTTGCTTGCAATTGGTCAGGTCCACAATCCACATAGGCTGCTTACACGTGTCTTTAAAGTTCTGGATGAACCGGGCCTTCAACTCCGCCCATGAGCCGATAGAATTGGGTGGCAATCCCTTCAACCAAGTACGAGCTGTTCCATCTAACATCATAGTGAAATACTTGGCCATTGCTGCATTGCTGACCTCCAATAACTCCATAGCCATCTCATAACTCTCAATCCAAGCCCCGGGGTGTAAGTCAGTTGTGTAATTATGCATCTTACGAGGCCCCTTAAAGTCCTTTGGCAAACGCTCATTACGTATGGCCGGCACCAATCAAGGAACGCCTCCGGTTCTTGTGGCCACTCCTGCCTCGATCGAGGTTGCTGGATAAGCTGGAAAAGTTTGATGAGCCGCCTGATCTGCTGCCATTTGAACTGCTCGTTCCGCCTCTTGACGAATCCTCTCCTGATCTGCCAAGTTAAGGGCTCCAGCCCGCACCGACTCATGCCTGTATGGCCGGTTGTAGCGTTGAGCATTGCTTGACATATCTGTGGATTCCATATGCCTACTGTAACTCAGGCTCCGGCTTGGGCGAGGAGTTGAATGGATCCTGTCTCGACTGTAGGAATATGCATCCTGCTGCGCCAGAGCTGTTTGAAGAAGTTCTCTTACCCTCCGAGTTTCAATTGCCGCCGGTGAGTCACCTTCCATCGAAAGAGCCGCCATACGAGCCGATGCTGCGATGAGGTTTTCCAAAGGGTTGGAGAAGTGACCCGGCGGTGTTGGGACGTAATGAGGCGGAGCGGTAATTATACGAGGTGGATCCATGGCACGCGGCTAGACCGGTGCACCGGGTGTTGTAATCTGGGGTGCCTTCGGCGGGTTACTTCCCCTGGCTCCAGGTTTGTGAAAAAGATTCCTACGATTGAGCGTCAGAGACAGACATGATTGGGTTTTCTGATGCCTCCTCCTCATGACCTCGTTCGACGCGTTCAGATCCACCGAGAGCCGGAAGGTCTCCGCTTGAAGCTGTTGAGCACGAACATCCAAAGCCACCCGCTCTGCTTCCATCTTGACTTCCTCTGCGGCTAGATTTTCCGTAGCTTGCACCATCTCTTCACGTACGCATGCCACCTCTGCGTCATGCTGGGCTTCATCCGCCGGCTCTACCACGACAGTCAACAGAGTCGTCAGTTTATCCATGAGGTCCATCAAGATCTGAGCCGGGGGGCGCGCGGGGTCTCCTGACCAGGCTGCAGCCGACCTGGTAGCTGTTGCCGCTGATACTGTAGAGTTCTGCCAGGGCTATGTCCCTGCCATGAAGACTCCGGCCCAATTCGGCGGCTCAAGAGGGTCCGGAATAGTGCTGCCATCGGAATAGCCCCCGAGCATGCCGTCCTGCAGCTGGTACAAAGAGTCCGTCTTGCCTGTTGATGATGCAGTGTCAGAACAGACGGCCATCTCACCGCCCTCCACCGATGCTTCAGAGTATTCACCACCGTGGACGCAGCCTACGAAGGCATGCTTCACGGTAGATTGAACACGGGCGGTCCTCGTGCGCCGAGCCATTTCGATGAGGTTGGTGTGGACGTCCGACTCAGGACCTGACTCGCCGATCCGGCCTATGAAGACGTGAATTCTGCCAAAGGGGACCCGGTATCCGTACTCAATTGAGCCGGCCTCGGGGCCCCAGCCTTCGTCATTGATGTAGAGCTTGTCGCGACGACTCTTGGTCATCCGGCCCACAGGGTATCCCTTGAGCCCTTCTAAATTGCCCTTCAAGAACTCAAATCCACCGTGCGCTGGCCCCATGGTGGGCGCCAACTGTCCTGGAATTGTCACGGCAGATGTCCTAGAGAAAGGACTTAGTCGTAGGGCCGCCGCACTAGGAAGCTTAAAGGGGTTAATCGGGACAAAGGACACGAGAGGGTTTTATACTAGTTCGGCCCCTTACGATGAAGGTAAAAGCCTACGTCTAGTTGGGATTGGTATTGCTGGGGTTTCGATCACCAAGAGGCTCAACTCGCTGACTTGGTTATCGACTTGTTGTTTCTTGCCCCAAGCCGCCACTAGGTCGTCCCCTTATATACATGGGTTGACGCATGGTGGCCTGCAGAGTACCGGCCGTCTCATAATCATGTCCGGCTCGGTGGCTTCCTTTACATGCCTTTCTTTATAAGTCTTTCCTTACATATGGTGGTTTACAATATCGGGCCTTAAGCCGCCTCCAGGCCCTTGGGCCTTCTATAAGGTTTAATAAACTATCGTCTTGAATGTTTACTGGGCTTCTTGCGTAACCCACCATTGGGGCTGACCCGGCCCCTCCTGGGCGGGTCATGACTGATATTAATATCCCCAACAGTTATAGAGAAAGGAATCTACAGATTTAGTCGCCAAGCTTTCCCTCCACGCCAAGGAGAGTCCCATCCGGACATGGGTGCAGTCTTTGGTCTTCGTATCTTCACAGCCCATCAGTCCGGCCCATGGCTAGCAGGCCGGATGCCCGAGGACCCCCTTAGTCCAGGACTCCCTCAGAGAGCAGCTGCCAAATGTGCTTGATGAAGCTTCCCCAAGTGAATCTATCAAGCTCATGGGTACTGGAGAAATCATTCCTACCGAGGAACAGGCAGAAGAGGAAATTATCGTTCCAACTCTCACTACACGTGAAGACAATGCTCAGTCTGAAGATAATGTTGAAGATGATGCCAATAATCAGCCAGAGCAAAGTCTTCACCCTGCTCATCCTCGGGTTGCAAATGAAGTTCAGATTGAGAAGATCATTGATAGTATCAAGGCACCTGGTCCTCTCACTCGATCAAGAGCAACATAGCTAGCAAAATTCTGCGGACACTTTGCATTTGTCTCTATATCTGAGCCGAAGAAAGTTGATGAAGCCTTCATGGAACATGAATGGATTCAAGATATGCAAGAAGCGCTTCAACAATTTGAGTTGAATAATGCCTGGGAGCTAGTCAAACATCCTGATCCTCGCAAGCACAATATTATTGGCACCAAATGGATCTATCGCAACAAGCAAGATGAACATGGCCAAGTTGTTAGAAACAAAGCTCGTTTCCTTGCCCAAGGCTATGCACAAGTGGAAAGAATTGACTTCGACGAAACCTTTGCTCCAGTGGCTAGGCTTGAAGCCATTCGTATACTGCTGGCCTATGCTAACCACAACAACATCCTACTATATCAAATGGACATGAAGAGTGCCTTCCTTAATGGCCAAATTGAAGAAGAAGTATATGTAGCTCAACCACCTGGCTTTGAAGATCCAAAGCATCTTGATATGGTCTACAAACTCAACAAGGCACTGTATGGCCTCAAACAAGCACCTCGTGCTTGGTATGACACACTCAAAGACTTCCTGAAGTGCAAAAGCTTCAAACCTGGTGTCAGTGTCAAAACCGGCAGATCTCGGGTAGGGGGTCCCGAACTGTGCGTCTAGGCCGGATGGTAACAGGAGACAAGGGACACGAAGTTTTACCCAGGTTCGGGCCCTCTCAATGGTGGTAAAACCCTACGTCCTGCTTGATTAATATTGATGATATGGGTAGTACAAGAGTAGATCTACCACGAGATCGAGGAGGCTAAACCCTAGAAGCTAACCTATGGTATGATTGTTGATGTGTATGTCGTCCTACGGACTAAAACCCTCCGGTTTATATAGACACCGAATAGGGTTAGGGTTACATAGAGTCGGTTACAATGGTAGGAGATCTACATATCCGTATCGCCAAGCTTGCCTTCCACGCCAAGGAAAGTCCCTTCCGGACACGGGACGGAGTCTTCAATCTTGTATCTTCATAGTCCAGGAGTCCGGCTGAAGGTATAGTCCGGCCATCCGAACACCCCCTAATCCAGGACTCCCTCAGTAGCCCCTGAACCAGGCTTCAATGACGACGAGTCCGGCGCATAGATTGTCTTCGGCATTGCAAGGCGGGTTCATCCTCCAAGTACTTCATAGAAGATTCTGAACACAAAGATAGTGTCCGGCTCTGAAAAATAAGTTTCCACATATTGCCATAGAGGTAATAATATTTACACAAATCTAATCTGCTGATGTATTCCGTAGTGTGACATCACACCACGGCCAAGCTTTTTATTCGAACCGTTTTACTGTCCCATCTCAGCGCGTTATGCGAGGCGGTTTCCTTGGCACGTCTTGTTAAAGCAGATATCGTGTCACCTTATTCCGGGATTCTCATCAATACGGGCGTGGGTAACCCAACCGCGCCATCAATTACGGCGCTTGGAGATAAGCGAGTTTTATCAGGCTGGTGGGGACATGTAGCTGCGTCCACCCATATAAGGGGATAAAGATCCACCTTTTCACCTACGCCTTCTTCCTCCTTCGCCTATCCATTCTTGCGCACTCGAGCTCCAGCGCCCAAGTCCGCACTCCCAACCTCAACCTTCTCCAGCCATGTCCGGAGCGGGAGGCAAGTGGATGGCCTCCTCCGTCATGGAGGGACATATCAAAAAGCTGAGGAAGGCCAGATACCTGTCTAACGACATCGCGTACCAGCTCCCCGAAAAGGGGCAGCTCATCCCCACCCCTAGGCCCCATGAGAGGGTGGTGTTCCTCCCCTATTTCCTCCACGGACTGGGCTTCCCTCTCCACCCATTTGTCCGGGGGCTCATGTTCTACTACGGCCTGGATTTCCACGATCTGGCCCCGAACTTCGTCCTCAACATCTCGGTGTTTATCGTCGTGTGCGAGGCCTTCCTCCGCATCCGCCCCCATTTCGGGCTCTGGCTCAAGACTTTCAACGTCAAGCCGAAGGTGGTGCATGGCAGCCAGGCGGAGTGCGGAGGCGCCATGGTGGGCAAGATGGCCAACGTCCTCTGGCTCGAGGGCTCCTTTGTGGAGACCCTGAAGGGGTGGAAATCGGGGTGGTTTTACATCACCGAGCCGCGCGACGCCGAATGGGTCGCGCCCCCTGAGTTCCGGTCCGGACCCCCAATGCGGCTCACGTCCTGGAAAGAGACGGGCCTGTCGTGGGGTAAAAAAGGAGAGCTAACCGGACTCCAAACATGCATCAAAACCCTGGTGGACAAGCAGCTCAAACTTGTCAACGTAGTCCAGGTTATGCTCATCTGCTTGATCCTCCCGTGCCAACAACAGGCTTTTAACATGTGGGAGTTCGACCTGGCGCAGCACCAGACTCTGAGCAGGCTCTTCGACACGACGTACGAAGATGCCTGGAAGATGCTTTTCAAGGGCGCCGAGGCTCCCGCATCCGCTACTGAGGATCGTGGATTCAGTGTGCAGCGTCACGCTCTCGCGGTAAGCTATTTTTCCCTTTTACAGGGTATCAGTTTTTCATAGTTTGACTCCATGCAGGATCTAAACTCCCTTACCTTTGACAGGATTGGTAGGTGACATCCGGACAGATCAACTGTCCGGCTCCTTTGCCCGGAGGCCCAGCGGATGCTCGCTTGGCGAAGCTACTGGTTCCGGCACCCTATGTGGTGCCGGAGAAGAAGGTCAAGAAGAAGGCCACGGGGACTCGAAAGAGTGCCCGACGCCCGGAGGTGTCGGATTCATCATCCGACGAATCCAAGACGCACTCCTCCCGTGAAGACGAGGAGGAGGAAGAAGAGACCCCTCCCCCTCCAGCGAGGGAAGGGGAGAAAAGGAAGGCCGCCCCAACTGGGGAGGCCGAAGGGTCCAAGAAGGGGAAAACCCTTCCTCCGAACTGCTCCACCGACGCCGACGGCGGCGGAGAGGAGTGGGTTCCTAAGGCCAAGCCCCTGGCAAAATCGTAAGTATCCGGATACCAGAGCAATTCATAGTATTCGTTTATTGCACAGCTTTCCCTTACGTCGAATATGTTTATGCAGCCCACCCAAATACCGGCTCGACGCGTCGTCGAGCTGCTCACTGGACTCGTCGGATGTGAACTCACTTCCGACGGCTTCCTCCCCCGCCCTACGGACAACACCGAAGTGTTGTCTCAACAGGTTCCAAGCCGGGAGGAGGTGGTCCTGGAGGCGCCGCAAGGCGACCTCCCGGACTCCAGGAGTAAAGGGGATGAAACCCCTCGGGGCTCCAAGTCCAGCTCTAGGCCGGACACCGCTCCGGAACCTTCAGAGGTTCCAGAGTCCAGCGGGGGACCTCCTTCCAAGAGGAGCAAGTCCGCCGTGCCGGTGGTCCCCGTCCAACCAGAGGCGCCAGACAATATGTTGGAGGTGCGCCAAGGAGCCTCCATCGACGAGGAGCACCGTGCCATTATGAGTGCGGTGGTCCAGAAGGTTCAGTCCGCCAAGAGCGGACTGACTGAAGCTTGTACTAGCCTTTTGACAGGCTTTGAGGTAAGTAAAGAATGTGTAAATAATATTACCGCATAGACAGTAGCCCTTGATGCTCTGTTTGGCATCGGGAAGAAAAGCCGAATAGAGGATCAAATAAAATTTGCAGGAGTCTAACAAAAGGAGTCAATATGCGTATGCAGGCTTCTCTGCTTGCGTCCACCGCACTGACTGGGGAAGTGGACACGCTAAAGCAAAACCTCGAGCGGTCCGAGCAGGAGCTCAGTCGTGCCAAGAAGCAGCTCGAGGACAATAAAGGTAAGAAATACCGTGTTTAAATATATATATATAAAAAGGTGCAATTGCAAAAAAATGACAGGATTATTGTGGCTATTGTAGGTGCCACGTCTGAGGTGGTGACCCTTAAGCCAGCGCTGGATGAGGCCGAGAAGAGGGCATCCTCGGAGCACACCGAGGGGGAGAGGTATGAGGCCGAAGTTGGCGAGGTGCGGCAAGAGCTCCAGGCTCTCATGGAAAAACATGAGAGTTTGGAGATTGACTCAAAGACGCGAGCGTCCGAGCTTGCGGTGGCTATTGAAAATGCCAAGTCTGCCAGGGCCGAATCCCAGAAGACCCTCCAGGAGTTGGATGAGGTGAAGAAGATAGCGGCGGGTAAGGCATTCTTTATGCAAAGCAAACACATAAACGTGAGTTACTTGTTACTTACCCGAATCCGGAGCTCTCCAGGAGCGTTCGCAGATCTTCCCCGGAGTGTATCCGATGCCACCGCATTCTATCGAGCCAAGGAGGGCATCTCGACGAAGAAGGTGTTCTGGTCACAGTACGCTGAGGCCGGACACCCCGTGCCCCTGAGCGACCAACTGAAGCAACTGGTCGAGCTTCACAAGGCGGCCGAACAGGCCATGAAGGGCCTCATTGTTCGGCTGTGGCCTGGAGGGGCCCTGCCTGGGAGCTATTTCGGGCTGGTGTGGTGGTTGGTGGAGGCCTGTCCAAGGCTTGAAGTCATCAAGCGCTCCGTCTGCATTGAAGGTGCCCGTAGGGCCCTTGCCCGTGCTAAGGTGCACTGGGGCAAGCTGGATGCTGAGAAGCTGGTGAAGGACGGGCCACCGCCGGGGAAAGAGCATCACAAGCCCGAGAATTACTATAAGGATGTTCTGAAGGGTGACCGCCTTGTGGCAGGTGAATGTTCTAGGGATGTAATTTTTGAGTGAAACTTGCTCGTTTTGTCCTGTGCACTGAAAACTTGTTTATATGCGCTAAGCAATGCTGTTGGAATTTAAAATATTAGCTTTTGTGCGGCTGTTTATCAATTCTGAGAGATGGCGAGTCGTCGGCTTCTGCCCCCGTGCCACTAGTGCTGGGGTGTTTGGGGATAAACCTGAGCGCTCTTTTTCCCATGTGTGGGTCCTTCGAGGGAGGCGCTCAGCCCAATGAACAAGGCAATCGGACTATAATGCGTGAACACTCTCACTTAGCCATAGAATTCTATAATTTTAAATTTCGGCGAAGCCCCTGGTATTCGGAAGGCTGAGTTCGGGGCGCGATCCATGCCTTGGCCAGACAGAGCCGGCTCCTCGCCCTAAGCGGCATAAGTCTTTAGGGACTCAAAAAAACCTCTCGAACAGCGACCAGCTCTTGCTTCATCATGATAGTCAGTTTTAGCTTTCTCCACTGAGGTGCTCGACCCAGCTCAACCGGGGCACAATCGCAGTGGTTCTCCTAGTGCTACCTTAGCCGATATAGCGGAACGTAAGGTACCAAAACATAGGAGCCGGGCAAACCCAACTATTGACCCAAGACATGATTCGGAGCCGATGCATATAATGCTATAAGTTCGGGGTGCCACACTTGTTAAAGTGTTCGGACTTCTCACACCATATTGAGGGGTACTAAAGCCCCTGGCATATTTTGGCCGTACCAACATGTACGGGTGCAACATGTCGTTAAGGAACATATATGAAGAAAAAGGGTAATGCAAAAATAGACGAAAGCTATGCATTGTTTATTAAAAAGAGCTGCAATCAAAGCAGAACGATACAAATAATGCGATAAGTGGAAGGTTGGACTAGTTAACATGTTCGTTCCAGGGGCAAGCTACAGAATAGTATGCGGAACGGGTATACTGCTCGTGATAGAGACCACCTGGGAGTTCCATAGTGCGGCGTGGCTTGTCTGCTTCCCTGGTGCTTGCACCGTTTGTGCGGCAATTGAACTGCCGAACATGCCTTCCGAAGGATGAAGTCCTAAAAGTAAGAGAAAACTAAAAAATCGGCAGCCCCTGGTACGGTTTAAGCCGTGTTTTGGGCGTGCCGTGATGGTACCGCTCCCCGTGTGCCCATGGTATCTCTAGAGCGTAGTTATGTACGCGAAGTACTGGCGTCGCCTTTTTGCGAGGGTTGGGGTTGGGGCCGCATTGCTACGCCTGCTCGGATCGTGCCAGGCGGTCTTGTTGTAGGTTACTCCGGGCGCGCTTGATGGTGTCCGGTCGTTTAGTGGCCGGACTGGAGAACTGCCTGGAGAGGCTGCTTTGAACTTCCGCTGCAAGGGCCGCTGTGTGCTCCTCTGTGCGGAGGGAGCGTTCGGTGATTCCATTGACCGTAATTACTCCTCGAGGGCCTGGCATCTTGAGCTTAAGGTATGCGTAATGCGGTACCGCATTGAACTTAGCAAATGCGGTTCGCCTGAGCAGTGTGTGATAGCCACTGCGAAACGGGACTATGTCGAAGATTAACTCCTCGCTTCGGAAATTATCCGGAGATCCGAAGACCACTTCAAGTGTGACTGAGCCTGTACAGTTGGCCTCTACACCTGGTATTACGCCTTTAAAGGTCGTTTTGGTGGGCTTAATCCTCGAGGGATCTATGCCCATTTTCCGCACTGTATCCTGGTAAAGCAGGTTCAGGTTACTGCCGCCGTCCATAAGGACTCTAGTGAGATGAAATTTGTCAATAATTGGGTCTAGAACCAATGCGGCGAATCGCCATGACGGATGCTAGTGGGGTGGTCCCTTCAATCAAAGGTGATCGGGCAGGAGGACCATGGGTTGAACTTTGGGGCGACTGGCTCTACCGCGTATACGTCCCTTAACGCGCTCTTCCGCTCCCTTTTGGGGATGTGGGTTGCGTATATCATGTTCACCGTCCGCACTTGTGGGGGAAACCCTTCTGTCCACTGTTGTTCGGCGGCCGGGGCTTCTCGTCGTCATCGCTATGCAGCCCCTTGTCTTCATTTTCGGCGTTTAACTTGCCTGCCTGCTTGAACACCCAACAATCCCTGTTGGTGTGATTGGCCGGCTTTTCAGGGGTGCCATGTATCTGGCACGAGCGGTCGAGTATTCAGTCCAAACTGGACGGGCCCCTAGGATTCCTTTTGAATGGCTTTTTCCGCTCACCGGATTTAGAGCCTCTGAATCCGGCATTAACTGTCATATCCTCAGCATTGTCGCCGTTAATGTGGCGCTTCTGCTTGTTGCGACGCGACCTGCCACTACTATCCCTGGTGTCCGAATTACCAGGGTTCTTGGTCATATTGTTGCTACGAGCAAGCCAGCTGTCTTCTCCCGCGCAAAAGCGGGTCATGAGTGTCGTGAGTGCTGCCATAGATTTCGGCTTTTCCTGTCCAAGGTGTCGGGCCAGCCACTCGTCACGGATATTGTGTTTAACGGCTGCTAGGGCCTCAGCGTCCGGACAATCGACTATTTGATTTTTCTTTATTAGGAACCGTGTCCAGAATTGCCTGGCTGATTCTTCTAGTTGCTGAATTACGTGGCTTAGGTCATCGGCGTCTGGGGGTCGCACATAAGTGCCCTGGAAATTGTCGAGGAATGCAGCTTCCAGGTCCTCCCAACAACTGATTGATCCTGTTGGCAAGCTGTTAAGCCAATGTCGAGCCGGTCCTTTAAGCTTGAGTGGGAGGTATTTGATGGCGTGGAAATCATCGCCGCGGGCCATGTGGATATGAAGGAGGTAATCCTCGATCCATACCACAGGATTTGTTGTGCCATCATATGATTCGATGTTTACGGGTTTGAAATCCTCGGGGATTTGATGATCCATTATTTCGTCTGTAAAGTAGAGTGGGTGTGCGGCGCCTCTGTATTGGGCTATATCATGATGTAGCTCCAATGAGCCTTGTCTACTGTGTTCGGCCCCGCCGAATTTGTGGCTGACGTGATGGTTACCGTCTCGAGCCGTGGGCGCGCAATCCATAGATCGATCTTGTTTCCCTTGCCTTGTCCTCCAACATGTCTCGTAAGTCCAGCGCATATTCCCGTGCCTTGGTACGGGGTGCGGCTTGAGTGGAGGGCCGAGAGGCCTCTCTATCGCTACCACGAGGTGGCCGGTCGGCCGCATCAAGTGCTTCCTCCTCTAATCGGGGTAGCAACCTGCGCTTTGGGTAGCTCTTGGAGGGGCGTTCGAGTTTATGCTCTTCGGCCGCAAGGACTTCAGTCCATCTGTCGACTAGCAAATCGTGATCAGCCCTAAGTTGTTGCTGTTTTTTCTTGAGGCTTCTTGTCGTGGCCATAAGCCTGCGTTGAAAACGCTTTTGCTCGACGGGATCCTCTGGCACGACGAAATCGTCGTCGTCGAGGCTTGCCTCGTCTTTGGAGGGAGGCATATAATTATCGTCCTCGACCTCTTTGTCTGCCGCTCTCCCGTGAGGGCTGGTTTCTCCATCCTCCTGTGCTAAATCTTGCTGGAGGGGGTTTTCTTCGGTGCTTTCCGGAGTATTATTATCTCCCATGCTGGAATCACCGTGTTTTTTTGGCGGGATTTTGAGCGGCGCCGCTGACGCCGGCGCTTAGGCTGTTTCTTGGAGGGTTCATCCTCCGCTATTCCATCGCCATTTCTTGGAGGGTTCATCCTCCGATTAGGTTTGAATTTCTTCATCGTCCGTACCCCAACCTTGCTGACCGTAGTCCGGCCAGGGCTCTCCTGATAAAGAGAGAGACTTCAGTGACTTCAGGATATCGCCAAAAGGCGAGTACTGATAGATGTCCACAGCAGTGAACTCCATGATCGGCACCCAATCGGATTCGATCGGCAGGGGCGCGGGGGGCTTGGAGTCCGGAGAGGAGTCCGGCTCCTTGGAGTCACGGGTCTCGTAGAGTACGGGGCTGGTGCTTGGCTCAATCGTCGTTGGGGGTGCAGCCCTCGAGGTGGCGTCCAACCGCTCATCCTCGATCGGCGCAGTTGGCTCCGAATTAAGGGTTGGAGCCGATGCGGATGCGGCCTCCAGGGCACTGTTCTGTGGCAGAGCTAGATCATGCTCGTCGTGACAGTGCGGCGCACTCGGCAGTGGCTCGAATCCATCGAAGATCAAGTCCCCGCGGATGCCAGCCGTGTAGTTTAAATTTCCGAATCTGACCCGACGGCCAGGGGCGTAGCTTTCGATCTGCTCCAGACGGCCAAGCGAATTGGCCCGCAGTGCGAAGCCACCGAAGATGAAGATCTGTCCGGGGAGGAAGGTCTCACCCTGGACTGCATCGCTATCGATGATTGTAGGAGCCATCGAGCCTGACGGCGACGACACAGAGGAACTCTCAATGAAAGCACCAATGTCGGTGTCAAAACCGGCGGATCTCGGGTAGGGGGTCCCGAACTGTGCGTCTAGGCCGGATGGTAACAGGAGACAAGGGACACGAAGTTTTACCCAGGTTCGGGCCCTCTCGATGGAGGTAAAACCCTATGTCCTGCTTGATTAATATTGATGATGTGGGTAGTACAAGAGTAGATCTACCACGAGATCGAGGAGGCTAAACCCTAGAAGCTAGCCTATGGTATGATTGTTGATGTGTATGTCGTTCTATGGACTAAAACCCTCCGGTTTATATTGACACCGGATAGGATTAGTGTTACATAGAGTCGGTTACAATGGTAGGAGATCTGCATATCCGTATCGCCAAGCTTGCCTTCCACACCAAGGAAAGTCCCTTTCAGACACGGGACGGAGTCTTCAATCTTGTATCTTCATAGTCCAGGAGTTTGGCTGAAGGTATAGTCCAGCCATCCGAACACCCCCTAATCCAGGACTCCCTCACCTGGTTCTCTTGATCCCACTCTCTTCATGAAGACATATGATGGAGAACTGTTTGTATGCCAAATCCATGTGGATGACATTATCTTCGGCTGCACTAATAAGAGATACAGTGATGAGTTTGGTCATATGATGCAAGAGCAATATCGGATGTCCATGATGGGAGAGCTGAAATTCTTTCTTGGTCTTCAAATCTGTCAATACAAAAATGGCATCTTCATATCACAAGAAAAATACCTCAAAGGTTGCCTAAAGAAGTTTGAAATGGAAGACTGCAAAGGGTACATGACGCCGGTGCCAACCAAAGGCCAATTGGGCCCCGATGACAATGGTAAAGATTTTGATCAAAAGGTATACCGCTCCATGATTGGTTCTTTATTGCACTTATGTGCATCTAGCACTAGTGCAAAACGGGCATTATCACCGGTTCGAAAGGACCTTTAGTGTCGGTTCTGTAACCGGCACTAAAGGGTGGGGACTAATGGTCCCCCCTTTAGTACTGGTTCAACACGAACCGCCACTAAAGGGCCACCACGTGGGACGATCCAATGTCGGGGGCATGGAGACCTCTAGTACCGGTTTGTAACACCAACCGGTACTAAAATGTTTGGTGGTTTTGGTTTTATTATTTATTTTTCCTTTAATTATGTGTTTTCCATTTAATTTAGAGATTGTTTTTACATTTTAATAAGTTATTAAATCACTAGGTGAAAGAACCATGGATTAGTTTTAAGTGGATGGATCATAAGTGATCAAGTAATATGGATTATGCATATTACTTGATCACTTAGCTATGATCCATCCAGTTGAAACTAATCTCTGGTTCTTTCATAAATGATATAATAACTCATCATCATCATATTATATAAAAACTCTTACGTCATATCATCACCAACAACACTAGCTAATAATCATCATGGTCAGTACCACTATTTAATCATCATAGTCATTACCGCTATCTAATCACCACCAAAACAAGCTTAAAGGAGAAACATTCACTTGTACCAGAAGCAAAGATATCATCGAGTTCAACATGATCACGACATTATAAGCATTCATAAGACCACAAAATCAAATCACTTTGAGATTAAGTTTAGGACGAAGAACACGAACATGAGAGGACAAGTACTAAGAGCAGGAACTACCTAATCACTCATGCTGCTCTCTCCCAGGTAAAATAGCATAGAACATGTGTATCTCTCCTGATTCATCATATTGGAGCATGCAGATGAACCTGTCTCCTAATCGTGGGCTGCGCTTCTGATTGCTGCCCCCTAGTACTTCTCTATGATCCTTCACAATTTTGCTCCAGTCTTCCACTATTAAGCATTCCTCGGTTTCAGAAATCCTGAATGCACGCATGTGCGCCATAGGATGTCTTGGCCATAAGCTAACCATTAACATGTGACCTTTACTCTCGATCCACTAAGGCACAACTATCATCGGGAGTCCCTGTTGAAGAACGTCGTATACTAACATACTTAGCAATGAAGTTTAGCTTAAAAATAATGTATGCAAAAGATGCACTAAGGACAAATAGTAAAAATCTTACCATGTTTCCTAAATAGATGTGACTGTAGTTCAATACGAACACTATTGGTCGCACGTTTTGAGTACTAAGATTTTCAAGTCCGGGAAAATAATTTCTCTTGACAGCATCAAGATCCTCAAGCCATAAAACATAATGACTTACCTCCTCGTAGTTTAGTTCAGCCCCGGGACAGTGGACAGTCCTGTCTACCAAGCGCCGGACATGTTTGCTTGAATGGAAATAAGCTGTCAATAGAAATTAGTTGTAAACTATTTTTGAATAAACAATATCGAAGACATAAATATGGTTGAGAAACTCACACAATGGTAGAACTGGAGGCGTCTGCACATCGAACTAGATGTTGATATTACCTGCAATATCATCTTCCGGACGAATACAAAGATGATAACCATATCAGGCTCAAATGCATAAGCCTTGCATAGTGCTTGCCAAGTTTTGCATTCAAAATAGGTGTAGATGTCTGCATTGTATAATTTTGCTTAGAAAGTATAACCATGCTCGGTCTTCAAGTAAACTCTCTTTACCTTCATAGTTTTCATAGGACTTAAACAAATCTTAGCCAAGACAAACATTCTTGCATGGCAGGGGATATGCTAGTAGAATAGTAAATTATAAGTTGAAGCAAATGAAGCATAAGTCATGCTTAATTACGAAAAAAATACTTGTCGTTGTGACTTACTGTATCGACTTCGAAGGTCTCATCCAGCTTGATGCTGAAGCGCCTACCATCAACTAGGAAATTTCTACTGCACAGGTCGCGCTCGTCTTCGCAGTATTCGCACATACCGAAATCCTTTTCGTCGTCAGACATTTCCTATGTTCATAGTTGAAACATTAATTGATAAATACTTACTAGTTCTATTAATTTAACTAGTTCTATTAATTCAAGTAGTTTATTAATTCAACTAGTTCTATTAATTCAACTAAGCGGTTACTAAAACTAAACTAGTTTTATTAATTTTCTTACTAAAAATAAACTAGTTCTATTGATTTTCTTACTAAAAATAAACTAGTTCTATAATAAAATTTTAATTAGATCATCAAATCTCATATACCTAAGTTTAATATATCTAATTCATCTAACATTAATATATCTAATTCATCTATAACTAAAAGTATAAAAAATAACTCATCTAACATTAATATCTAGCTAATTCATCTAATTCATCTAACATTCGACATTAATATCTAACATTTCTAACAATTTACATTAATCTAACATTTATATAAACTAAAAGAATAAAACACTAAAAAATAGAAAACATAAAATAATTAAGAAAATTTTGTCTCTGTCTGTGTGTGTGTGTGTGCATGTACTCTGTGTGTGAGGGTCGCCATGGTGTGACAGGGGGAGTTCTTACTGCAGCGGGGCGATGGCTGGTGATGCGACGCGACGGGGGGCGGTGACGGGGACGGGCTGGGGCGGCGACGTACAGGGACGAGTCGGGGACGGCGCGTGCGATCGACGACGAGGATGAGCACGTGTCGTGACGGGGGCGGGGACGGGCGGGCACGACGGGGGCGGCAACGGGGATGGGGACGTGTGCGTGCGATGGGGACGGGGAGGGGCGCGCGCGACGGGGGTGGCGACGGGGACGGGCGCAACGGCGACAGGGACGGACGCGACGACGAAGGAGATGAAGAAGAAACTAACTGAAATTTTCGTAAGTGCTGCTTATATAGGAGGGACCTTTAGTACCAGTTGGAGCCACCAACCGGTACTAAAGGTCAAATTTGGCCAGGCCAAGCGGCGGGAAGCGACCCCTTTTAGTACCGGGTCGTGGCTGCAACCGGTACTAAAGACCCCCCCTTTAGTACCGGTTGGAGCCACGACCCGGTGTTAAAGGGGTGCGCTGGCGCAGATGCGGTGCGGCAAGTTTAGTCCCACCTCGCTAGCCGAGGGGCGTCCGCACTAGTTTATAAGCCCCAGTGTGGTAGCTCTCTCGAGCTCCTCTCTATAGCAGGCTTCTGGGCCTAACTTTGATGCGCTGCCCTGTGGGCCTGCTAGGCCTTATGGGCCTGGATCCTACCCTAAGTCCAAGCAGGCCCAGTGGGCAGCACGCAAAGTTGTTTTTTTAATGTAGTTTTTTCTTTTCTACTTTATTTATTTTCTTTTATTTATTTCTGAGTTGTTTTTTTTTGCTGTATTTAGAGTTTTTTGTGAATATTTTTGCTTTAGGTACAAAAAAATACCAACTTTCTATTAGTGCCAGTAGTTTTCAAATTTGAATAGTTTAAATTTGAATTATTTAAAATTTGTGTGAATCACTCGTTTGTGAATAACTTAACTTTAAAAATAGATTTTCCTGTGATTCTTTTTTCTTATGTTTAATATTAGTGTGTTTTATCATTATATTCAAATTGGTAATACATAGTGCTTTTCAATTTCAGTGTCATTTAGCTCAAAATAAATCAGTAAATGCATGAAAATAGCAAACGAAGGCAGAAAGGGTTGAAAGTTGATGACCTGGCTTTGAATGGTGCATACTGAACGCACAAAGAGTCTGGAGTTGTAATAAGTTTAAAAAATGAAGTGCCTTTGTAACAGATGGTTTTCGTCTGAAAGCCTGATACTTCGAAAGAGATTGTCCAGTTTGTACACGAAGTGCATCCAGTTTTTGCCATAACCCTCTCTACATTTTTGCACATGCTATGTGGGTGAAATGATGATACCATGCCAACTTTCAACCTTTTCAAAGTTCATTTGTAGTGCTTTTCAATTTTAGGGTCATTTAGCTCAAAAAATCAGTAAATGCATGAAAAAAGCAAATGAAGGCAGAAAGGGTTGAAAGTTGATGATGTGGCTTTGAATGGTGCATACTGAACACACAAAAAGTCTGGAGTTGTAATAAGTATAAAAAATGAAGTGCCTTTGTAACTGATGAATTTTGATCCGAAACCCTGATACTTCGAAAGAGATTGACCAGTTTGCACACAAAGTGCATCCAGTTTTTGATGTAACCCGCTGTACCTTTTTGCACATGCTATGTGGATGAAATGATGATACCATGTCAACTTTCAACCTTTTCAGAGTTCATTTGTAGTGCTTTTCAACTTCGGGGTCATTTAGCTCAAAACAAATCAGTAAATGCATGAAAAATAGCAAATGAAGGCAGAAAGGGTTGAAAGTTGATGACGTGGCTTTGAGTGGTGCATACTGAATGCACAAAATGTCTGGAGTTGTAATAAGTTTAAAAAAATGAAGTGCCTTTGTAACAGATGAGTTTTCATCCGAAACACTAATACTTCGAAAGAGATTGTCTAGTTTGTACACGAAGTACATCCATTTTTTGTCGTAACCCTCTCTACTTTTTTGGGCATGCTATGTGGCTGAAATGATGATACCATGCCAACTTTCAACCTTTTCAGAGTTCATTTGTAGTGCTTTTCAATTTCAGGGTCATTTAGCTCAAAACAAATCAATAAATGCATGAAAAATAGAAAATAAAGCAGAAAGGGTTGAAAGTTCATGACGTGGTTTTGAATGGTGCATACTGAACACACAAAAAGTCTGGAATTGTAATAAGTTTTAAAAAATGATATGCCTTTGTAACAGATGAGTTTTCGTCCGAAACCCTGATACTGCGAAAGAGATTGTGTAAACATGTAAAAATATACATCAAAAATACATTCATCAGTAGCGCCTTTCAGCCAAAATGCGCTACTGCTATGTGTAAACATGTAAAAATATACATCAAAAATACATTGATCATCAATGATCTTTTTGTGTACAATCTGAATTGTCAATATGAGTCCTCGCCGGTTTAGAAACCGGAGAAGACTCATATTACGGCCACAAATTCTACACATAGATTTCAATGAAAACCAAGTGGTTCTGATAGTTTGAGAAGTAACATATTTAAGGTGCTAAAAACCCTGTTAGCGGAGCGAGGTGGGACTAAAAAACCACTGCAAAAAGAATCGACTAAAAAACTCTAGTACCGTTTTGTGGCATGAACCCGTACTAAAGGGGTTGGTGGGGCCCCAGCCTGAAAATAGCCTGCCACAACCTCTTCAGTACCGGTTCGTGGCACAAACCAGTATTAAAGGTTCCCCACGAACCGGTACTAATGATCGCCGCCCGCCTAGCCATTGGAACTGACACTAATGGTCACATTTATGCTGGTTCAATTACAAACCGGGACTAATGAGCTTCACATTAGGCCATTTTTCTACTAGTGTAGGCTGGAATAATGCTTAGCGTTTGCATGTGTGCCCGATTCCAAGTGGCACCAAAGGAATCACATCACCTCGCGGTGAAGTGAATACTTTGATATTTGGCTCACACCCGAACGCTAGGACTATGGTATCAAAAGGGCTCAAAGTTTGATCTAGTTGGATTCTCATATGCTGATTATGCCAGTGACAAGGTTGATCACGAGTCCACATCAGGCACATGTCAGTTATTGGATGATCTCTTGTTTGTTGGTCTTCAAAGAAGTAGAACTGTGTATCACTCTCCACTGCTGAATCTGAATACATTGCTGCTGGATCTTGCTGCGCTCAGCTTCTCTGGATGAAGCAAACCCTCAAGGACTATGGCATCAGCATGAAGCATGTGCCCCTCTACTGCGACAATGAAAGCGCCATCAAGATTGCTCACAATCCAGTTCAGTACTCGAAGACAAAGCACATTCAGATCCGTCATCACTTTCTCAGAGATCATGTGTTGAAGGAAGACATTGATATCATTCACGTCAACACTAAAGAGCAATTGGCAGATATCTTCACGAATCCCTTGGATGAGAAAAGGTTTTGCAAGCTACGGTTACGGTGTGAGCAATATCTGAGAATCCTCGAATGTCCAGTGAATGGACACACATCCTAACACTTATGCATATTGATGACTTAGGTGCGCAACACACAAAGTAACGTATATCTTCAATTAATGAAGACTTGCCCTCTGAGTGTGAATACATTAATGTGAAATTTGACTTCGGAGCACAACGATAATTGTGCATCGTCTTTGGGTCTAATATTTCCTATACGATGGGTAACACCACCACCAACCATTTTTGACAATTTTCATTTGGCATATTGTTGCATTATCTTCATAGATGGTTTGTCTTCAACGTTGGTTGATCTTCAAGATTTATCTTCCCAACGTTTATTTGGTATTCATTGACACATACATACATATATATATATATATTATATATATATATATATATATATATATAATTTTATCTACCACCAGTGGTAGTTACCACCACTTGAGTTTTGTATGTTGTATGAAGTATCTATGAAATCGGAGAGTATATACGCATAGTATGTAGTATATATAAAAATGTTTAGGTAGTATATATACTATTTTTTTGGTAGTATGTATCGTATTTCGAGTATGCTCTCTTTTTTGTACAAATCTGTATGTATTTCACAAATATAAAAAAACCATGGGTCAACTTTTTTCATGTAACTCACTTTGAAATATCTTATATATAGCATATGAACATACTTACAATGATAAAGGAGAATATATACTACCATATGGTAGTATATAAGACATGTGGGGTAATGCTACCTCTTGAGCACTGCGTTGGTTTTCCCTTGAAGACGAAAGGGTGATGCAGCAAAGTAGCGTAAGTATTTCCCTCAGTTTTTGAGAACCAAGGTATCAATCCAGTAGGAGGCCACGCACGAGTCCCTCGCACCTACACAAACAAATAAAATCCTCGCAACCAACGCAGTAAAGGGGTTGTCAATCCCTTCACGGTCACTTACGAAAGTGAGATCTGATAGATATGATAAGATAATATTTTTGGTATTTTTATGATAAAGATGCAAAGTAAAGAAAGTAAAATAAACGGAAAAGGAAATAGCTTATTGACGGAAGATTAATATGATGGAAATAGACCCGGGGGGCATAGGTTTCACTAGTGGCTTCTCTCGAGAGCATAAGTATTACGGTGGGTAAACAAATTACTGTTGAGCAATTGACAGAATTGAGCATAGTTATGAGAATATCTAGGTATGATCATGTATATAGGCATCACGTCCGAGACAAGTAGACCGACTCCTGCCTGCATCTACTACTATTACTCCACACATCGACCGCTATCCAGCATGCATCTAGAGTATTAAGTTCAAAAGAACAGAGTAACGCTTTAAGCAAGATGACATGATGTAGAGGGATAAACTCATGCAATATGAAATAAACTCCATCTTGTTATCCTCGATGGCAACAATTGAACCCAAAGCTAAGCACTTCTCCCATTGCAAGAAAGATCAATCTAGTAGGCCAAACCAAACTGATAATTCAAAGAGACTTGCAAAGATAACCAATCATACATAAAAGAATTTAGAGAAGATTCAAATATTGTTCATAGATAAACTTGATCATAAACCCACAATTCATCGGTCTCAACAAACACACCGCAAAGAAGATTACATCGAATAGATCTCCACAAGAGAGGGGGAGAACTTTGTATTGAGATCCAAAAAGAGAGAAGAAGCCATCTAGCTAATAACTATGGACCCGAAGTTCTGAAGTAAACTACTCACACTTCATCGGAGAGGCTATGGTGTTGATGTAGAAGCCTTCCGTGATCGATGCCCCCTCCGGCGGAGCTTCGAAAAAGGCCCCAAGATGGGATCTCGCGGGTACAGAAAGTTACGGCGGTGGAATTAGGGTTTTGGCTCTGTATCTGGTAGTTTGGGGGTACATAGGTATATATACAAGGAAGAAGTACGTCGGTGGAGCAACATGGGCCCCACGAGGGTGGAGGGCGCGCCTGGGGGGGTAGGCGCGCTCCCCTACCTCGTGGCCTCCTGGTTGCTTTCTTGACGTAGGGTCCAAGTCCTCTGGATCATGTTCATTCCGAAAATCACGTACTTGAAGGTTTCATTCCGTTTAGACTCCGTTTGATATTCTTTTTCTGTGAAACTCTGAAATAGGCAAAAAACAACAATTCTGGGTTGGGCCTCCGATTAATAGGTTAGTCCCAAAAATAATATAAAAGTGTATAATAAAGCCCAATAATGTCCAAAACAAGATATAATATAGCATGGAACAATCAAAAATTATAGATACGTTGGAGACGTATCAGGCATCCCCAAGCTTAATTCCAGCTCGTCCTCGAGTAGGTAAATGATAAAAACAGAATTTTTGATGTGGAATGCTACTTGGCATAATTTCAATGTAATTCTCTTAATTGTGGTAAGAATATTCAGATCCGAAAGATTCAAGACAAAAGTTCAATATTGACATAGAAATAATAATACTTCAAGCATACTAACTAAGCAATTATGTCTCTTCAAAATAACATGGCCAAAGAAAGTTATCCCTACAAAATCATATAGTCTGGCTATGCTCCATCTTCACCACACAAAGTATTTAAATCATGCACAACCCCGATGACAAGCCAAGAAATTGTTTCATACTTTTGGTGTTCTCAAACTTTTTCAATCTTCACGCAATACATGAGTGTGAGCCATGGACATAGCACTATATGTGGAATAGAATGGTGGTTGTGGAGTAGACAAAAAGGGATAAGATAGTCTCACATCAACTAGGCGTATCAACGGGCTATGGAGATGCCCATTAATAGATATCAATGTGAGTGTGTAGGGATTGCCATTCAACAGATGCACTAGAGTTATAAGTATATGAAAGCTCAACAAAAAGAACTAAGTGGGTGTGCATCCAACTTGCTTGCTCACGAAGACCTAGGGCATTTTTAGGAAGCCCGTTATTGGAATATACAAGCCAAGTTCTATAATGAAAAATTCCCACTAGTATATGAAGGTGATAACATAGGAGACTCTCTATCATGAAGATCATGGTGCTACTTTGAAGCACAAGTGTGGAAAAAGGATAGTAGTATTGTCCCTTTATATATATTTTTGGCCTTCTTTTTTTGGCCTTTCTCTCTCTTTTTTGGGACAATACTCTATGAATGATGATCATCACACTTCTATTTATTTACAACTGAATGATTACAACTCGATACTAGAACAAAGTATGACTCTATATGAATGCCTCCGGCGGTATATCGGCATAGCAATGATGCATGAGTGACTTGTACAAAATAATTATGAACGGTGGCTTTGCCATAACTAAAATGTCAACTACATGATCATGCAAAGCAATATGACAATGATGGAGCGTGTCATAGTAAACGGAACGGTGGAAAGTTGCATGGCAATATATCTCAGAATGGCTATGGAAATGCCATGATAGTTAGGTATGGTGGCTGTTTTGAGGAAGGTATATGGTGGGTGTATGATACCGGCGAAAGGTGCGCGGTATTAGAGAGGCTAGCAATGGTGGAAGGGTGAGAGTGCGTATAATCCATGGACTCAGCATTAGTCATAAAGAACTCACATACTTATTGCAAAAATCTATTAGTTATCGAAGCAAAGTACTACGCGCATGCTCCTAGGGGGATAGATTGGTAGGAAAAGACCATTGCTCGTCCCCGACCGCCACTCATAAGGAAGACAATCAATAAATAATTCATGGTCCAACTTCTTCACATAACAGTTCACCATATGTGCATGTTACGGGAATCACAAACTTCAACACAAGCATTTCTCAAATTCACAACTACTCAACTAGCACGACTTTAATATCACCATCTCCATATCTCAAAACAATTATCAAGTATCAAACTTCTCATAGTATTCAACACACTCATAAGAATTTTTTTTATTAATCTTGAATGCCTAACATAATTAAAGCAAATTACCACGCTGTTTTGTAGGACTCTCAATATAATCTAAGTGAAGCATGAGAGAACAATAGTTTCTATAAAACAAATCCACCACCGTGCCCTTAAATATATAAGTGAAGCACTAGAGCAAAAACTATATAACTCAAAAGATATAAATGAAGCACATAGAGTATTCTAACAATTTCCGAATGATGTGTGTCTCTCTCAAAAGGTGTGTACATAAAGGATGATTGTGGAAAACTAACAAATAAATACTCAAATAATACAAGACGCTCCAAGAAAAACACATATCATGTGGTAAATAAAAATATAGCTCCAAGTAAAGTTACCGATGGAAGTAGACGAAAGAGGAGATGCCTTCCGGGGCATACCCAAGCTTGGCCTTTTAGGTGTCCTTAGATTATATTGGGGTTCCATGGGCATCCCCAATCTTAGGCTCTTGCCATTCCTTGTTCCATAATCCATCAAATCTTTCACCCAAAACTTGAAAACTTCACAACACAAAACTTAAAGTAGAAAATCTCGTGAGCTCCGTTAGCGAAAGAAAACAAAACACCACTTCAAGGTATTGTAATGAACTCATTATTTATTTATATTGGTGTTAAACCTACTTTATTCCAACTTCTCTATGGTTTATAAACTATTTTACTAGCCATAGGTTCATCAAAATAAGCAAACAACACACGAAAAACAGAATCTGTCAAAAACAGAACAGTCTGTAGTAATCTGTAGCTAACGCAAGTTCTGGAACCCCAAAAATTCTAAAATAAATTTCTGGACGTGAGGAATTTATCTATTAATCATCTGCAAAAAAAAATTAACTAAATAGCACTTTCCAAATAAAAATGGCAGCAATTCTTGTGAGCGCTAAAGTTTCTGTTTTTTACAGCAAGATTAAAAAGACTTTCCCCAAGTCTTCCCAACGGTTCTACTTAGAACAAACACTAATTAAACACACAAAACACAACCAAAACAGAGGCTAGATAAATTATTTATTACTAAACAGGAGAAAAAGCAAGGAATAAAAATAAAATTGGTTTGCCTCCCAACAAGCGCTATCGTTTAACGCCCCTAGCTAGGCATAAAAGCAAGGATAGATCTAGGTATCTTTAGTTGGTAATTCTTTAATGAGACATCTATCACCCTTAAGAGTTTCTTTACTTTTATCAATTATCAAACTTCTAGGCACAAAATCGAAACAATCATTACTAGCAAACGGTTCCTTAATGATAGCAAAAAGATTGGGATGAATACTTATAGATTTGAGATCCACAGTTTCCTTGCTAGAGGGTTCGCCCTTATATTTAGGAACATACATGAGCTTGGTAATTTTAGTTGGAGGATTTGGAGTATTATTTATGGAAGAAAAAGTGGTTCCCAAGTTGGTAATGATACCCTCAATTTTATCGATTCTAGTGGAGGATTTATTCTTTCATTAACTATGGGTTCCTTCTCCTTAATATTTTTCAAAGTGACTCCTACTTTAGATCCATATTGAGTAATTTGGTTGTGGATCTTTTTTTCCAAATTTTCAATTAACTCTATGGTAGCAACTTTATTTTACATTATTTCAAGTTTTTGCATTACATGCTCCAAAGTTAACATAGTTCCATTAACCAAAAGAGGGGGTGAGCCAAACAAATCTAGCATTGCATTATAGGAATCAAAAGTGTGGATACCCAAGAAATTCCCTCCGGTAATGGTATCAAGGACATATCTGTGCCAAGGAGTAGTGCCTACATAAAAAATGTGGAGAAGAACGGAAGTAGATTGCTTTCTGGTAGATCTATTTTGAGCATTGCAAATTCTATACCAAGCGTCTTTTAGATTTTCTCCTTCCCTTTGCTTAAAATTAAGAACTTCATATTCGGGAGACAACGGAGAAGATATGGGACTAGCCATAACGACAAGCAAGCAATCCAACACACAAGCAAACAAGAAAAGTGAAAAAAAGAGGCAAATAGAGAAAGAGAAGGAGGACGGAGATAGAGGGCAAATAAAACGGCAAGGGTGAAGTGGGGGAGAGGAAAATGAGAGGCAAATGGAAAATAATGTAATGCGGGAGATAAGGGTTTGTGATGGGTACTTGGTATGTTGACTTTTGCGTAGACTCCCCGGCAATGGCGCCAGAAATGGCTCGTTTTCAGGAGTCAACTCTTGACTTGACTTGGCACCAATCTCCCTGACAACGGTGCCAGAAATCCTTCTTGCTACCTCTTGAGCACTGCGTTGGTTTTCCCTTGAAGAGGAAAGGGTGATGCAGCAAAGTAGCGTAAGTATTTTCCTCAGTTTTTGAGAACCAAGATGTTAATCCAGTAGGAGGCCACGCACGAGTCCCTCGCACCTACACAAACAAATAAAATCCTCGCAACCAACGTAATAAAGGGGTTGTCAATCCCTTCAGGATCACTTACGAAAGTGAGATCTGATAGATATGATAAGATAATATTTTTCGTGATTTTATGATATAGATGCAAAGTAAAGAAAGTAAAATAAACGGAAAAGGAAATAGCTTGTTGACGGAAGATTAATATGATGGAAAATAGACCCGGGGGCCATAAGTTTCACTAGTGGCTTCTCTCGAGAGCATAAGTATTACGGTCGGTAAACAAATTACTGTTGAGCAATTGACAGAATTAAGCATAGTTATGAGAGTATCTAGGTATGATCATGTATATAGGCATCACGTCCGAGACAAGTAGACCGACTCCTGCCTGCATCTACTACTATTAGTCCACACATCGACCACTATCCAGCATGCATCTAGAGTATTAAGTTCAAAAGAACAAAGTAACAATTTAAGCAAATGACATGATGTAGAGGGATAAACTCATGCAATATGAAATAAACCCCATCTTGTTATCCTCGATGGCAACAATACAATACGCGCCTTGCTGCCCCTACTGTCACTGGGAAAGGACACCGCAAGATTGAACCCAAAGCTAAGCACTTCTCCGATTGCAAGAAAGATCAATCTAGTAGGCCAAACCAAACTGATAATTCGAAGAGACTTGCAAAGATAACCAATCATACATAAAAGAATTTAGAGAAGATTCAAATATTGTTCATAGATAAACTTGATCATAAATCCACAATTCATCGGTCTCAACAAACACACCGCAAAGAAGACTACATCGAATAGATCTCCACAAGAGAGGGGGGAACTTAGTATTGAGATCCAAAAAGAGAGAAGAAGCCATCTAGCTAATAACTATGGACCCGAAGGTCTCAAGTAAACTACTCACACTTCATCAGAGAGGCTATGGTATTGATGTAGAAGCCCTCCGTGATCAATGCCCCCTCCGAAGGAGCTCTGGAAAAGGTCCCAAGATGGGATCTAACGGGTACAGAAAGTTACGGCGGTGGAATTAGGGTTTTGGCTCTGTATATGGTAGTTTGGGGGTATGTAGGTACATATAGGAGGAAGAAGTACATCGGTGGAGCAACATAGGCCCCATGAGGGTGGAGGGCGCGCCTGGGGGGGTAGGCGTGCCCCCTACCTCATGCCCTCCCGGTTGATTTCTTGACGTAGGGTCCAAGTCCTCTGGATCATGTTCGTTCCGAAAATCACGTTCCCGAAGGTTTCATTCCGTTTGGACTCCGTTTGATATATTCTTTTTCTGTGAAACTCTGAAATAGGCAAAAAAAATAGCAATTCTGGGCTCGGCCTCCTGTTAATAGGTTAGTCCCAAAAATAATATAGAAGTGTATAATAAAGCCCAATAATGTCCAAAAGGGGATATAAAATAGCATGGAACAATCAAAAATTATAGATACGTTGGAGATGTATCAGGTAACTACTGATACGTCTCCAACGTATCTACTTTTTCTCACGCTTTTCCTCTTGTTTTGGACTCTAATTTGCATGATTTGAATGAAACTAACCCCGGACTGACGCTATTTTCAGCAGAACTACCATGGTGTTGTTTTTGTGCAGAAATAAAAGTTCTCGGAATGGAATAGAATTTTGGAGGATTTTTTATATCAATAAAGAGAATTTCTAGAGCCAAGACATGCCGGAGAGGGGCACCTGGGTGGGCACAACCCACCAGGGCGCGCCCCCTCTCCTAGCGCGCCCAGGTGGGTTGTATCCACCTGGTGGCCCCGCTGACGACCCCCTGATACTATAAATTCACATATTTCCAGAAAAAAATCAGAGAGAAAGAATTATCACGATCCACGAGACGGAGCCGCCGCCAGGCCCTGTTCTTCCTCCGGAGGGCAGATCTGGAGTCTGTTTGGGGCTCCGGAGAGGGGGATCTTCGGTCTTCGTCATCACCAACCTATCTCCATCGCCAATTCCATGATGCTCCCCACCGGGAGTCAGTAATTCCTTTGTAGGCTCACTGGTCGGTGAGGAGTTGGATGAGATTCATCATGCAATTGAGTTAGTTTTGTTAGGGCCTAATCCCTAGATGAACGTCGATGAAAGAGGGGATGCCATCCGGGGCATCTCCAAACTTAGGCTCTTGGTTGTCCTTGAATATTACCTTGGGGTGCCTTGGGCATCCCCAAGCTTAGGCTCTTGCCACTCCTTATTCCATAGTGCATCGAATCTTTACCCAAAACTTGAGAACTTCACAATACAAAACTTAACAGAAAACTCGTAAGCTCCGTTAGTATAAGAAAATAAATCACCACTTAGGTACTGTTGTGAACTCATTCTAAATTCATATTGGTGTAATATCTACTATCTTCCAACTTCTCTATGGTTCATACCCTCCGATACTACTCATAGATTCATCAAAATAAGCAAACAACACATAGAAAATAGAATCTGTGAGAAACAGAACAGTCTGAAGCAATCAGGAGGTTTCGAATACTTCTGTAACTCCAAAAATTCTGGAAAAATAGGACGACAAGGAAAATTTTCATATTGATCTAATGCAGTTGGAATTGGTATTTTATCGCGCTCTGGTAAAAAATAAAAAATATCTTCATGGGCGCATACTTTTTGTTTTTATCAGCAAGATCAAACAATAATCACCCAAGAAGATCCTAAAGGCTTTACTTGGCACAAACACTAATTAAAACATAAAACACAATCATAACAGAAGCTAGATGAATTTTTTATTACTAAATAGGAACAAAAAGCAAAGAACAAAAATAAAATCGGGTTGCCTCCCAACAAGCGCTATCATTTAACGCCCCTAGCTAGGCATGATGATTTCAATGATGCTCACATAAAAGATAAGAATTGAAACATAAAGAGAGCATCATGAAGAATATGACTAGCACATTTAAGTCTAACCCACTTCCTATGCATAGGGATTTTGTGAGAAAACAATTTATGGAAACAATAATCAACTTGCAGAGGAAGGTAAAACAAGCATAGCTTCGAGATTTTCAACACATAGAGAGGAAACTTGATATTATTGCAACTCTTACAAGCATATATTCCTCCCTCATAATAATTTTCAGTAGCATCATGAATAAATTCAACAATATAACCATCACATAAAGCATTATTTTCATGATCTACAAGCATAGAATTTTTATTACTCTCCACATAAGCAAAATTCTTCTCATTCGGAATAGTGGAAGTAAACTCAACGAAATAACTATCATGTGAGGCATAATCCAATTGAAAGTTAAAATCATGATGACAAGTTTCATGGATATCATTATTCTTTATATCATACATATCATCACAATAATCATCATAGATAGGAGGGATGCTTTCATCATAATAAATTTGCTCATCAAAACTTAGGGGACAAAAAATAGCATCTTCATCAAACATAGCATCCCCAAGCTTGTGGCTTTGCATATCATTAGCATCATGGATATTCAAAGAATTCATACTAACAACATTGCAATCATGCTCATCATCCAAAGATTTAGTGCCAAACATTTTAATGCATTCTTCTTCTAACACTTTAGCACAATTATCGAAATCCTTATTTTCACGAAAGACATTAAAAAGATGAAGCATATGAGGCAACCTTAATTCCATTTTTTGTAGTTTTCCTTTATAGACTAAACTAGTGATAAAAAAAGAAACTAAAAGATTCGGTTGCAAGATCTAAAGATATACCTTCAAGCACTAACCTCCCCGGCAACGGCGCCAGAAAAGAGCTTGTTGTCTACTACACAACCTTCTTCTTGTAGACGTTGTTGGGCCTCCAAGTGTAGAGGTTTTAGGACAGTAGCAAATTTCCCTCAAGTGGATGATCTAAGGTTTATCAATCCGTGGGAGGTGTAGGATGAAGATGGTCTCTCTCAAACAACCTTGCAACCAAATAACAAAGAGTCTCTTGTGTCCCCAACACACCCAATAAAATGGTAAGTTGTATAGGTGCACTAGGTCGGCGAAGAGATGGTGATACAAGTGCAATATGGATGGTACATATAGGTTTTTGTAATCTGAAAATGTAAAAACAGCAAGGTAACTAATGATAAAAGTGAGCAAAAACGGTATTGCAATGCGTAGAAACAAGGCCTAGGGTTCATACTTTCACTAGTGCAAGTTCTCTCAACAATAATAACATACTTGGATCATATAACTATCTCTCAACATGCAACAAAGAGTCACTCCAAAGTCACTAATAGCGGAGACAAACAAAGAGATTATTGTAGGGTACGAAACCACCTCAAAGTTATCCTTTCTGATCGATCTATTCAAGAGTCCGTAGTAAAATAACACGAAGCTATTCTTTCCGTTCGATCTATCCTAGAGTTCGTACAAGAATAACACCTTAAGACACAAATCAACCAAAACCCTAATGTCACCTAGATACTCCAATGTCACCTCAAGTATTTGTGGGTATGATTATACGATATGCATCACACAATCTCAGATTCATCTATTCAACCAACACAAAGAACTTCAAAGAGTGCCCCAAAGTTTCTACCGGAGAGTCAAGATGAAAACGTGTGCCAACCCCTATGCATAAGTTCACAAGGTCACGGAACTCGCAAGTTGATCACCAAAACATACATCAAGTGGATCACGTGAATATCCCATTGTCACCATAGATAAGCACATGCAAGACATACATCAAGTGTTCTCAAATCCTTAAAGACTCAATTCGATAAGATAACCTCAAAGGGAAAACTCAATCGATTACAAGAGAATAGAGGGGGAGAAACATCATAAGATCCAACTATAATAGGAAAGCTCATGATACATCAAGATCGTGCCAAATCAAGAAGACGAGAGAGAGAGAGAGAGAGAGAGAGAGAGAGATCAAACACATAGCTACTGGTACATACCCTCAGCCCCGAGGTTGAACTACTCCCTCCTCATCATGGAGAGCTCCAGGATGATGAAGATGGCCACCGGAGAGGGATTCCCCCCTCTGGCAGGGTGCCGGAACGGGTCTAGATTGGTTTTCGGTGGCTACGGAGGCTTGCGGCGGCGGAACTCCCAATCTAGGTTTCTTTCTGGAAGTTTGGGGTTATATAAGAGGCGTTGGCATCAGGAACGAGTCAAGGGGGTCCACGAGGCGGCCACGAGGCAGGGGGCATGCCCCCACCCTTGTGGTGACTGTCGGTGTCAAAACCGGCAGATCTCGGGTAGGGGGTCCCAAACTATGCGTCTAAGGTTGATAGTAACAGGAGACAAGGGACACAGTGTTTTACCCAGGTTCGGGCCCTCTCTATGGAGGTAATACCCTACGTCATACTTGATTGATATTGATGAATACGAGTATTACAAGAGTTGATCTACCTCGAGATCGTAATGGCTAAACCCTAGAGGTCTAGCTTGTATGGCTATGGTAATGAATATTCCCTCTGGACTAAGTCCTCCGGTTTATATAGACGCCAGGAGGATCTAGGGTTACACAAGGTCGGTTACAAAGAAAGGAATCTACATATTTGGTCACCAAGCTTGCCTTCCACGCCAAGGAGAGTCCCATTCGGACATGGGTGCAGTCTTCAGTCTTCGTGTCTTCGCAGCCCATCAGTCCGGCCCATGGCTAACAGGCCGGACGCCCGAGGACCCCTTGGTCCAGGACTCCCTCAGTAGCCCCCGAACCAGTCTTCAGTGATGAGGAGTTCGGCACATAGATTATCTTCGGCATTGCAAGGCGGGTTCCTGCACCATGACTTCCGAGTAGTGTGTTCGGCCTTCCATTTAATGTTGTACTCCTCGGCTTCTGTGCATCAACAACTTCAGTTTCCACGTGTCGAGCGAATGCGAGAGGTCAGGGTATTTTTGCACATACCACCCCGACCATACCACGAAGGTGCTTATTTAAAGAGAATAGATCTCAGATCCATTCCACCCCCGTGAAAAATCCTCAAAGCTTGCTAAGAAAAACCACCCCAACATGGCTAGTGCTCCCGGCTCTTCCTCTCGTCCCCACGGCTCCAATAAGGGTGATTGGGAGAGATACTTTGTATCCCATAGTCAGCTGGTGAAGCTGCAAACACAGGGCTTTCTTCCCCCCGCGGACCTGGTTCCCGTACAAGCAGGAATGACGTCCTTCAAGGGCGGGGCTCAAACGGAGAACTTCTCCAATCCATCCAGGGGAGAGCGAGTATGCTTTGTCCCCTTCTTGTTAAGAGGTGTCGGATTTCCGATCCATCCCTTCCTTCGAGGTCTGCTGGAGTATTACGGCCTCCAACCGCACAGTCTCACTCCCGCCTCTATCCTTCATATTGCGGGTTACGTCACTTTATGCGAGCTATTCCTGGGCTGCGAGGCCCATTTCGATTTATGGAGAAGACTGTTCTGCCTCATCCCTCGTAATCAAGGTGGGTCATGTTTTGAAGTGGGGGGCACCGAAGTGTGGTGCATCACCGGGACCGGATACCTGTCCGGCACGCCGAAGAAAGCTTCTGAAGAGTGGCCTTCCGAATGGTTCTACATCGATGACGTCTCTCTACCCGACCCCGTCCGTATGGGCCTCCCCGAGTTTTCAAGTGCTCCGCTGAAGAAACGCCATAGCTGGCATCCTTGGAGCCTCGAGGAAGAGGATAGTGCAGAGATCAGCCTGCTGCTGGGCAAGATTAAGACACTTGCCCAGTCCGGATTGTCAATAGTTGAGGTAATGGAGACCTCTATAGCACGGGGGGTCCAGCCACTCCAATACAGAGGGCTGCCCATGTGGCATTATAACAGGGAGGACGACGCCTCATGCTATGGTCAAAAGGGCCCGAAGACTCCCGCCGCCCTGGCCAAAATATTGGTCGAGTTGTATAAAGGGGAGAAAGAGGAGTTCAACCATCTCCAACATCGAGACGGATTTTCCATGTATAATCCTCCCATCTGGGTAAGCTTCAGCTCCACTATTTTACTCCTGTCCCCGAATCATTCTTGACAGGCAGTATCTTATCTGCTTATAACATGAATGGCGAAAGGATGTCGAGGGGATCCATGACCCTGCCCCTCAGCCGGAGAATCGCAACCGAGATCTTGACCCCGGATATGAGGAAGATCCGGACATATTTGTGGAGCTCGAGGATGGAATATTCAATCAGATGAGCTATGACGGTACATATGTACCCATCATCACCGATTACCCCGGCCTCCTTCCTGCTTCACATGTAAGTAATCCGGAGATACCTTGTCCAAGAGAGTTTTCTCATTCCTCCTTGCCCACCGCACTGTCCTGTGCTCAAAAGGGGAGGCGCTCGGCGCGCCATGCTGCCCCGGGGGCATCTCCGAAGAGAGCGTCTCCCACACTAGGCAAGCCTTCGAAGAGGAAGGCAAACAAAGATATGGCCGAGCCTTCATCAAAGAGGTATGAATTTGCAAATATGCACCTTGGCAGTCACATCCAACTGTGACCTTTCCGCTTATCCTATATCAGGAAAAAGGTGTGCCAGACTATGTCCGGGGGTCTGGCCGGACGTACTTCCCACAGCCAGGATCCAGATCCTACCGTGAAGACAGGGGCTGATGCAGGGGTGACGCCGGACTGTCCTCCAGCCGAGGATTCGGATGACCTATCCATCACCAACTCGGAAGTGGAGAGTGCCATGAACCATCGGCACCGCAGGGCCGTTTTACAAGACCCTGGCTTTTCAGAAGAGGCATTTAAAAGATGTGCAGGTAAGTTCACTTTGTCTGACTATGATAACCATATGCAGTAGCCCCCGAGACTTAAAGTAGTTGGGACAACTGATTTGAGGATCACTACATGACCAGGTTCTGTCGGAGAAGAACGGCGTGCTAGCCCAAGAGCTAGAAATGTGCTAGACACAGTTGAACACAGTGACCGCCGAACTGGAAAAATCCAAAGCGGCTTCTTCCGGTGATATTTCTCTCCATTGAGAATCACTTATTGCATAGCGACCATGTTAACACTATGGTTTTATCTCATAACAGGATCATCGGATCGATTGGAGGAAAAAGAGTCGAAAAGACTGCATGCCGCAGGCAAGTGGGTTTTGACCCATGTCAGATAGGAGAAAAACAAACTCCAAGATGCAAACACTCAGCTGGGCGAAGAGCTGAAGGATGTGCGGGCCCAGCTAGCTGACTCCGTGAAGGAGAACAAAAAACTGCGAGGCGGCATATTCAGTATGTGGGCGTATTTACCTTATAACAGTTTGGAAGTAAAAGTAGCTGATATAGCTGTGATTGCATGTATATTGACGGGCCGTCCCGAAGAGGAGGTGTCTGGATCATCAAGTGATCTTCTGCAAGGGATGTCGCAGTTGCACGAGCAAGCTCCGCTGGCAATGCGGAGTGTAGCCAAGGCCTTATGGCCATCCGACTCCCCTCCAGGGAGTATGGAGAAGCTTGTAGAGCTGTTCAAGGGAGCGCGATGGCGTATCCGACTATGGAAGATATCGCCTGCCGAGAGGGTGCGCGAGAGGCCTGGGCCATGGTAAAAACACGATATACCAAGTTGGATCCGAATCACATGGCCCGGGTCGGACCACTAGGGTCAAATGGGGAAGAAATTCCCGTTAGTTTAGTATATGGCCAAGTAGAGGTGGCTGCTAGATACTCCCAACAGGACTGTAAATTAGACCGCCTGTTGGACGGTATAGAGGAGGAAGTTTTTGAGTCCTAAGTGATTATGTACTTTCCTTCTAGTTGGATAATAAAAACAATTGTCATGGCCGACCTTTTCGCTTCGACCTCTGGACCCGAAGGTGCGGAGTGTTTCCGAATACCCAATCGGTAGAATATACCGGGGTATGCATGGGAACCAGGCGTAGGGGTCATAGTTGCTTGAACAGACAATGTGTATCCGGCTAGTTATGTTATATTACATTATGTAAGAAACATCTTCTAGAGATAATAGTTCCGTTCAGGGTTCCTTTCCCTGGGTGTGCATGCGTTTAATGTGCATGTCTGAACTGTGATTGAAAAAATCGCAGAGTAAGTAACTTCTAGGGTTTCACAATAGAGTGAATGCGGAAACATCTTTAATTTGCCGACCGAATATTCCCTTAAGAACGCTAGCTTTCGGCTTCACCCAATCTGAGGTACACATCCGGATGACCCGACAGTAATAATCGCAGAGGTGCTCCCTTTATTCCCCAGCCGAACTAACGGGAACGTAGGGCATAAGCACAGGAGCCAGGCAACCCAGCTTGGCCAAAACTTAAGTCATATCGATGCATATAGTGCGAAGAAATGGTACATATGGAAAAACGCATATGTGGTGAGCTTGATGCTCAAAGGGTAATAGCAAGCTTCTGTACGAGAATCCCCCGGGTATAATGAACGTACATATGTGGAGATTTACGCATCAGGGGAGGACGGTCTAGCCGTACTAAAATCGTAGGGCTAAAGAGCAAAACAAAAAAAAGAGAAAAAAGAAAAGAGAGAGAGAGAGAAAAAAAATAACGTTAATAACAAGAGGAAGGAGACGAACACAGAGTTCGGCGTTAGGCATAAAATCGTCGGAGTCTGGTCGCGTTCCAGGGGTTAGGCTACAGGTGATTGTCTGGCACATCACGCAAGCGGTACGCTCCTCCGGTGAGGACTTCGTCAATGATGAAGGGACCCTCCCACTTGGGCTTGAGTTTGTCCTTTTTCTTCTCCGGCAGGCGTAGAATGAGTTCACCAATGTTATAAGTCTTGGCCTGCACTTCTCTGCTTTGATACCTGCGAGCCTATTGTAGATAAAATGCGGAACGGGCTTTTGCAACATCGCGCTCCTCCTCCAGGGCATCTAAGTTGTCCTGCTGATCAAGCTCGACTTCTCTCTCTTCGTACATGCGCACTCGAGGTGAGTCATGAATAATATCGTAGGGTAACACTGCTTCTACACCGTACACCATGAAGAAAGGTGTGTATCCAGTAGTGCGGTTGGGCGTGGTCCACAGCCCCCAGAGTACAAAGTAAAGTTCCTCCACCCACTGCTTGTCTGATTCTTACAAAGACCGCACTAGTCTAGGTTTGATGCCGCTCATAATAAGTCCATTAGCCTATTCGACTTGACTGTTTGTCTGTGGGTGATAGACAGAGGCGTAATCGAGCTTAATGGGCAGATTAGCACACCAGGTTTTCACTTCATCGGTTGTGAAATTAGAGCCATTATCGGTGATTATGCTATGTGGGACACCATAATGGTGTACCACGCCGGATATGAAATCTATTGCCGGCTCCACTTCGGCCGTTTTTACTGGTTTGGCCTTTATCCACTTAGTAAATTTATCCACCACGACCAGCAGATACTTTCTCTTATGGCTTCCTCCTTTAAGGGGTCCGACCATATCGAGTCCCCAGATCGCAAAAGGCCAAGTGATGGGGATTGTTTGTAAGGCGGTGGGGGGCATATGGCTTTGGTTGGTGAAGAGTTGGCATCCGAAGCAACGTTGGACAAGGTCCTGTGCATCTACTCGGGCCGTCGGCCAATAAAACCATGTACGGAAGGCCTTGCTAACAAGGGACCAAGCTGCGACGTGGTGACCGCCGAGTTCGGCGTGAATTTCCGCCAAGAGCTGCCGCCCCTCTTCCTCGGAGATACATCTTTGAAGAATTCCAGTAGCGCTTTTCTTATAGATCTCTCTGGCATGAACCTTGTAGGCCTTCGAACACCGGACGATGCAGTGGGCCTCATTCTGGTCCTCAGGAAGCTCCTTCCTGTTAAGGTAGGCCAGGAAGGGTTCGGTCCATGGGGCAATGACTGCCATGATGAGATGCGCCGACGGTGTTATTTCGGTGGCTGAGCCTCCGATGATGTCGGTGTTTTCGGAATCTGGGGTTATGTTCGGATCCGGACTAGTGTTGTTGTTTTCCCCCTGCCACACCAAGGATGGCTTAAAAAGCCTTTCCAAAAAGATATTAGGTGGAATGGGGTCGCGCTTAGCGCCGATACGAGCAAGAACATCCGCCGCCTGATTATTTTCTCGAGCCACATGGTGGAACTAGAGCCCCTTGAACCGGGCCGACATTTTTATGATGGCATTACGATAAGCTGCCATCTTCGGATCTTTGGCATCGAAGTCTCCGTTTATTTGAGATATTGCAAGGTTTAAGTCCCTGCACACTTCTAGGCGTTGTATGCCCATGGAGACAGCCATCCGTAGACCATGCAATAAGGCCTCATATTCGGCTGCATTGTTAGAGTCTGTGTATAGTATTTGGAGTACATACTGAACGACGTCTCTAGTTGGTGACATTAAGACGACGACGCCCCTAGCCCTGCTAGCATTTTAGAGCCATCAAAATACATAACCCAATTGGAATATGTGCCATACTCTTTAGGGAGTTCGGCCTCTGTCCATTTGGTGACGAAGTCAGCCAATACTTGGGATTTAATAGCTCCACGTGGTTTGTATGTAATATCAAATGGAAGGAGCTCAATGGCCCATTTGGCAATCCGGCCCGTGGCATCGCGGTTGTTTATAATGTCATTGAGTGGTACTTCGGAAGCCACCATGATCGAACACTCCTGGAAGTAGTGACAGAGCTTTCAGGATGCCATGAAGACCGCGTATGCTATCTTTTGATAGTGGGGGTACCGGGATTTGCATGGTGTAAGGACAGTGGATATGTAGTATACTGGCATCTAAAGCGGGAATTTGTGTCCGTCCTGTTCTCATTCAATGACGAGCACGGTGCTCACCACCTGATGTGTTGCTGATATGTACAATAACATCGGTTCACCGACGTTTGGCGCGGCCAGGATTGGGTTGCTCGCAAGAAGGTTTTTATTTCCTCCAGTCCGACTGTTGCCGCGTCCGTCCACTCGAAGTGATCGGTTCGCCGTAGAAGGCGATAGAGTGGCAGTGCCTTTTCTCCCAATATGGAGATAAAGCGGCTTAAGGCTGCCACACAATCCGCGAGCTTTTGGACTTGTTTAAGGTCTGCTGGCATAGCCAATTGTGACAGAGCTCGGATTTTGGCTGGATTTGCTTCAATTCCTCTGTTGGAAACGATGAAGCCCAGCAGTTTTCCAGCAGGGACACCGAAAACACACTTTTCCGGATTGAGCTTGATATCATACGCGCGGAGGTTATCAAATGTGAGACGTAAATCGTCTATTAGTGTTTCGACGTGCCTAGTTTTCATGACGATGTCGTCCACATAAGCTACAACTGTCTTGCCGATCTGCTTCTCCAGGCATGTTTGAATCATGCGTTGGCATGTGGCATCGGCATTCTTGAGCCCGAAGGGCATGGTGTTGAAGCGGAATGGCCCATATAGGGTAATGAATGCTGTTGCAGCTTGATCGGACTCCTTCATTTTGATTTGATGGTATCCGGAATATGCATCAAGGAAGCATAGTGAGTCGTGTCCTGCGGTAGCATCAATGATTTGATCAATGCGGGGGAGGGGGAAGGGATCCTTAGGGCAGGCCTTATTGAGGTCTTTAAAATCAACGCACAACCGCCAGGATTTGTCCTTTTTTGGTACCATCACCAGGTTTGCCAGCCAGTCCAGATGTTTTATTTCTCTGATGAATCCGGCCTCAATTAGCTTGGCTAGCTCCTCCCCCATAGCTTGACGTTTGGGTTCGGAAAAGTGTCGTGGTGTTTGCTTGACCGGTTTATATCCCTTTAATATATTGAGGCTGTGTTCGGCCAACTCGCGTGGGATTCCTGGCATATCAGAAGGGTGCCAGGCGAATATATCCCAATTCCGGCGCAGGAACTCTCGTAGCACGGCGTCAACCGTTGGGTCTAGTTGTGCTCTGATGGATGCTGTCTTCTTGGGGTCCGTTGGATGGACTCGGAATTTGACTATTTCTTCTGCTGGTTTGAAGGAGGTGGATTTGGGTCGTTTATCTAGGACCACATCATCCCTGTCCACCGTGGAGCGCAGCGCGGTTAATTCTTCGGCCGCGAGGGCTTCAGATAATGCCTCGAGGGCCAAAGATGCGATTTTATTCTCGGCACGAGTGTTATGTCCGGATCACTAGCTAGAGTGATTATACCATTGGGCCCATGCATCTTAAGCTTCATGTATCTGTCACATCCCTAGCTTCTGGTGCTGCCTAGTGTGTGCATCATGTTTAAATTCAAATGAAATTTGAATTGAGGGATTTTCAAAGCCTCAGAAACCTTCTAAAAATGATCAACATTAAAATCTTCTCAAAGAAGTCCAAGAAAATGTTCCTCTTAGTCTCTGAAAATATTGCAAAGAGGTAAAACTCAAAACAATATTTTTGTTGTCTCAGAGTTAATTATTTTGGGCCTTTGAATTAAATAAATAGCTATTTGCATTGGATATATATTTGATATATAAATAATATATGTCCAATAATACTGGAACATTTTATGTGGTTTGGTATATTTTAGTCCTAGCCACATAACTATTTTCAGGATTTTATAAAATGGTTTAGTGTCTAAAATTAAATCAAAACAAACTACAGAATATAGAAGACAGAATTAAAATAGAAATAAAAGAGAGAAGCCCAGCCACTTACCTGGCGCCCACTTGCCTGGCCCAGCTCCTCCAGCGGCCCAGCCCACCGAACCGCCACCGTCTCCCACCTCGCGCCAGAAGGACGCGAGGCGTGTGGCCACCGCACGCCGGCACGCGCCGAGCCACCTCCTACTTGCCTCTCTCCTTCCTCGACGCTCTGGACGCCTCCCCTGAGCGCCACGCACCTCCCTGCCTCTCTCCCTCACTCTCCCGCGCCCTCATCCTCTCCCCTGGACCCCTCTCTCTCGCCACCGAACACGCCCATCGCCGCCGTTCGCCGTTGCCGCGACCACCACCGTTCCGACGATGCCCCGAGCTGCTCCCGAGCTCCTGCACCTCGTCGCCAACCCCCTCACTGAGCCATGTGACCGGAAGATC
>NC_041390.1:487621543-487629553 GCF_002162155.2 Triticum dicoccoides | reverse complement strand
GGCCTCGCCGCCCCGCTCAGCTCCAACCTTCCCCGAGCCCGCTTCGACGCCTATTGGGACCGCTGTGAGCTCCTGATCCTCCTCCCCTTCTCCGTTTTCTCCCTAGTATGCCGTAGCCGCCGTTCCCTTCTCACCCGACAGCGCCGCCGCCAAAGCTCACCGGCGATGACGCTCCGGTGACCATTCGGTCCCGGGCATGCGTCCAACGTTCTCGCCGCACCACGTAGACACCGTAGGTGTTATCCCCGCATCGCCAAGGCCGCTGTGGCCTCGAACCCAAGCTCGCCCGAGCTCCGGCCGCCGCCTCGGGCTCAACTCCGGCGAACCTCGGCCACCCCCGCACCTCCCCTTGGTCTCCCTAGCTGCACGCGGTCATGGGCTACCTTCTGGTGCTCTTCGCGCGTCCAACCGCAGCCCATAGCGCAACTCCGGCGAGCCTCCGCCGCGAGATGTGGTCGCCGGCGCCTAATCCGGCGACGCTGACGTGGCGTTGCCATTAGCGGCTAATCCCCCCCAATTAGCACACTAACAGACACTGACAGCGGGCCCCGTAGCGGGTCAAAGCCCGAGTCAACGCGGGATTAGCTCCTGTGTCACTGACGTGTGGACCCCGCACGTCAGGTTTGACCTGGACCTGGCCGTTGACTCGCTGACGTCATGCTGGCGTCAGGCTGACGCAGTTAAATCATTTTCTGGATTTATTATTATTCAGAAAAATTCAGAAAATGCCCTAAACTTCAATAATTCATAGAAATTCAACCGTAACTCCAAATTAAATAATTTATATATGAAAAATTATCAGAAAAATTCAAGGAATCCATCTGTACCATTTTCATGCATGTTAGAACAACTTATAGCTGCTGTTTAGCACAAATCAATTAAATGGCATTTGAATAATCACATATGGAGTTTGAATTTGAATCTTGTATTCAAACCAACCCCATTTAACTTGTTGCTAGATGCATTAGCCCAAAACACATTCATTTTGCCATGTCATGATCATGCATCATATTGTGCATTGCATTGATTGTGTTCCCTTCTGTGTTGCCGGTATTTGTCCCCTCTCGATAGACGTGATACCGATGATGTGATCGTTGACACTAATGAAGACTCAATGCTATCTTCAGAAGTGCCAGGCAAGCAAAACCCCCTTGTTCATTCCGATACAATCCCACTCTCTCGCTCCTGCTCTCTTTTACTGCATTAGGACAACACCGATTCAACTGTTACATGCTGCGGTAGTTGAACCCCTTTATCCTCTGCATGACCTGTCATTGCCACAGTAAATAGATGAAACCCACTAGCATGAGTAGGAGTTGTTTGAGCCCTGATGTGCCTACTCATTCATGCTTGTTTGTCATGCCTGCTACTGCTTAGAGTTGAGTCAGGTCTGATTCATCGGGGATGAATCAGAGGCGTGTGAACATGTCCTACTGTGTGTGAGCTAAGTGTGTGAACACGATTTGGTAAAGGTAGCGGTGAGAGGCCATGTAGGAGTACATGGTGGGTTGTCTCATTGAAGCCGTTCTTAGGAACTGAGTTCTGTGTTTGTGATCCATGATTCAGCTACTACCATACATTGGGCCCTGAAATATGACCCCGCTCGACTTCTTATTCACCCAAGTCCTCTGTCCAGGAGTTGCAAGTAGTTTCTGGTGTTTGTAGTATGCTGGAGGCCGTGCACAACGCTGACCGGAGGGGTGGGCTGTGATGCGGTAGGCACGTGGCCGGGTAAACCGGGCACCCGTTTGGTGTCACGGAACCCTGTTCACGTCGTTTGGGGCTGTGAGCGAAACTCCGGCCGGATCTCCTCATGGATGGAACCCGAATAGGCGATAAACCTGGACTAGAGACTTGAGTGTTTAGGTAGGTCGTGGTCTACACCCACGTCGGCTTTCGCTTGAAGTCTGCCGAGCACATGTCGTGTGCAGACGCTAAGTGGTGGAAACATGTATGAAGAAGTACACCCCTGCAGGGTTAACATCATCTATTCGAATAGCCGTGTCCGCGGTAAAGGACTTCTGGGTTGCTTATATCAGTTCATAGACAAGTGAAAGTGGATACCCTAAAATACGCAAGATAAGCGTGAGTGCTATGGATGGCATTCTCGTAGGGAGACGGGAGCGGATCCATAGTGGTGTATTGATATGGTGAATATGTGGACTCGTGTGCGCCACCTCAAAAGAGTTACTTGCAGTCGTAGTTTAGGTTAGCCACCGAGTCAAAGCTGGCTTGCTGCAGTTAAACTCCACCATCCCCTTTGTTGATAATGATGCATATGTAGTTAGTTCTGATGTAAGTCTTGCTGGGTACATTTGTACTCACGTTTGCCTATTTTATGTTTTTGCAGAGAGACTTCGGTCTCACTAGTAGTTCCACGTGGACTTCGACGTTTAGCTTGTTACCTCAGCTACGATCTTGTGCCTCAGCAGGATTTGGTAGATAGTCAGGCTTCTCAGCCTTTTTCATTTATAGATGTCTGTACTCAGACATGATAGCTTCCGCTTGTGCTTTAATATGTATGCTCGGAATGTTGGGTCATGAGACCCCTGTTTGTAATATCTCGCTCCTCGGAGCCTATTGATTAAATACTTGAGTTGTAGAGTCATGTTGTGATGCCATGTTGTATTTTCACATATCGAGCATATTGTGTGTATGTTATTGAAATGCTTGGTATGTGTGGGATCTGACTATCTAGTTGTTTATCCTTAGTAGCCTCTCTTACCGGGAAATGTCTCCTAGTGCTTCCACCGAGCCATGGTAGCTTGCTACTGCTCCGGAACACTTAGGCTGGCCGGCATGTGTCCTTCTTCGTTCCTGTGTCTGTCCCTTCGGGGAAATGTCACGCGATGAATACCGGAGTCCTGTTAGCCCGCTACAGCCCGGTTCACCGGAGTCCTGCTAGCCCAGTGCTACAGCCTGGATTCACTCGCTGATGACCGACACGTTCGATGCTGGGTCATGGATGCCTGTCCCTGTAAGTCTGTGCCACTTTGGGTTTACGACTAGCCATGTCAGCCCAGGCTCCTTATCATATGGATGCTAGCGACACTATCATATACGTGTGCAAAAAGACGCAAACGGTCCCGGGCAAAGGTAAGGCGACACCCGTGGGAATACCGTGCGTGAGGCCACAAAGTGGTATGAGGTGTTACATGCTAGATCGATGTGGCATTGAGTCGGGGTCCTGACAGCGTTGGTATCAGAGCTTGACTGCCTGCAGGATTACCAAGCCAAACTGGTCGAAGTTGAGTCTAGAAATTCTTTAGTTATATAAGGGAATTGATTGTGGGATGGAACGTAAGGCTCTTTTTACTCCTTATACCTCATGGCCTTCTGATCTGAGTCATCATCTTCTCTTCTACGGGGGTTAAGGAACTAGGATTTCTCTTCTTTCTATCAGGATCACGTGTTACTAACCCGTAGACTTATAAGATTGTTGGATCTAAGCTTGAGTTCAGCTCCTACGACTTCTGTATGTTAACTGTTGATCTCGAAACCTTGGTATTGTGCTTCTGAGTGGTTATGCCACCATTTTTGTGAATGTCTCAATTTTTTTTTCTAAGCATTTACAGCCGTTATGCTGTCCGAGTCATCCCAGGTTTCTAATTAGTCTGATGCATTTGCAAATCCTCTCTTTCCGTTCCCGATGTCCCTTATGGTCAGAATAAGCACACTAACCGGTGCGTTGAGGTAATTTATTGCCTTGACATATATGTTGGAGCTATTATTATGACCCTAGGTGTTTTAGGGAGTCACCTAGTAAGGTAGCCATGATTTGTGTCCCAGTGTGATGATTCTAGCCTTTATTCTCGAAAGCATCCCGTGATGCTACTTAGTAGTAGGCATTCTACTCCTGGGTTCTGAACCCGAGATTCACTCTACTTACTTCATGTTGATAGGGTTTGCTAGTTCCTTTAGGATATTAGTAACCTTTGCGATAGTTCTCGAGGTTCATGGTACATCCTTCTTCCTATTACCATGAACCATTCTTGGCAGGAGTTCTTCTGAACCAAAATATGACAACAAGAGTACTCTTGAGGAGTTCTCCATGCTATATTGTGACTCTGCCAGCTCAACCCTTCTGCATGGGTTATCCGGAAGAATTATGTTGAACTTGGTTCGACATACTAGTCTATGCATCCACAACTCAGAAAGTTATATGTTCCTTTGAGTTGTCCCTCTTTAGTTGTCTACTGACCTTTGTCTATCAATTGATAGTCAAGAGTATGCGTGCGTTCGTTCATCGATGCCTATTATTCTTGTGGTCCGTCAAGCCATTCTATCCGGAATGACTAGGAGAAACAAACTCCAGTACCTCTTCCATTTCCAGGATTGGGTCAAAGGAGTCGTACTCCGCAGATCAAATTGCTAATCTTGCTTTTGCTCTGCTCTACCTTGGAGTATTGCCATCTTTATATCAGGATTGTTATAGGAATTGCACACCACCCTATGAACTCTTGGTACAATGATACTTCTTGCCATCATTGTTCATCCCTCGGTTCCTGTGTTATTGTAACCGGAATGTCGACAAGTGAATCGTGATGTGTGAAATCAATACTCCTAGCAACCTTGTTGCTCGGTAGTTAAAGGACAATAATTTCATTCTTAGCGTGTTGGTTATTGAATCATCATTCTAAGATTGATTGTGCTACCTAGTCCTTGTTCTCGGTGCACTCCTCGATCGATGAGTTAGGATTATTTCAAATCTTCGCTCTATTGATCATATCGTCTTGCCCTGAAAAGCAAGATTGTTCTCGAGCTTACTAACATATCGGTGGTTCGTGACTTTCCAAATATCTTCTTGGAAGTGTTACCAGGTTGTCACCTGACTGTTATGTTGAGCTCGTGATCAAGTTGGTTTATCCTGTAAACCACCCTTTCTCCAAGAATCCGTGTTGGATACCCCTGAGCTAGTTGGTTAAGCTAGACAACAACTTGGAGAGTTGGAAGATAAAAGCTTGCCTGACTTCGTTCGTTCCAAAGGGATATTCTTGTGTAGTGTGTGTTGAAGAAAGATGATATCTTCATCGATTGGTCCCTGTGATCAGTTGCTGGACCTATTGTCTTATCAATCTTTTGATTTGAGTGTGGGCTATCGTCAAATCAAATCAGTACCAACGATGCTCGTAATGTTGTCTTACTCGTGGTTGATCCCTCGAGCATACACCATTACATCTTTGGTCTGACCAATGTTATCACCGTGTTCACATGATGGTGGAAGTCCAGTGATATGGAAATTCCGATGAGTTGCTGTTGAGCCCATCAGTAGCATTTCGTCTCCCCCCATGAATCATGTTGAACATCAACCTAGTGTTGAAAATTTTGTAAGCAATGCCTTCGTGCTCCGTCCATGAAGCCTATGTTTGGATGAAAGTAGTGACTTCCTCTAATTCATGTGCATCTGATGTACGTTGCCGCCATGAATTCGAGGAAGATTGTTTTGTTTTCTTTGGAATCATCCCAAATCAGTCATGCACACGTGCGAAGTATTCTGTAGTTTGGAGATTTGCAACCTTCATTCTATATGTATCCCTAGCACACCAAGCCACTGATTGATTTGTTCAAGGAAAAGGAGTTGCTGTGCAAATACTAGTTCGTGCACAAGATTCCTATATCCTCAATGATGGTTCCCTACCAGAACTCGGTAGTGTTTAATTTTAAGACTACTACATGGCCATGCTTGTCTGGGACAACGTGTTCACATGTTTGTAGCAGAACCAGCTCATGTTTTGGAGCTTACTATCGTAGTTCATTCCCCGAGAATCTCGCAACGTCATCTCGTTGATTTGTGTTGCAAACTTTCGTTTTTCTTCCTAGACTCGATGAGTCTGGAATATCCTGACACCAATCAGATCTGAATCTCAGGCAGATGTGATGGTTGGAACATTTTCCAAGAACTATGATATTGGTCCCTCGGAAACCGGTAAAGTGGATGTCGTTGCCAACACACCCAGCCGGAAGACCTGTTATTATAATATCTTGATTGAGGAAGTTGGCCACCTCCCCATAAGGATTTCGTAGGATTTACTCCCTAGTTGTGCCTTATGATTTTTGAGATCCCGAAGTCCGACCTTTTTACTTGATGTTCTAGATACCAGACCATTTTTATGAATGGGTTACACTAGCACATCAAGGAGAACATTAGAAGCGGAGTGCTAAATGTCTCTCGGTCGATCATCCAGATTTTATTTCCTTGGCCCCGCCAAGGGTGAAACCTGAGAAAGTGTTATCTTCCTTTGCATCTGCATCCTCCATCACCATTCATCATGGTAGTAAGTTGTGTTACCGGACCCTTGACACGGATGTTGGTGAAACCTGATGAATATGGAAATGCTCAAGTTCTTGAGAGCACGCACAAGCGCTAGGTGTTATCATCGACACTAATTGGGATGCTCTCAGTTCCCTCGGCAATGCTATGACCTTCTCAAACAGTGAATTCACTCTCTATTGTTGGGTTCTTCCCCCAGTTACCAGAATCATTCCCAGCCTTTGCATTTTGTTCCCAGCTTGCACCGCCAATGTGCCATTCTACCATGGGTCTCATCCATTTCCGGTGGTAAGCAAATTCATCCATCACGTTGTCCTCAACAAGGTAATCCACATCATCCAAGTCCGGGTATGCCATCCTACCGACCCCCTCCAAACGATCGCTCGAGAATTGCCTTAGGCTGGTTTAAAGAGTTTCAATGATCTCTGAATCAAAGGTAATTCTTTTTGCCACTTAAGGGGATATATCCTCGAGTCACCTTCCCTAAGGTGCATCATTATGGTGTCATGTCAACTTAACTCCTCGCTACGTTGACAACCGTTCCCCACCCTCTTAGGTGAGGAATTGTTGTCTACCTAGTGAAACCTTCGTCATCTGTTCCACTCCATTCCTCTAGAGGTGTGCTTCGTCTCTCAGCTCGAGAGATGTTGCTATGTCCCATCCCGTGAGTTAATCCTGAGTTGTTCGTTCTTTGAGAAGATTGATCCTTCTAGAGTCTCCTTCTCCTCTCGTTGTCATGTTGGCTAGAGTTCTCAGAGCAAGACGACAAGACAAAGATGGTGATCGATTCAACATGCTGATGAAGTGCACCCTGGATCGTGAAGATTATACTAGTTGCGTTCCCCCTTCATCTTACCCTACGCTTGAATCTCGGGACGAGATTCTTGTTTAGTGGGGGCGAGTTGTCACATCCCTAGCTTCTGGTGCTGCCTAGTGTGTGCATCATGTTTAAATTCAAATGAAATTTGAATTGAGGGATTTTCAAAGCCTCAGAAACCTTCTAAAAATGATCAACATTAAAATCTTCTCAAAGAAGTCCAAGAAAATGTTCCTCTTAGTCTCTGAAAATATTGCAAAGAGGTAAAACTCAAAACAATATTTTTGTTGTCTCAGAGTTAATTATTTTGGGCCTTTGAATTAAATAAATAGCTATTTGCATTGGATATATATTTGATATATAAATAATATATGTCCAATAATACTGGAACATTTTATGTGGTTTGGTATATTTTAGTCCTAGCCACATAACTATTTTCAGGATTTTATAAAATGGTTTAGTGTCTAAAATTAAATCAAAACAAACTACAGAAAATAGAAGACAGAATTAAAATAGAAATAAAAGAGAGAAGCCCAGCCACTTACCTGGCGCCCACTTACCTGGCCCAGCTCCTCCAGCGGCCCAGCCCACCGAACCGCCACCGTCTCCCACCTCGCGCCAGAAGGACGCGAGGCGTGTGGCCACCGCACGCCGGCACGCGCCGAGCCACCTCCTGCTTGCCTCTCTCCTTCCTCGACGCTCTGGACGCCTCCCCTGAGCGCCACGCACCTCCCTGCCTCTCTCCCTCACTCTCCCGCGCCCTCATCCTCTCCCCTGGACCCCTCTCTCTCGCCACCGAACACGCCCATCGCCGCCGTTCGCCGTTGCCGCGACCACCACCGTTCCGACGATGCCCCGAGCTGCTCCCGAGCTCCTGCACCTCGTCGCCAACCCCCTCACTGAGCCATGTGACCGGAAGATC
>NC_041390.1:487617842-487621377 GCF_002162155.2 Triticum dicoccoides | reverse complement strand
TCCTCCTCCCCTTCTCTGTTTTCTCCCTAGTATGCCGTAGCCGCCGTGCCCTTCTCACCCGACAGCGCTGCCGCCAAAGCTCGCCGGCGATGACGCTCCGGTGACCATTCGGTCCCGGGCATGCGTCCAACGTTCTCGCCGCACCACGTAGACACCGTAGGTGTTATCCCCGCGTCGCCAAGGCCGCTGTGGCCTCGAACCCGAGCTCGCCCGAGCTCCGGCCGCCGCCTCGGGCTCAACTCCGGCGAACCCCGGCCACCCCCGCACCTCCCCTTGGTCTCCCTAGCTGCACGCGGTCATGGGCTACCTTCTGGTGCTCTTCGCGCGTCCAACCGCAGCCCATAGCGCAACTCCGGCGAGCCTCCGCCGCGAGATGTGGTCGCCGGCGCCTAATCCAGCGACGCTGACGTGGCGTTGCCATTAGCGGCTAATCCCCCCCAATTAGCACACTAACAGACACTGACAGCGGGCCCCGTAGCGGGTCAAAGCCCGAGTCAACGCGGGATTAGCTCCTGTGTCACTGACGTGTGGACCCCGCACGTCAGGTTTGACCTGGACCTGGCCGTTGACTCGCTGACATCATGCTGGCGTCAGGCTGACGCAGTTAAATCATTTTCTGGATTTATTATTATTCAGAAAAATTCAGAAAATGCCCTAAACTTCAATAATTCATAGAAATTCAACCGTAACTCCAAATTAAATAATTTATATATGAAAAATTATTAGAAAAATTCAAGGAATCCATCTGTACCATTTTCATGCATGTTAGAACAACTTATAGCTGCTGTTTAGCACAAATCAATTAAATGGCATTTGAATAATCACATATGGAGTTTGAATTTGAATCTTGTATTCAAACCAACCCCATTTAACTTGTTGCTAGATGCATTAGCCCAAAACACATTCATTTTGCCATGTCATGATCATGCATCATATTGTGCATTGCATTGATTGTGTTCCCTTCTGTGTTGCCGGTATTTGTCCCCTCTCGATAGACGTGATACCGATGATGTGATCGTTGACACTGATGAAGACTCAATGCTATCTTCAGAAGTGCCAGGCAAGCAAAACCCCCTTGTTCATTCCGATACAATCCCACTCTCTCGCTCCTGCTCTCTTGTTGACACTAATAAAACAACAGCCATTGGAGCACAGCTTGATCCAATGATTGATGCCACTTTAAGAGCGTTTCTGCATGAAAATTGGGACATCTTTGCCTGTCATCCTTCGAATATGCCGGGAATCCCACGCGGACTGGCCGAACACAGCCTCGATATAATAAAAGGGTTTAAACAAGTCAAGCAAACATTGCGGTGATTTTCCAAACCCAAGCGACAAGCTATGGGGGAGGAGCTAGCCAAACTACTGGAAGTCGGGTTCATCAGAGAGATCAAACACCCGGACTGGCTAGCAAACCTGGTCATGGTGCCAAAGAAGGACAAATCCTGGCGCCTTTGTGTCGATTTCAAAGACCTCAACCTGGCCTGCCCTAAACCCCTTCCCATTGCCCCGCATCGACCAAATCATTGATGCAACTGCAGGACACGATTCATTGTGCTTCCTCGATGCATACTCCGGATACCATCAAATTAAGATGAAGGAATCCGATCAGGCCGCAATGGCATTCATTACTCCATATGGGCCTTTCTGCTTCAACACTATGCCTTTCGGACTCAAAAATGCTGGCACCACCTACCAACGCATGATTCAAACATGCCTGGAAAAACAAATTGGCAAGACGGTGGAGGCATATGTAGATGATGTAGTCATCAAAACTAAAGATGTTGAATCATTGGTGGACGACTTGCACCTTACATTCGACAACCTCCAAACATATGACATACGGCTCAATCCGGAAAATGCGTTTTTGGCGTCCCAGCCGGAAAGCTGCTCGGGTTCATTGTTTCCAATAGAGGAATGGAAGCAAATCCAGCCAAAATCTGAGCCTTTTCACGATTGGCAATGCCAACAGACCTAAAGCAGGTCCAAAACCTAGCTGGGTGCGTGGCAGCATTGAGCCGCTTTATCTCCAGATTGGGAGAAAAGGCACTGCCGCTTTATCGCCTGCTCCGACGTACCGAGCACTTTGAGTGGACGGATGCGGGAATAGCTGGATTAGAAGAAATAAAAACTCTATTAGCGAACAACCCAATCCTTGCCGCACCAAACGTCGGCGAACCTATGCTACTGTACATATCAGCAACTCACCAGGTAGTGAGTGTGCTCGTCGTCGAATGAGAGGAAGAGGGACACAAATTCCCACTCCAAAAACCAGTGTACTATGTATCGGCAGTCCTTACACCATGTAAATCATGATACCCGCACTATCAAAAGATAGCATATGCGGTCTTCATGGCATCTCGAAAGCTGCGGCACTACGTTCAAGAGTGCTCGATCACGTTGGCTTCCGAAGTTCCACTCAACGACATCATAAACAATTGAGACACCACTAGACGCATTGCCAAGTGGGCTATCGAGATCTTAGCATTTGAAATAACATAAAAGCCATGCCGAGCTATTAAATCTCAGGTGTTGGCCGACTTTATCACCGAATGGACAAAATCCAACTCCCTAAAGAATACAGCACATACTCCAACTGGGTGATGTACTTCGACGGCTCCAAAATGTTAGCCGGATTGGGGGTTGGTGTCATCCTAACATCCCCTACAGTGGACACAGTCTGTTATGTATTACAAATCATGTATACGGACTCCAATAACACGGCCAAATATGAAGCGCTATTGCATGGACTCTGGATGGCCGTTTCTACGGGCATACAACGCCTTGAGGTACGTGGGGATTTGAACCTCGCGATATCTCAAATAAATGGAGAATTCGATGCAAAAGATCCAAAGATTGCGGCCTACTGCAATGCCGTACTCAAAATATTAGCTCGGTTTGAGGGGCTCGAGTTTCATCATGTGGCTCGAGACAGTAATCAAGCAGCAGACATCCTTTCTCGAATGGGCGCTAAACGCGACCCCATCCCACCTAACACCTTGTAACACCCCGGATGTAACTTGCCATATGTGTAACTCCGACTCTTGCCATTTCGGCTTTAAGTTATGAGATTTCCCTTCATGGTTGGGTTTTGTCTTCGTTTTGCTTTCTGTGCATGTCATGCATTTCATATCATGTCATCATGTGCATCGCATTTGCATACGTGTTCGTCTCATGCATCCGAGCATTTTCCCCGTTGTTCGTTCTGCAATCCGACACTCCTATGTGCACCGGCGCTCCCCTCTTGCCTCTTTTCGTGAGTGGGTATTAAACGTTCTCGGAATGGACCGAGATTTGCCATTTGGAGTCCGTTTGATACTCCAACAGTTAACCGGGTAACCGCGAAGGCCTCTTGTGTGTTGCAGCCCAACACCCCTCCAAAACGGCCCAATAACCCAGCTAAACCACTTCCATGTCCTCCATCGTCGGATCACGATCATGTGGGCGAAAACTACACTCCATTTGGACACTCCTACCTCCTCCTACCTATAAATATGTCTTCTTCCCCGAATTTCTTGTCCAAACCCTAGATCCA
>NC_041390.1:487551187-487617323 GCF_002162155.2 Triticum dicoccoides | reverse complement strand
GCTCCGGCCACCGCCGCCCCACCGCTCCTCCGCTGCCCCCGCCGCGGCCAGATCCGTGCTCCGGCGAGCTCCCCCTTGTCTGGCCGTCGTCATCTTCCTCGGCGAAGACCAACTCCGGTGATCCTCAGGAAGCGTGCTGGAACCCTAGATCTGGGAGAGGTTGACCCCCCGAATTCCTCTAAGTCTTTTCTGCAACTTTTTCCTACCCTGTCCATTGCCCCATAACTCCATGACCGTAGCTCCATTTCATGCCCATGATATATCAATATGTTCAATGTGAGATGCTCTTCATTTCATCCCATTGTGGCATGCTTGTTTGAGTTCATCTTGATGCCCAAATCATTGACGCAAGAGTGCTATAAAATGTTTATTGCTGCTACTTATCAGATTATGATGATTTGTCATTTTTGTCACATTTGTTGTGTGCATCATATGGGCATGAGCTCTGCATATGTTTTGATCTATGACATGCCATCTTTGCAGAGGTGCTTGCCATGTATTTTTGTGGTCAATGTGCTGACTAGCACAAGCATGCAAAGTAGCCTTCATGATATTGCTGATTTCAGGGACTTAGGATTTTACTAAGTCCTTTTCCTGCTGTTATTTTGATGCCATGTAAACATGATGCTACTGTGAGTTCCATGCTTGTTTTGAGTATCTTTAGTAAGGTTGTTTGGAACATATGGTTATGCTCTATCCGTCCATGGCCCTATTTGCAATTATGGAGTTCCCTAGCATGTCTTAATCTTGCTCTACTTTTGCTATAAAATGTTCCTGGCAGATTGTTTACATGTTAATCAATTTTGCCATGGTTGTTGTTAGTGATCCATGCATGCTATGAACTTGCTCTTGCCATGGTTAGCTTCTTGAAAATTTCATCTTTCTGATGCTATGCTTGTTTTGTCATGCAATGCTTTGTGGTGAGTGGTTTGAGCTCGCAAAGATGCCCTCATGATTATCTTTTTGCCATGCTCAGTTTTCTGCTAAGTCTGAAACTGTTAATAAAACTTGCTATGTTTACATGGGTGCCATCATATCTTTTGTGCCTTGTTGGCTCATGTTCAGTAAGGGACCTTCGTTCTATGCATTTAGTAGATTCCTGTCGTGCCTTGTTTTGCTATGATATGTTCCTGTAGCATGTTGTTTGCTTGCTCTAAACATGGCTTCCTGATGTTATTCCTGGCATGTTAGTATTTTCACTAAGTCTGCGATGCTGATATCTTTTGCACTTTTTCCATGCTTGTTTAAACCTGCTCTTGTGTGATTTAGCCGTAGCTCAGTGTTCATGTTTTGTCAAGAATCTTGAGTACATCACTTCCATATGCCTTGTTGATATATTCGGGTGCAGTAGCTTAGTTTCTTGTTGCATTCTAGATGGCATCGTGCTGTTAATCGCAGAATTGTGCCATTCTTGTTTTGCTTGCCATTTGCAAACCGTGCCTCCGTTTTCGGTGATCTTTATATTGATTTCGACCGAAATCATCTCATATTTCCAGAGGCACACTTGTTTTGCCAAGTTGATGCCTTGTTCATCCTTTTCCTTCTGGGGCACGCATATGCATTGCATTGCACATCCCGCATGACATGCCATGTTTTGCATCATGTTGTTTGTGCATTGCCCCGTGGTTGATTGGTGTTTCCTTTGCTTGTGTTCTTTCTTTGGGTAGAGCCGGGAGACAAGTACGTGATCGAGGAACCTGTTGAGTACGCTAACGAGGATCAAGCTTTCATCAACTCTGAGAACTTTGCAGGCAAGATGACCATACCCTCGAAATCACTTCTATCTTTGGTTTGCTAGTTGTTCGCTCTATTGCTATGCCACGCTACCTACCACTTGCTATATCATGCCTCCCATATTTCCATGTCAAGCCTCTAACCCACCTTTCCTAGCAAACCGTTGTTTGGCTATGTTACCGCTTTTGCTCAGCCCCTCTTATAGCGTTGCTAGTTGCAGGTGAAGATGAAGTTTGTTCTGTGTTGGAACATGGATATTGTTGGGATATCATTATTATCTCTTATTTACTTTAATGCATCTATATACTTGGTAAAGGCTGGAAGGCTCGGCCTTATGCCTTGTGTTTTGTTCCACTCTTGCCGCCCTAGTTTCTGTCATACCGGTGTTATGTTCCTTGATTTTTGCGTTCCTTACACGGTTGGGTGTTATGGGAACCCCTTGACAGTTCGCCTTGAATAAAACTCCTTCAGCAAGGCCCAACCTTGGTTTTACCATTTGCCTACCTAAGCCTTTTCCCTTGGGTTCTGCAGACCCGAGGGTCATCTTTATTTTAACCCCCCCCCCCCCGGGCCAGTGCTCCTCTGAGTGTTGGTCCAACCTAGAGCCACTTGCGGTGCCACCCCTTCACCCAGGGTCTTCGATTGCCATACGTAGTGTTCATCCGGTGTGCCCTGAGAACGAGATATGTGCAAATCCTATCGGGATTTGTCGGCACAGTCGGGCGGTCTTGCTGGTCTTGTTTTACGATTGTCGAAATGTCTTGTTACCGGGATTCCTAAGTTCGCCGATATCGAAAATCTCTTTTATGCAGTTGTTGGTGAGATAACCTCGACGCCACCAAGTACTGGGGCGGGAGTTCGGGAGTATTTCCATAACTCATATAACGGATGCTTTTCAAAGGTTGAGGTACACAATTTTCGAAGGTTTCTTGGTTATGTGTTGACGGATGGATACAGTTGAAGCGTAGGACTTGTTAGTATCACTCTTGTATTGCTTGTCATTTGCAAACCGTGCATCCGTTTCTGGTGATCCTTATATCGATTTCGACCGAAATCACCTCATCTTTCCAGAGGCATACTTGTTTTGACAAGTTGATGCCTTGATCTCTCTTTCCCTTCTGGAGCACGCATCCGTTATACTAACAAGAAACCTTCGAAAATCGTGTACCTCAACCTTCGAAAAGCATCCGTTATACGAGTTATGGCAATACTCCCGAACTCCCGCCCAAGTACTTGGTGGCATTGAGGTTATCTCACCAACAGCTGCATAAAAGAGATTTTCGATATCGGCGAACTCAGGAATCCCGGTAACAAGACATTTCGACAATGGTAAAACAAGACCAGCAAGACCGCCCGACTATGCCGACAAATCCCGATAGGAGTTGCACATATCTCATTCTCAGGGCACACCGGATGAACACTACGTACGGCAACCGAAGACCCCGGGTGAAGGGGTGGCACCGCAAGTGGCTCTAGGTTGGACCAACACTTAGAGGAGCACTGGCCCGGGGGGTTAAAATAAAGATGACCCTCGGGTCTGCAGAACCCAAGGGAAAAGGCTTAGGTAGGCAAATGGTAAAACCGAGATTGGGCCTTGCTGGAGGAGTTTTATTCAAGGCGAATTGTCAAGGGGTTCCCATAACACCCAACCGCGTAAGGAACGGAAAAATCAAGGAACATAACACCGGTATGACGGAAACTAGGGCGGCAAGAGTGGAACAAAACACAAGGCATAAGGCCGAGCCTTCCACCCTTTACCAAGTATATAGATGCATTAAAGTAAATAAGAGATAATAATGATATCCCAACAATATCCATGTTCCAACACGGAACAAACTTCATCTTCACCTGCAACTAGCAACGCTATAAGAGGGGCTGAGCAAAAGCGGTAACATTGCCAAACAACGGTTTGCTAGGAAAGGTGGGTTAGAGGCTTGACATGGAAATATGGGAGGCATGATATGGCAAGTGGTAGGTAGCGCAGCAAAGCAATAGAGTGAACAACTAGCAAACCAAAGATAGAAGTGATTTCGAGGGTATGGGCATCTTGCCTGCAAAGTTCTCAGAGTTGACTTGATCCTTGTTAGCGTACTCAACAGGTTCCTCGATCATGTACTCGTCTCCCGGATCTACCCAAAGCAAGAACACAAGTAAAGGAAACACCAATCAAGCACGGGGCAATGCACAAACAACATGATGCAAAACATGGCATGGCATGCGGGATGTGCAATGCATATGCGTGCTCCAGAAAGAAAAGGATGAACAAGGCATCAACTTGGCAAAACAAGTGTGCCTCTGGAAATATGAGATGATTTTGGTCGAAATCGATATAAAGATCACCGGAAACGGAGGCACAGTTTGCAAATGGCAAGCAAAACAAGAATGGCGCAATTCTGTGATTAACAGCACCATAGCACTTAGAATGCAACAAGAAACTATGCTACACCACCCCAACATAGCAACAAAGCCTATGACCATAAAGGACAGGTGAAGCTCTACAAATCATGAACACTAAGCTCATGCTAGTTCTTACTAGAACAAGCTCAAAATGCTATGGCAAAAATGCAAATGATATCAGCTTCACAGACTTAGAAAAAATACGAACATGTCAAAAACAGCATCAGGAAGCAATGTTTAGAGCTAGCAAACATCATGCTATAGGAACAGAACATGGCAAACCAAGGCATGACATGCTAGTACTAAACACATAGAACACAACTCCCTTACTTATCAGAACCCAAAGAGGCATGGAAAATGATGTGGCACCCATGCAAACATGGCAAGTAATGTGAACAGTTTCAGACTTAGAAGAAAAACAGAGCATGACATAAACAGATTTATGATAGCAACTTTGCAAGCTCAATTCACTCACCACAAGGCATTTTATGGCATAACAAGGTAACCAACATGAAGTAGACATGTTCAAGATGCTAAGCATGGCAAGAGCAAGTGCATAGGGTACATGCATCAAGAGCAAAACACATGGCAATATAGAATATCATGTTAACAATCTGCCAGGAACAAACTTTAGCAAAAGTAGAGCAAGGAAAATACATGCTAGAGTGATCCGTAATTACAACCAGAGGCATCAATGGATAGCGCAATATCATAGCTTCAAAACATGCTTACTGAACTAACTCCAAATGCATATGGATCTCATGGTAGCAACAAGTTTACATGGCATGAAAATGTAACAGGAAAAGGACTTAGCAAAATCACCAAGTGTCTGAAATCAGCAACATTATGAAGCTTACTTTGCATGCTTGTTCTAGTCACCACGTAGATCACAAAAATACAAGACTTGCACCCCTGTAAAGATGGAATGATGGAGATCATAAAAGATGTAGATGTCATGCTCATAGGACGAACACACAAAATGCAAGGAAAATGACAAATCATCAAGTTCTGTTAACAGACAGCAGTTAACATCATATAGCAGTCTTGCAACGATGATAATGGCATCAATATGGACAGTAACATGCATGCAAATGCCACTAACATGAAGAGCTTAATGAGGCAAACATTTTGATATAACATATGCAAAAAACGGATCACCGAGCATGTATATATGGCATGTCAAAGATAGCATCATGATGTAGGAAAACGAGGACTTGGCGAGAAAATGTAGTCAACCTAGGGTTTGCATGGAAATCGATGCGGTGGCGGATCTCGTCAGAGGAGGGGGCGGCCGGAGCTCGCTGGGAGCTCTCCGGAGAGGGAGGACGGTCGGATCTAACGAGCGGCGGGCGGAGGCTCGCGGGCAGCACGGCGTGCCGGTGGGCGGAGGGCGGCGGTGCTCCGGTGACGGGGCGCGGCGTGGCGGGGGCGGCGAGGCACGGTGTTGGCGGCGGGGCGACGAGGCGGCGGTGGTGCGGGAGGAGCCGTGCGCTCGGGGTCGGCGGCGGGTTGGCTCGAGCTCACGCGAGCTCCTCATGGGCCAAGCGGGCCACGGTGGCGGCGGGTGGTGGCCGGGCCACGTGGCAGCACGCCACTGGCTGTGGGCGGCGGCGCTGACTTGTCCGGCGGTGGAGTGGGGCGATTACTAGGGTTTCATGTGCGAGAAAATTCGGGGGGAGGCACATATTTATAAGTAGAGGGAGCTAGGAGTGTCCAAATGAGGTGCGGTTTTCGCTCACACGATCGTGATCCAACGACGGAGAGTATGGAGGGGGTTTAGATGGGTTAGTGTGCTGTTTTGGAGGGGTGTTGGGCTGCAATGAAAGAGAGGCTTTTATGGTTTCCCGGTTAACCGTTGGGGCATCAAACGACCTCCAAATGGAACGAAATTTGACAGGCAGCCTACCGGTGATGTACCAAGGCCACTCGACAAATCTCGGCCCATTCCGAGAATGTTTTTGTCCCGCTCATGAAACAAGATTAGAGGGGTGTAACGGGGCACGAGAAAGCGTCGAATTGCGAAACGGACAACGGGGAAAAGGATCAGATGCATGAGACGAACATGAATGCAAAAGAGATGCACATGATGACATGATATGAAATGCATGACATGAACAAAATGCAAAACAAAGACAAAAACCCAACCATGAAGGGAATATCATATCATAAAGCTGAAAATGGCAACATTCGGAGTTACAAATATGGAAAAATACATCCGGGGTGTTACAACACTCCACCACTACAAGAGGATCTCGTCCCGAGATCTAGGACAGAAAGAACTATGAATATTTGGAACGGAGGTGATCCTCGCGTTTCCAGGTGGCTTCTCGGTCAGAACGGTGTGACCACTTCACTTTTAGGAATTTGATTGAATTGTTGTGAGTCTTGCGCTCGGTTTCTTCAAGAATAGGAACATGATGCTCATGATAAGACACATCTTCTAGGAGATCGATCTCTTCAAAGTTGATAGTGCGCTCAGGATTCTTGAAGCACTTGCGAAGCTGTGACACGTGAAACACATCGTGCACGTTTGCAAAGTTGGATGGAAGCTCAAGTTGATAGGCGAGGTCGCCTCTTTTCCCAAAGATCTTGGGAGGACCCATGTATCTCTGGGAAAGCTTCCCTTTGATAATGAAGTGTCGAGTACCTTTCATTGGAGAAATTCATTAAGCTGTTGCAATAAGCCTTTCTGCTCAAAGCATCTTCAATGACATTGGCCTTGCCTGGAGTATATTCAATGTTTGGATTGTACTCTTGAATCATTTCGACCCAATGAGTTTTCCTGAGGTTGAGGTTGGGTTGAGTGAAGATGTACTTGAGGCTCTTGTGATCGGTGAAAATGTCCACTTGCCTTCCCAACAAGAGATGTCTCCATGTTATTAATGCATGGACAACTGCCGCCAACTCAAGATCATGAGGGAGGTAGTTACTTTCGTTGGGCTTCAACTGGTGAGAGGTATAAGCCACAACTTTCTTCTCTTGCATTAACACAGCACCAAGACCTTGCAAAGAGGCATCACAGAAAACTTCGAATGGCTTGGATTCATCAGGAGGAGTCAAGACAGGAGCTGAGACTAGCTTCTCTTTTAGAGTGTTGAAGGCAACATCACACTCACGAGTCCAGACATACTTGACATGCTTCTGGAGGAGGTTGGAAAGAGGCTTTGCAATCTTAGAGAAATTCTCAACGAATCTTTGGCAATAGCTTGCAAGTCCAAGAAAACTGCAGAGCTGCTTGACATTCTAAGGCGGTTCCTAGTTCACAATTGCAAACACCTTCTCGGGATTAACAGCAATGCCCTTGGCGGAGATGATATGACCAAGGTAAAAGAACTTCATCAAGCCAAAACTCACATTTGGAAAACTACGCATAGAATTGATACTCTCTAAGCTTGTCGAGCACCAATCTCAAACGTTTGGCATGATCCTTCTTATTCTTGGAGAAGACCAAGATATCATCAAGATACCCCAGGACGAATTCATTAGTGTAGGGGTTGAAGATGAAGTTCATCATGCGAGAGAATGTTGGAGGAGCATTGACAAGGCCGAAAGACATGATAGTATATTCATAAGAACCAAAGCTTGTTCTGAATGATGTCTTGGGGATATCTTGTTCACGAATGCGAATCTGATGATAACTCATACGGAGGTCAAGCTTGGAGAATACTTTAGCACATTTAAGTTACTCGAATAGCTCATTGATGTTGGGAATTGGATACTTGTTCTTAATTGTCTTCTTGTTCGATGGACGATAGTCGACACAAAGTCGGTCCATGCCATCCTTCTTCTGGACAAAAAGAACACCACAACCCCACGGAGATGAACTCGGTCTGATCAAACCCAGACGCTCTTGTTCATCGAGTTGTTTCTTCAATTCCTTCAACTCCTTTGGTCCAAGCTTGTATGGACGCTTGCAAACGGGTTTAGTGCCAGGCTCAAGATTGATAACGAATTCAAATGGCCGGTGAGGAGGCATTCTCGGAAGCTCTTCTGGAAAGACGTATTGGTATTCACAAACGACTAGAATTTGAGAAATTGCATCCAACTCGCCCTTCACATTGAGAGAAAACAGTCACATGGTTTCATCCCGAGCGGCATAGATGATCACATCATCAGAAGAGTGTGTCAATTGAATCTCCTTGGCAGCACAATCAAGTTGAGCCGTGTGCTTAGAAAGCCAGTCCATGCCGAGAATAAGATCAATATCCGAGTCACCAATAATAATTGGTTTAGATAGGAATTTATAGTTGCCCATCTTGATACAAACATCCGAGACACAATTATTAGATGGCATATGCTTACCCGGGGACACAATCTTCAACGGGAAAGGAATCTTTTCGGTCACAAACTCATGCTTGGCAACAAAAGGTCTTGAAATGAAAGAAAGCGATGCACCAGTATCGAATAAAACTTTTGCAGGAATGTCATTAACTGAGAGATTACCCATTATCAAATTAGTAGATTCCTCCGCTTGAGCTGCATTCATCATGTTCACCTTTGCATGCTTGGGATTATGCTTGACCACTACACTACTGGAAGATCTCACAGGAGGAGCAGGCGGAAGGCGCCTTTGGTTGAAGCACTTGTTTGCATAGTGACCTTTCTGTTGACACTTGTTGCAAGTCACCTCTAAGAGCGGACGATGATAAGGAACATTTGACCTTGGAGCTTGAGTCTAAGACTTTTTATGATAGCCTGGATTGGATGGGTGGGAAGGTTCATGGCCACCTTTGTTCTTCTGCTGGTAGGGCTGACGAAACGGAGGAGGAGGAAGCCATACCTTCTGTTGCTTAGCTGCCACTTGTGAGGAAGAAGAAGACTAAACTGCATCCCTGATTCTCTTCTTAGAAGCCTCACACTTGAGTTGAGAACCTTCTTGCTTGAGGGCCATGTTATAGAATTGATCAAACTTAGTAGCCTCCACGAGAACGAGAGCTAACTGCAGATCTTCTTTGAGGCCACCTCTGAAGTGATAGATCATGCTCTTTTCATCAGGAACATCCTGCCTTGCGAAGCGAGCAAGTTTCTGAAACTGGATGTTGTATTGGTACACGGACATGCTACCTTGCTTGTGATTGCAGAACTCCCTACGCTTTCTCTCAGCAACACTTGTTGGAATATGATGAGCTTTGAAGTCTCAGCAGAAATCATCCTAGGTAATCACACGACCTCCTCTGGAACATTTGTATTGTTGATACCAATCAGTAGCTTGGTCCTTGAGCTGAAAAGAAGTGAACTTGACATAGTCCTCGGGCCTGACATTGCTACATTCAAAATGCTTGTTGATGTCCACGAGCCAATCATCGGCGTCCGTGGCCTCGGCACAGTAGCTGAAAGACTTCGACTGATTTGCAAGGAACTGGTTGAGGGTAGCAAACTAAGGTTGTGTCACATCCCTAGTTCTGACAATGCCTAGTGCATGCATTAGAGTGTTACATCATGTTTAAATTTCATTTAAACCTGAGATGGGGATTGACTAAGCCCTAGCACCAAATGAATTCAACTAGGGTCAAAATAAAACCTTTTTCATTGAACTCAAAATGTCCTCTAAAAATGTTCAACATTTCTGGTTTGAGGTGGAAGCATCTACCAAAAATGGTTTATATTTTTGCAGGACATATTTGGTCACTGAATTAAATCATATAGTATTTTCATTTGGGCATTTAAATGCTATTAAATATTTCAAATGCTCAAATAATCATAAACTAAAATGTTTACTGTTGGATATATTCTAAACAGTAGCCATGATTAGTTTCATGATTTTTGAAAGTGTCTGAGTATTTTTAATAAAGCCCTAAATTTACAGAATAATAGAAAACTGAGATAATTAGAAAAAGAGAGAGAGAGAAAGACCCGTACCTGGGCCACTTACCTGTAGCCGGCCCAGTTTCTGCGCGGCCCGTTACTGTGCAGCCCAGCTGCCAGTCATCTTCCCCCCCCTCGCCCCGAAGCAGCTGCGTGCTGGACGCACGCGCGCTGACGCCGGCCACCTCCTGCTTCGCCGTGGCAGCCTCCCCGACTTCCTCGCGACGCCACGGAGACGTCCCCGACCCCCTCTCACTTCTCCCTCGCTCTCTGGACCCCCCTCCCCCTCGCTCCTCTGTTTCCCCTCCCGCGACCGAGCGGAGCTCGCCGTCATCGTCGCCGTACCCATGGACACCGGCCACCCCTAGCCTCGCTGATGCACCCAGGAGCTCCGCCTCGACCCCCTCTTCCTCCCCACCGATCCACAGCCCTCCGAAAGCCCTGCATCGCCGCCATCGCCGTCGTCTTCTACCTCGGACCCGCCGGCCATCTTCATCAAATTCGCCGGCTCCGGACCGTCCCCGACCTCACCGAGCGTCCCCTCGTCATCGCCGTGAGTCACTGACCCTCTCCCCTAACTCAGCATGCTCCCCTCCGTGTCGTAGCGCCGTTCCCCACGAGCACCGAAGCCACCGTCCGCCATTGCTGCTGCACGCATAGCCTCCGTGCTCCCCTGGCCGCACTGAGCTGCTCTTAGTGCTCCACATACCTAGCAGGTGCTGCCCAGCCTCTCCATTTGCTCACTGATGCACCGTAGCGACGCGCCCGAGCACCACCGAACACCATCACCGCCAAAGCTCGTCGCCGGCATGAGTTCCGGCGACCCCACGACCTCCCACTTGGTCCTCTGGATGCGCGAGAGCAAGGGCCATCCCCTGGTGCCCTCAGCGCGCCAAGCTGATGCCTCTAGCGCAAGTCCGGCGTGCCCCCGCCGTGTCCTGTGGTCGCCGCCGGCTGGTCTCCGGTGACGCCGACGTGGCGCACTTACTTAGTCGCTAATGACCCTGCTAACAGCCCTATCTCTCACTGACATATGGGCCCCACGCCCTTAACTAACCACGGTTAACCCCTGTTTAGTTTAAGTTAACCACAGTGGCCCCACGCGTCGGAGTTGACCTAGCTGATGTGGCCGTTGACCGGTCCCACCTGTCAGTGAGCTAAGCAGCCCTGTGACACTGACGTGTGGACCCCACACGTCAGGTTTGACCCTGACCGACCCCTGTTGACTTGCTGACGTTATGCCTACGTCATGCTGACGCAGTAATGTTTTCTGGATTTATTTTTATTCAGAAAATTCCAGAAAATGCCTAAAACTTCAATAAATCATAGAAAATTAACCGTAACTCCAAATTAAATAATTTATATATGAAAAATTATCAGAAAAATTCAAGGAATCCATCTGTACCATTTTCATGCATGTTAGAACAACTTATAGGTGCTGTTTAGCACAAATCAATTAAATGGCATTTGAATAATCACATATGGAGTTTAAATTTGAATCTTGTATTCAAACCAACTTCATTTAATCTGTTGCTAGTTGCGTTAGCTCAAAACACATTCATTTTGCCATGTCATGATCATGCATCATATTGTGCCTTGCATTGATTGTGTTCCCTTCTATGTTGCCGGTAATTGTCCCCTCTCGATAGACGTGATATCGATGATGTGATCGTTGACACTGATGAAGAGCTATGTTATCTTCAGAAGTGCCAGGCAAGCAAAACCCCCTTGTTCATTCCGATACAATCCGACTCTCTCGCTCCTGCTCTCTTTTAATGCATTAGGACAACACCGATTCATCTGTTACTTGCTGCGGTAGCTGAACCCCTTTATCCTCTGCATGACGTGTCATTGCCACAGTAAATAGATGAAACCCACTAGCATGAGTAGGAGTTGTTTGAGCCCTGTTGTGCCTACTCATTCATGCTTGTTTGTCATGCCTACTACTGCTTAGAGTTGAGTCAGGTCTGATTCATCGGGGATGAATCAGAGGTGTGTGAACATGTCCTACTGTGTGTGAGCTAAGTGTGTGAATACGATTTGGTAAAGGTAGCGGTGAGAGGCCATGTAGGAGTACATGGTGGGTTGTCTCATTGAAGCCGTCCTTAGGAACTGAGTTCTGTGTTTGTGATCCATGACTCAGCTACTACCATACATTGGGCCCTGAAATATGACCCCGCTCGACTTCTTAATCACCCTTGTCCTCTGTCCAGGAGTTGCAAGTAGTTTCTGGTGTTTGTAGTATGCTGGAGGCCGTGGACAGCGCTGACCGTAGGGGTGGGCTGTGATGCGGTAGGCACGTGGCCGGGTAAACCGGGCACCCGTTTGGTGTCACGGAACCCTGTTCACATCGTTTGGGGCTGTGAGCGAAACTCCGGCCGGATCTCCTCATGGATGGAACCCGAATAGGCGATAAACCTGGACTAGAGACTTGAGTGTTTAGGTAGGTCGTGGTCTACACCCACGTCGGCTTTCGCTTGAAGTCTGCCGAGCACATGTCGTGTGCAGACGCTAAGTGGTGGAAACATGTATGAAGAAGTACACCCCTGCAGGGTTAACATCATCTATTCCAATAGCCGTGTCCGCGAAAAAGGACTTCTGGGTTGCTTATATCAGTTCATAGACAAGTGAAAGTGGATACTCTAAAATACGCAAGATAAGCGTGAGTGCTATGGATGGCGCTCTCGTAGGGAGACGGGAGGGGATCCATAGTGGTGTATTGATATGGGGAATATGTGGACTCGTGTGCGCCACCTCAAAAGAGTTACATTGCAGTCGTAGTTCAGGATAGCCACCGAGTCAAAGCTGGCTTGCTGCAGTTAAACCCCACCATCCCTTTGTTGATAATGATGCATATGTAGTTAGTTCTGATGTAAGTCTTGCTGGGTACATTTGTACTCACGTTTGCCTATTTTATGTTTTTGCAGAGAGACTTCAGTCTCACTAGTAGTTTCGCGTGGACTTTGACGTTTAGCTTGTTACCTCAGCTACGATCTTGTGCCCTCGGCAGGATTTGGTAGATAGTCAGGCTTCTCAGCCTTTTTCAGTTATAGATGTCTGTACCCAGACATGATAGCTTCCGCTTGTGCTTTGACTTGTATGTTCTGATTGTTGGGTCATGAGACCCATGTTTGTAATATCTCGCTCCTCGGAGCCTATTGAATAAACTACTTGAGTCGTAGAGTCATTTTGTGATGCCATGTTGTATTGCACATATCGAGCATATTGTGTGTATGTTATTGAAATGCTTGGTATGTGTGGGATCTGACCATCTAGTTGTTTATCTTTAGTAGCCTCTCTTACCGGGAAATGTCTCCTAGTGTTTCACTGAGCCATGGTAGCTTGCTACTGCTCCGGAACACTTAGGCTGGCCGGCATGTGTCCTTCTTCGTTCCTGTGTCTGTCCCTTCGGGGAAATGTCACGCGATGAATACCGGAGTCCTGTTAGCCCGCTACAGCCCGGTTCACCGGAGTCCTGCTAGCCTAGTGGTACAGCCTGGATTCGCTCGCTGATGACCGACACGTTCGATGTTGGGTCATGGATGCCTGTCCCTGTAAGTCTGTGCCGCTTTGGGTTTACGACTAGCCATGTCAGCCCGGGCTCCTTATCATATGGATGCTAGCGACACTGTCGTATACGTGTGCCAAAAGGCGCAAACGGTCCCGGGCAGAGGTAAGGCGACACCCGTGGGAATACCGTGCGTGAGGCCGCAAAGTGATATGAGGTGTTACATGCTAGATCGATGTGGCATTGAGTCGGGGTCCTGACAGCGTTGGTATCAGAGCTTGACTGCCTGTAGGATTACCAAGCCAAACTGGTCGAAGTTGAGTCTAGAAATTCTTTAGTTATATAAGGGAATTGATTGTGGGATGGAACGTAAGGCTCTTTTTACTCCTTATACCTCATGGCCTTCTGATCTGAGACCTCATCTTCTCTTCTACGGGGATTAAGAACTAGGCTATCTCTTCTTTCTATCAGGATCACGTGTTACTAATCCGTAGACTTAAGATTGCTGGGTTAAGTCTCAGTTCAGTTCCTACTACTTCTGTATGTTAATTGTTGATCTCGGAACCTTGATATTGTGCTTCTGAGTGGTTATGTCACCATTTTTGTGAATGTCTCAAGTCTTTTCTGAGCATTTACAGCCGTTATGCTGTCCGAGTCATTCCAGGTTTCTAAATAGTCTGATGCATTTGCAAAATCCTTTCCCTCTGGTTTCGATGCTCCTTTATGCCAGTTCAATCACACTAATTGTTGAGTTGAGGTATTCTACTGCCTCGACCTTTATGTTGGAATAATTATTATGACCCTAGGTGTCTCAGGGGATCATCTAGTAATTTAGCCATGATTTGTGTTCCCAGTGTGATGATTCTGGCCATCATTCTCGAAAGCATCCTGTGATGCTACTTAGTAATAGGTATTCTGTTCCTGGGTTCTTGAACCCGAGATTCACTCTACTTACTTCATGTTGATAGTGTTTGCTAGTTCCTTCAGGATATTAGTAACTTTGCGATAGTCCTCGAGGTCCGTGGTATTTCCTTCTTCCAAATACTATGAACCGCTTATGGCAGATGTTTATTGGATCAAAAGATCACAATTAGAGTACTCTTGAGGAGATCTCCATTCATAAATCGTGACTCTGCCAGTCCTACCTCTCTGCATGGGTTATCTGGAAGAAATGTTGAATTCGTTCGACATGCCAAACCATGCATCCACAACTCAGAAAATCGTGTGTTCCTTTGAGTTGTCCCTCTTTAGTTGTCTACTGACCTTCGTCTATCAATTGATAGTCAAGAGTATGCGTGCGTTCGTTTATCGATGCCTATTACTCTTGTGGTCCGTCAAGCCATTCTATCGCAGAATGACTAGGAGAAACAAACTCCAGTACCTCTTCCATATCCAGGATTGGGTCAAAGAAGTTGTGCTTCGCAGATCAAATTGCTAATCCAGCTTTTGTTCTGTTCTACCTTGGAGTATTACCATCTTTATATCGGGATTGTTATAGGAATTGCACACCATCCCATGAACTCTTGGTACAGTGATACTTCTTGCCATCACTGTTCATTCCTCGGCCCTCGTGTTGATGCAACCGGAATACCGACAAATTAATTGTGATGTGTGAAATCAATACTCCCAGCAACCTCGTTGCTTGGCAGTTAAAGGATAATAATTTCATTATTAGCATGTTGGTTTTTGAATCACCCTTCTAAGACTTATCGTGCTACCTAGTTCTTATTTCGGTGCACCCTTCGATTGATGAGTTAGGATCTTGTCAAGTCCTCGCTCATTTGATCATATCATCTTGCCCTGAAAAGCAAGATTGTTCTCGAGCTTAGTAACATATCGGTGGTTCGTGATTTCCGAAGATCTTCTCGGAAGTATTACCAGGTTGTCACCTGACCGCTATGTTGAGCTCATGATCAAGTTGGTTTCTTGTGAACCACCTTCTCTCCAAGAATCGGTGTTAGATATCCCTGAGCTAGTTGGTTAAGCTAAACGACAACTTGGAGGGTTGGAAGATAAAGCTTGCCTGACTTAGTTCGATCCAAAGGGATATTCTTGTGTAGTGTGTGTTGAAGAAAGATGATATCTTCATCGATTGGTCCCTGTGATCAGTTGTTGGACCTATTGTCTTATCAATCCTTTGATTTGAGTGTGGGCCATCGTCAAATCAAATCAGTACCAACGATGCTCGTAATGTTGTCTTATTCGTGGTTGATCCCTCGAGCATACACCATTACATCTTTGGTCTGACCAATGCTATCACCGTGTTCACTTAACTATGGAATTCCTTTTAAAAGGAAACCCGGATGAATTGTTGTTGAGCCCATTGACAACATCCTTATCTCCTCCATGATTTTGTTGAGCATTAAGCTAGTGTTGGAAATTTTTGAAAGCATTTGTTCATGCTAGCTCATGAAGCATATGTTTGGATGAAGGTAGTGACTTCCTTTGATTCGCGTGCATTTTGATGTAAGTTGTCGTTGTGAATTCGAGAAGGTTTGTTTTGCTCCTTTGGAATCATCCCAAGTCGGTCATGCACGTGCGAAGAATTCTGTGGTCTGTTAGACTGATCATCTTCATTCCATATGTATATCCTAGCACACCAAGCCACTGATTGACTTGTTCAAGGAAAAGAAGTCTATGCTTGGGATCTAATCCATGGACTTGTGTAAAGACTTCGATATCCTCGATGATGGCTCCCAACCAGAACTCGGTAGTGTTTTATTGTAAGACTACCATGTGGGCATGCTTGTCTGGAACAACGTGTTCACATGTTTGTAGCAGAACCAGCTCATGTTTTGGAGCTTGCTATCGTAGTTCATTTCCTGAGAATCTCGCAACGTCATCTCGTCGATTTGTGTTGCAAACTTTCATTTTTCTTCCTAGACTCGATGAGTCTGGAATATTCTGACACCAACCAGATCTGAGTCTCAGGCAGATATGATGGTTGGAATATTTCCCAAGATCTATAATATTGGTCCCTCGATAACCGGTAAAGTGGATGTCGTGGCCAACACACCCAGCCGGAAGACCTATTATTGTAGTATCTTGTTTGAAGAAGTTGGCCACCTCCCCATAAGGATTTCGTAGGATTTACCTCCGTAACTGTTCCTTATGGATTCTATTGCTCCCGAAGTCCGACCTTTACTTGATGTTCTAGTTATCAAACCATATCTATGAATGGGTTACACTAGCACGTCAAGGAGAACATTAGAAGCGGAGTGCTAAATGTCTCTCGGTCGATCATCCAGATTTTGTTTCCTTGGCCTCGCTAAGGTGAAATCTGAGAAAGTGTTATCTTCCTTTGCATCTGCATCATCCATCGTCATTCATCATGGTAGCAAGTTGTGTTGCCAGGATCCTTGATGCGGTTGTTGATAAAACCTTGATGATTGTGGAAATGCTCAAGTTCTTGAGAGCACGCACAAGCGCTAGGTGTTATCATCGGCACTAACTGGGTTTACTCTCAGTTTCCTCGGCAATGCTATGATCCTTTCAAACAGTGAATTCACTCTCTATTGTTGGGTTCTTCCTAGTTACCAGAATCATTCCCAGCATTTGCATTTTGTTCCCAGCTTGCACCATCAATGTGCCATTCTACCACGGGTCTCTTCCATCTCCGGTGATAAGGAAATTCATCCATTACCTTGTCTTCAACAAGGTAATCCACATCATCCAAGTCTGAGTATGCCATTCTACCGACCCCGCCAATCGATTGCTTGTGATTGCCTTAGGCTGGTATAAAGAGTTTCAATGATCTCTGAATCAAAATTAATTCTTTTTGCCACTTAAGGGGATATCTCTACGAGTCACCTTCCCTAAGGTGTATCGTTATGGTATCATGGCAACTCAACTCCTCGCTACGTTGACAATCGATTACCACCTTCTTAAGCGTGAAATTGTGGTCTACCTAGTGAACCTTCGTCATCTGCTTCACTCATTCCTATGGATGTGTGCTTCGCCTCTCAGCTCGAGAGATGTTGCTATGTCTCATTCCGTGAGTTAATCCTGAGTTGTTCGACCTTCGAGAAGAACCATTCTTTTAGGATCTTTCCTTTCCTCTCGTTGTCATGTTAGTTGGAGTTCTCAGAGCAAGACTTCGAGACAAAGATGGTGATCGAATCAACGCTTTGATAAAGTGCAACCTGGATCGTGAAGATAATACTAGTTTCCGTTTCCCTTTCACCTTACCCTACGCTTGAATCTCGAGACGAGATTCTTGTTTAGTGGGGGTGAGTTGTCACATCCCTAGTTCTGACAATGCCTAGTGCATGCATTAGAGTGTTACATCATGTTTAAATTTCATTTAAACCTGAGATGGGGATTGACTAAGCCCTAGCACCAAATGAATTCAACTAGGGTCAAAATAAAACCTTTTTCATTGAACTCAAAATGTCCTCTAAAAATGTTCAACATTTCTGGTTTGAGGTGGAAGCATCTACCAAAAATGGTTTATATTTTTGCAGGACATATTTGGTCACTGAATTAAATCATATAGTATTTTCATTTGGGCATTTAAATGCTATTAAATATTTCAAATGCTCAAATAATCATAAACTAAAATGTCTACTGTTGGATATATTCTAAACAGTAGCCATGATTAGTTTCATGATTTTTGAAAGTGTCTGAGTATTTTTAATAAAGCCCTAAATTTACAGAATAATAGAAAACTGAGATAATTAGAAAAAGAGAGAGAGAGAAAGACCCGTACCTGGGCCACTTACCTGTAGCCGGCCCAGTTTCTGCGCGGCCCGTTACTGTGCAGCCCAGCTGCCGGTCATCTTCCTCCCCCTCGCCCCGAAGCAGCTGCGTGCTGGACGCACGCGCGCCGACGCCGGCCACCTCCTGCTTCGCCGTGGCAACCTCCCCGACTTCCTCGCGACGCCACGGAGACGTCCCCGACCCCCTCTCACTTCTCCCTCGCTCTCTGGACCCCCCTCCCCCTCGCTCCTCTGTTTCCCCTCCCGCGACCGAGCGGAGCTCGCCGTCATCGTCGCCGTACCCATGGCCACCGGCCACCCCTAGCCTCGCCGATGCACCCAGGAGCTCCGCCTCGACCCCCTCTTCCTCCCCACCGATCCACAGCCCTCCGGAAGCCCTGCATCGCCGCCATCGCCGTCGTCTTCTACCTCGGACCCGCCGGCCATCTTCGTCAAATTCGCCGGCTCCGGACCGTCCCCGACCTCGCCGAGCGTCCCCTCGTCATCGCCGTGAGTCACTGACCCTCTCCCCTAACTCAGCATGCTCCCCTCCGTGCCGTAGCGCCGTTCCCCACGAGCACCGAAGCCACCGTCCGCCATTGCTGCTGCACGCATAGCCTCCGTGCTCCCCTGGCCGCACTGAGCTGCTCTTAGTGCTCCACATACCTAGCAGGTGCTGCCCAGCCTCTCCATTTGCTCACTGATGCACCGTAGCGACGCGCCCGAGCACCACCGAACACCATCGCCGCGAAAGCTCGTCGCCGGCATGAGTTCCGGCGACCCCACGACCTCCCACTTGGTCCTCTGGATGCGCGAGAGCAAGGGCCATCCCCTGGTGCCCTCAGCGCGCCAAGCTGACGCCTCTAGCGCAAGTCCGGCGTGCCCCCGCCGTGTCCTGTGGTCGCCGCCGGCTGGTCTCCGGTGACGCCGACGTGGCGCACTTACTTAGTCGCTAATGACCCTGCTAACAGCCCTATCTCTCACTGACATATGGGCCCCACGCCCTTAACTAACCACGGTTAACCCCTGTTTAGTTTAAGTTAACCACAGTGGCCCCACGCGTCGGAGTTGACCTAGCTGATGTGGCCATTGACCGGTCCCACCTGTCAGTGAGCTAAGCAGCCCTGTGACACTGACGTGTGGACCCCACACGTCAGGTTTGACCCTGACCGACCCCTGTTGACTTGCTGACGTTATGCCTACGTCATGCTGACGCAGTAATGTTTTCTGGATTTATTTTTATTCAGAAAATTCCAGAAAATGCCTAAAACTTCAATAAATCATAGAAAATTAACCGTAACTCCAAATTAAATAATTTATATATGAAAAATTATCAGAAAAATTCAAGGAATCCATCTGTACCATTTTCATGCATGTTAGAACAACTTATAGGTGCTGTTTAGCACAAATCAATTAAATGGCATTTGAATAATCACATATGGAGTTTAAATTTGAATCTTGTATTCAAACCAACTTCATTTAATCTGTTGCTAGTTGCGTTAGCTCAAAACACATTCATTTTGCCATGTCATGATCATGCATCATATTGTGCCTTGCATTGATTGTGTTCCCTTCTATGTTGCCGGTAATTGTCCCCTCTCGATAGACGTGATATCGATGATGTGATCGTTGACACTGATGAAGAGCTATGTTATCTTCAGAAGTGCCAGGCAAGCAAAACCCCCTTGTTCATTCCGATACAATCCGACTCTCTCGCTCCTGCTCTCTTTTAATGCATTAGGACAACACCGATTCATCTGTTACTTGCTGCGGTAGCTGAACCCCTTTATCCTCTGCATGACCTGTCATTGCCACAGTAAATAGATGAAACCCACTAGCATGAGTAGGAGTTGTTTGAGCCCTGTTGTGCCTACTCATTCATGCTTGTTTGTCATGCCTGCTACTGCTTAGAGTTGAGTCAGGTCTGATTCATCGGGGATGAATCAGAGGTGTGTGAACATGTCCTACTGTGTGTGAGCTAAGTGTGTGAATACGATTTGGTAAAGGTAGCGGTGAGAGGCCATGTAGGAGTACATGGTGGGTTGTCTCATTGAAGCCGTCCTTAGGAACTGAGTTCTGTGTTTGTGATCCATGACTCAGCTACTACCATACATTGGGCCCTGAAATATGACCCCGCTCGACTTCTTAATCACCCTTGTCCTCTGTCTAGGAGTTGCAAGTAGTTTCTGGTGTTTGTAGTATGCTGGAGGCCGTGGACAGCGCTGACCGTAGGGGTGGGCTGTGATGCGGTAGGCACGTGGCCGGGTAAACCGGGCACCCGTTTGGTGTCACGGAACCCTGTTCACATCGTTTGGGGCTGTGAGCGAAACTCCGGCCGGATCTCCTCATGGATGGAACCCGAATAGGCGATAAACCTGGACTAGAGACTTGAGTGTTTAGGTAGGTCGTGGTCTACACCCACGTCGGCTTTCGCTTGAAGTCTGCCGAGCACATGTCGTGTGCAGACGCTAAGTGGTGGAAACATGTATGAAGAAGTACACCCCTGCAGGGTTAACATCATCTATTCGAATAGCCGTGTCCGCGGAAAAGGACTTCTGGGTTGCTTATATCAGTTCATAGACAAGTGAAACTGGATACTCTAAAATACGCAAGATAAGCGTGAGTGCTATGGATGGCGCTCTCGTAGGGAGACGGGAGCGGATCCATAGTGGTGTATTGATATGGGGAATATGTGGACTCGTGTGCGCCACCTCAAAAGAGTTACATTGCAGTCGTAGTTCAGGATAGCCACCGAGTCAAAGCTGGCTTGCTGCAGTTAAACCCCACCATCCCTTTGTTGATAATGATGCATATGTAGTTAGTTCTGATGTAAGTCTTGCTGGGTACATTTGTACTCACGTTTGCCTATTTTATGTTTTTGCAGAGAGACTTCGGTCTCACTAGTAGTTTCGCGTGGACTTCGACGTTTAGCTTGTTACCTCAGCTACGATCTTGTGCCCTCGGCAGGATTTGGTAGATAGTCAGGCTTCTCAGCCTTTTTGAGTTATAGATGTCTGTACCCAGACATGATAGCTTCCGCTTGTGCTTTGACTTGTATGTTCTGATTGTTGGGTCATGAGACCCATGTTTGTAATATCTCGCTCCTCGGAGCCTATTGAATAAACTACTTGAGTCGTAGAGTCATTTTGTGATGCCATGTTGTATTGCACATATCGAGCATATTGTGTGTATGTTATTGAAATGCTTGGTATGTGTGGGATCTGACCATCTAGTTGTTTATCTTTAGTAGCCTCTCTTACCGGGAAATGTCTCCTAGTGTTTCACTGAGCCATGGTAGCTTGCTACTGCTCCGGAACACTTAGGCTGGCCGGCATGTGTCCTTCTTCGTTCCTGTGTCTGTCCCTTCGGGGAAATGTCACGCGATGAATACCGGAGTCCTGTTAGCCCGCTACAGCCCGGTTCACCGGAGTCCTGCTAGCCTAGTGCTACAGCCTGGATTCGCTCGCTGATGACCGACACGTTCGATGCTGGGTCATGGATGCCTGTCCCTGTAAGTCTGTGCCACTTTGGGTTTACGACTAGCCATGTCAGCCCGGGCTCCTTACCATATGGATGCTAGCGACACTGTCATATACGTGTGCCAAAAGGCGCAAACGGTCCCGGGCAAAGGTAAGGCGACACCCGTGGGAATACCGTGCGTGAGGCCGTAAAGTGATATGAGGTGTTACATGCTAGATCGATGTGGCATTGAGTCGGGGTCCTGACAGGTTGATTGTTGAAATTCCCTCGGCCTTGATTTCCTTGGTTTCCATGGCCTTGTTTGCGCTCTTGCAAGAGTTGCAAAAGCATCTGGGCATTGGTGTTGGTGGCTGCCATGATAGCTTGCCATGCCTCCGGAGGTGGAGGTGGTGGTGGAGGGTTCACCTGACTCCCATCATTTTGCGTTCCAGATTCAGACGCATTGGAGGAGCCATCCTGAAGAGGGTGACATCCATTAGAATCTTGATAGAAAGATATTCAAGCTGAATCAACTCATAGAAATTGCAACATATAGTCTTCACAATAAACATTCGAACAGGATGAATGAATGAATTCCAAAGTTAACATCACATGTCCATTAAGGTGAGAAGCCACTTAGATAAAGGTTGAAGAATGAAACAACGAGGTACGACTGGAACAAATAAGTGGTAGGGATTGCCCGGTCACAAACCAAATATCTGCGGGAAGAAATACTAGAGCTACTTGAATTCCCACCTATAAACTCCCGAAACTTTCTGGTTATGCAATCTGGTGTTGGGGATACAGGGAGGCACAATATATATCACACAACTAACAAGCCCTACGCTCCAACTGTACCCATCCGTCAACACATAACCAAGAAACTTTCGGAAATCATGTACCTCAACAATCGAAAAGCATCTGTTATACTCCCTCCATTCCTTTATCTAAGGTGTATTATTTTCGGCACGGTGACCAAGGCACATAATTATGGATGTGTTAGGACGAAATTACCCTTGTTAAATTTATTGGTTAGTGGCAAGTAAATCAGTTAGTATAGGAAAGTAAGATATAAATGCAATCGACATAGAGATAGTTTCCTCCTTTTGCTACAAGGAGAGATACAGACAATCAAAAGAGAGATACTTTCCTTTTTCTGGAAGGCTAACAAGGGAATTATGAGGAATTAGAAGGAATGCACCTTAGATTATGGAATTTTACAAATACACCTTATATAAAGGAATGGAGGGAGTATGAGTTATGGCAATACTCCCAAACTCCTGCCCCATTACTGGGTGGCGTCGAGGTTATCTCACCAACAACTGCATAAAAGAGATTTCCGATGTCGGTGAACTCAGGTATTCTAGAACTGCAATGATAAAATTGTGACGACAACACCTCGGAGCTCAACTCCCCGGGACACTGCCACAACCCCTAAATGTCAGGAGGCACCAAGAACAATGTTCTCGTCACAAGACTATCGGAACGATCCCAAGATACCCGCGTGATCCCTTAAAAAAATCGTGAAATTTGAGGAGAGGAAAGACAAGACATCTACGTCAAGAGGCCTCACCAGAGAGATGAAGGGACTGAGGAGTAAAAAGAATCCTACTCTCCATTATATATAATCCTAAGGGCATCTCCAGCCATTGGCCCCCCAGGAGGGGCAAAAAATTGCCCCCTCGGGGCGAGTCGGCGATACAATCGGCGCTGGGGGCGGTTTTGCGCCCAATCGTCGCCCCCAGCTCGCCCCCAGGTGCCGAAATTGGCCCACTTTGCAGCCCAATTTCGGCGAATAAAGGGCCCATATGGGCGAGAATAGGCCCATATTCGGTGTGGTTTCGCCATGTCTCGGCGTTCAATTATCAACACAATTATTTCTTATCACATATTTCATCACAGAAAAATCAAATACTTCAACAAAATAGTACAACAACAAATAGTTCAATACAAATTATATAGTTCAACAAATAAAAACTCTTATTTCATCACATGGCGTCCCCCTTGAGCCTCCATAGGTGCTCAATCAGATCTTTCTGCAGTTGATGATGCACCTGTGGGTCTTGGATCTCCTGACGCATACTGAGATAGGCAGTCCAAGTTGCCGGTAGATGGTGATCAACTTTGGCTAGAGGACCCTGCCTGTAGTATGGTTCAGTGTCAAACACTGGGTCTTCTTGCTCGCTCTCGATGATCATGTTGTGCAACATGACACAGCAAGTCATGATCTCCCACATTTGATCTTTCGACCAGGTCTGAGCGGGGTACCGAACAACAGCGAATCGAGATTGGAGCACACCAAATGCCCGCTCGACATCCTTCCGGCAAGCCTCCTGAACTTTTGCAAACCAGGCGTTCTTGCCTCCTGGCACAGGGTTTGAGATCGTCTTCACAAATGTCGACCATCTCGGATAGATGCCACCTGCTAGGTAGTACCCCTTGTTGTATTGGTGCCCATTGATCTCGAAGTTCACCGGAGGAGAATGACCCTCAACGAGCTTGGAAAAAACAGGAGAGCACTGCAGCACGTTGATGTCATTGTGAGTTCCTAGCATACCAAAGAAGGAGCGCCAAATCCAGAGGTCCTGTGTGGCTACCGCCTCAAGCACCACACTGCAACCGCCTTTGGCGCCTTTGTACATCCCCTGCCAACCAAATGGGCAATTCTTCCATTTCCAATGCATGCAGTCGATGCTTCCAAGCATCCCAGGAAATCCTCTTGCTGCATTCTGGGCTAGGATCCGAGCAGTGTCTTCCGCATTGGGTGTTCTCAAGTATTGTGGCCCAAACACTGCCACCACTGCCCGACAGAACTTGTAGAAACACTCTATGCTGGTGGACTCGGCCATGCGCCCATAGTCGTCGAGTGAATCACTGGGAGCTCCATATGCAAGCATCCTCATCGCTGTCGTGCACTTCTGGATGGAGGTGAATCCAAGAGCGCCAGTGCAATCCATCTTGCACTTGAAGTAGTTGTCGAACTCCCGGATGGAATTCACAATCCTGAGGAAGAGCTTTCGGCTCATCCGATAACGGCGCCGAAATGTTCTCTCGCCATGAAGTGGAGCATCGGCGAAGTAGTCAGAGTAGAGCATGCAGTAGCCTTGAAGACGATGCCGGTTCTTTGCTTTCATCCGCCCCGGCGCCGAGCCACCTCGCTGCGGCTTTTCATTGCTCGCCGGCAGCTGGGCGAGGGCGGCGAGCACCATGAGATGCTCTTCTTCCTAGACATCGGCCGCGGCTTCCTCCTCCAGCAGCGCGGCGAGCTCTTCCTCCTCATCTGAGTCCATCGCCGAGGCAGGCAAAACACCGAACACCTTGCGCTCGGTGGGCGTGTACCCGCCGTTAAACCGCGCCTCCGCGGCCGGAAACAGCGGCCGGAAACGCCCAGCTGCTGTGGGATGGGCTGCCGCGGCGAAGCGCTGCTATTTTCCGGCGGGGAATGGCTATCTAGCGGAGTAGGGCGGCGGCCATCGCCGGGATATAGCTATTGGTGGCCGAGGGCGCGGGGGGTGTGAGGCGAGTCGGGGGAAGAAAACCTTGAGTTTTCACCTGTCGGTGTGGGCCAGGCGTGCTTTTCCCTAGCGCCGGAGCCCCCAACTGCTCCCCAGCGCGCCGGGTTCGGCCTGTGACCGCCGGGGGGAAAAAAGGTCCGAACCGGCGATTTTCGGCGTCCTGGGGGCGCGACTGGGCCGTTTTTTCGGTGTTGGCGCCGAAAAAGTGGCCTGGGGGGCCCTGTTGGGGGCGCGGCTGGAGATGCCCTAAGAGTCAAAACATTTTTTGTTCTAGACTCAACAATGTCAGCAATTCAATCAAGCAGGGGGCTCCTAAGTCGGGGATGGCTCTGATTACCAACTTGTAACGCCCACGATGCGTCTATATCTCCCACGTGTCGAGGCGTGACTTAGAGGCATAACCGCATAGTGGTTTTGTCGCAAGAAGGGTCATCTTCACAAACATCCCAAGTAATGAACAAGACAGGGATAAATAGAGTTGGCTTACACTCGCCACATCACACAATCTATAAATAGTTCATACATCATCCAAAATACACACATAGACCGACTACGGTCAAATCCAAATGAAAAAGGAAGATAAAGCCCAAATGCTAGATCCCCGATCATCCCAACTGGGCTCCACTACTGCTCATCAAGAAACGAAACATAGTAATGACCAAGGTCCTCGTCAAACTCCCAGTTGAGTACGGTAGCATCACCTGCACTGGTATCATCGGCACCTGCAACTGTTTTGGAAGTATCCATGAGTCACGAGGACTCAGCAATCTCACACCCGCGAGATCAAGACTATTTAAGCTTATGGGTAGGACAAGGTTATGAGGTGGACTGACAACAAGCTCTAAGCAAATATGGTGGCTAACATACCCAAATAAGAGTAAGTTGAGAAGCTACGCAACGGTCATGTAGCTGGAAGTGATCAAGAAGTGATCATGAAACTACTTACGTTCAAACATAACTCGAGACCGTGTTCACTTCCCAGACTCCGCCGAAAAGAGACCATCATGACTACACACACGGTTGATCCATTTTTTAATTAAGTCAAGTGTCAAGTTCTCTACAACCGAATATTAACAAATTCACATCTGCCACATAACCACAGGCACGGCTCTCAAAAGTTTATACCCTGCAGGGGTGTCCCAACTTAGCCCATCACAAGCTCTCACGATCAACAAAGGATATTCCTTATCCCAGAAAGACCCGATCATTCTCGGAATCCCAGTTACAAGACATTTCGATAATGATAAAACAAGACCAGCAAGACCGCCCGACTGTGCCGAAAAATCCCGATAGGAGCTGCACATATCTCATTCTCAGGGCACACCGGATGAACACTACGTATGGCAACCGAAGACCCCGGGTGAAGGGGTGGCACCACAAGTGGCTGTAGGTTGGACCAACACTCAAAGGAGCACTGGCCCGGGGGGTTAAAATAAAGATGACCCTCGGGTCTGCAGAACCCAAGGGAAAAGCCTTAGGTAGGAAAATGTAAAACCAAGGTTGGGCCTTGCTGGAGGAGTTTTATTCAAGGCGAACTGTCAAGGGGGTCCCATAACCCCAACCACGTAAGGAACGCAAAATCAAGGAACATAACACCGGTATGACGGAAACTAAGGCGGCAAGAGTGGAACAAAACACCAGGCATAAGGCCGAGCCTTCCACCCTTTACCAAGTATACAGATGCATTAATTAAATAAGAGATAATGTGATATCCCAACATGTCCATGTTCCAACCTGGAATAACCTGCAAGGCACCTACAACTAGCAACACTATAAGAGGGGCTGAGCAAAAGCGATAACTTTAGCCAAACAACGGTTTGCTAAGAAGGTGGGTTAGAGGCTTGACATGGCAATATGGGAGGCATGATATAACAAGTGGTAGGTAGCGCGACATAGCAATAGAACGAACAACTAGCAAGGAAAGATAAAAGTGATATCGTGGGTATGGTCTTCTTGCCTGCAATGTTCTTAGAGTTGTCGAAAGCTTGATCCTCGTTAGCGTACTCAATAGCTTCCTCGTTCACGTACTCGTCTTCCGGCTCTACCCAAAGCAAGAACACAATCAATGGAACAACAATCAATCACGGTGCAATGCACAAGCAACCTGATGCAAAACATCGCATGGAATGCAAGATATGATATGCAATGCATATGCATGCTCCGGAAGGGAAAGAATGATCAAGGCATCAAGTTGTCAAAACAAGTATGCCGCAGGAAAGATGAGGTGATTTCGGTCGAAATCGATATAAGGATCACCGGAAACGGATGCAGGGTTTGCAAATGACAAGCAATACAAGAGTGATGCAAATTTGTGATTAACAGCACCATAGCACTTAGAATGCAACAAGAAACTATGCTACAGCACCCCAACATAGCAACAAAGCATATGACCATAAAGGATAGGTGAAGCTATACAAATCATGAACACTAAGATCCTGCTAGTTCTCACTAGAACAAGCTCAAAATGGCATGGCAAAAATGCAAATGATATTAGCTTCACAGACTTAGAGAAAATACTAACATGTCAAAAGTAGCATCAGGAAGTAATGTTTAGAGCTAGCAAACATCATGCTACAGGAACAGAACATAGCAAACAAAGGCATGGCATGCTAGTACTAAACACATAGAACACAACTCCCTTACTTATCAGAACCCAAAGAGGCATGGAAAATGATGTGGCACCCATGCAACCATGGCAAGTTATGTGAACAGTTTCAGACTAAGAAAACAGAGCATGGCATAAACAGATTTATGGTAGCGACTTTGCAAGCTCAATTCACTCACCACAAGGCATTTCATGGCATGACAAGGTAACCAACATGCAGTAGACATGTTCAAGAAGCTAAGCATGGCAAGAGCAAGTGCATAGGGTACATGCATGAAGAGCAAAACACATGGCAATATAGAATATCATGCTGACAATCTGCCAGGAACAAACTTTAGGAAAAGTAGAGTAAGCAAAATACATGCTAGAGTGATCCATAATTACAACCAGAGGCATAAATGGATAGATAAATATCAAATCTTCAAAACATGCTTATTGAACTAACTCAACATGCGCATGGATCTCATGGTAGCAACAAGTTTACATGGCATCAAAATGTAACAGGAAAAGGACTTAGCAAAATCAACAAGTGTCTGAAATCAGCAACATTATGAAGCTTACATTCCATGCTTGTGCTAGTCACCATATAGATCACAAAAATACAAGACTTGCACTCCTCTAAAGATGGCATGATGGATATCATAAAAGATGTAGAGGTCATTCTCATACGATGAACACACAAAATGCAACGAAAATGACAAATCATCAAGTTCTGTTAATAGACAGCAGTTAACATCATATAGCACTCTTGCAACGATGATAATGGCATCAGTATGGATAGTAACATGCATGCAAATGCCACTAACATGAAGAGCTTAATGAGGTGAACATTTTTATATAACATATGCACAAAATGGATCACCGAGCATGTAGATATGGCATGTCAAAGATAGCATCATGATGTAGGAAAACGAGGACTTGATGAGAAAACGAAGTCAACCTAGGGTTTGCACAGAAATCGATGCGGCGGGGGATCTCACCGGATCTGAGGCGACGGCGGCCGGAGTTGGTCGGGAGAGGCGCTGGAGGAGGGGGAGATGGCCGGAGCTCACCGGAGAGGGAAGCCGGCCAGATCTGACGAGCGGCGGGCGGAGGCCCGCGGGCGGCGCAGCGTGCCGGCGGGCGGAGGGCAGTGGCCCTATGGCGGCGGGGCGACAAGGCGGCGGCGATGCGGGAGGAGCTGGGTGCTTGGGGTCGAGGCGGGGCGGCTCGGGCCCGCGCGGGCTCCTCGCGAGCCGAGCGGGCCGCGGTGGCGGCGGGCGGTGGCCTGGCCACATGGCAGCACGACACTGACTGCAGGCGGCGGGCGGCAGCGCTGACTTGTCCGGTGAGATCCGGACGTGTCCGGCGGCGAAGTGGGGCGATTGCTAGGGTTTCATCTGCGAGAAAATTCGGGGGGAGGCACATATTTATAGGTAGAGGGAGCTAGGAGTGTCCAAATGAGGTGCAGTTTTCGCCCACACGATCGTGATTCAACGACGGAGAGCATGGAGGGGGTTTAGGTGGGTTAGTGGGCTGTTTTGGAGGGGTGTTGGGCTGCAATGAAAGAGAGGCTTTTGCGGTTTCCCGGTTAACCGTTGGGGCATCAAACGACCTCCAAATGGAACGAAATTTGACAGGCGGCCTACCGGTGATGTACCAAGGCCACTCGACAAATCTCGACCCATGCTGAGAACATTTTTCTCCTGCTCACGAAAACTAGATTAGAGGGGTGCAACGGGGCATGAGAGAGCGTCGGATTGTGAAACGGACAACAGGGAAAAGGACCGGATGCATGAGACGAACATGAATGCAAAAGAGATGCACGTGATGACATGATATAAAATGCATGGCATGATCAAAATGCAAAACAAAGACAAAAACCCAACCACGAAGGGAATATCATATCATAAAGCCGAAAATGGCAACAGTCGGAGTTACAAATATGGAAAATTACATCTAGGGTGTTACACTGCTGTACTCCCGGTCCCTTTTTGTTTAGAACGACGGCCTTGTGTAGGGGGCACCCTCGAGGAGATAAGGTCCCTAGAGCGCCGATCATGTTAAAATCTGGATCAGTATAATGGGTAAGGATGCAGATGAAGATATCCTCTTAGGAAGCCTCTGGATACTCAGGATGCAGGATGGGTAAAGGCGAGGGTAGTTGGCAGTGATAGCCACTTCCGTACCGTCAGAGCTCGCTTGATAGAATACCCCATTGTCGAATTCTATATATATGTCCGAATCCTTGCAAAAGCCAGGATCTTCATCATGATTATGATCCTCTAGCTGGGGAGTGGGACAGTGGATGTCCTCGGTCATCCTCCTCCATGACTATTGGCAGCAATAACGAGTGAATTCGGTTAATGTCTGTAATGCTATAAAATAAGCACAAATGATCGAGATCTTACCCATTCAATAGGGGTGTACATGGAATAAGCCTCCCGGCAGTTTAACCAGAGAAAATATTCTTTTTCGCCCTTGTACAGATCAACCAAAATTGAAGCCAGTTCGGTTGGGGTATCCGGACCCTGCCGTCTGTAACGGGATGTGTCGTCTTCTTCGTTGTAACACCATAAGGGAGTTACTCCGGATTGGAGAGGCTGCACGCACCTCTTTATTGCAATCGCCATGACCTCAACTATCAAAAGTTTGGAGTGGGCGAGTAGCCTAACCTTGCTGACCAACCTCTTTATCTCCGCATTGTCCTCTTCCTTGGGACTTCGAGGACGCCAATTGAGGCGCTTCTTTAGAGGAGCGCTGGAAAATTCGGGAGGCCGCGTCTGACTGGATCCGGCAACGGAACATCATCCGTATAGAACCATTCTGAAGGCCACTACGGGTATGCCTCTTTAGGTGTTCGGACAAGGTATCCGGATCCGGCAATACGCCATACTTCGGCACCGCCCACTTCAAATATGGAACCCCCTTGGTGGCGGGGAACGAGGCAGAAGAATGTCCTCCATAATCCAAAATGGGCCTCGCTGCCTAGGAATAGCTCGCAGAGGGCAACAAAAGCTGAGATGTGCAGAACCGAACCTAGGGTGAGGTTGTGCAGTTGGATGTCGTAAAATTCCAAGAACCCTCGGAGGGAGGGATGGATAGGAAATCCCAGGCCCCGCAACAAGAATGGGATGAAGCACACCCCCTCCTCCTTATTTGGGTTGGGGGAGTTCTCAGCCATCACGTCATTGCCTATTGAATATAATCCTGCTTGAACGGGGACTAGATATGTGAGTGGGAGGCAGCCCTACGTCTGGAGCTGGCTTAGTTGAAGATGAGGCACGGAGCAACTCTGTCAATCACCCTCTTGAGGGTCATGGGGACGCGAAGAGGAGCCTGGGGTGCCGGCCATGATGGCAGGCTTTGTTTGTGGCTAGACTTGGTCGTTTTCCTTCTACACGATGTGAGATGGCATTTGGAGATCCATATCTCCTTATATAGATGACATCCTAGCGGGGTGAAGGGCTTATTTGCGAAAAAGCATGGATCATTCATCTTCGCTCAGCGCGCGAAAATTGAAGCGTTGATAGGGGGATCGTAAAAGACATCGAGGTTATCGCCGGATTGTCATTGGTCCGGATTATAATGAATAACCCGCCTTGCAAAGTCGAAGACATGGGCCGAATATTACATAGCCCTTGAAGGCAAGTTCGGGGGCTACTAAGGGAGTCCTGGATTATGGGGTCCTCAGGTGTCCGAGCTATATAGCATGGGCCGGACTGATGGGCCATGAAGATACAAGATAAAAGGCCTTCCCCGTGTCTGGGTGGGACTCTCCTTTGCGTGGATGGCAAGCTTAATGTCCGGATATGTAGTTTCCTTTCTATGTAAACCGACTCTGTACAACCCTAGGCCCCTCCAATGTCTATATAGACCAGAGGGTTTAGTCCGTACAGACTATCAGAATTCATATAGGCTAGACATCTAGCATTTAGCCATTATGATCTCGAGGTAGATAAACTCTTGTAACCCCTATACTCATCAAATACAATCAAGCAAGACGTAGGGTTTTACCTCCATTAAGAGGACCCGAACATGGGTAAACATCGTGTCCCCCTTGTCTCTTGTTACCTTCGATCCTCGGATGCGCAGTTCGGGACCCCCTACCCGAGATTGGCCGGTTTTGACACCGACAGCTGGGTCGGCCCTTTTAACCTAAATGGGCCACTGTTGAGCTATTCCATGTGTCAATGTTTCATTTGTGACTCTTGCCCATTGGACGGTTGACATCTGTCACAACCCCGAGTTGAAGCGTGGTACCTTCGGTGAATGAGAATTTTACACGTGGAAAATCCCCATTGGATGGGTTATCGGATCCAAACCCACACCCGATAGCTTAAAGGCGACCCGTTATGGTGGATGCCACATGTCGGCTACCCTTAACGACAACACTTACATGACACACCCTATATTGACATGGAAGTGGACACTTCCGTGATGATAATTTGAGTATTGTCATGGAACACTTCTATGACGGCACATGTGTGACTATATTGATTATGTCATAAAATCATCACAGATGTACATGCATCATATAGAAAAATTGAACTACTGTGACAAAAACGTATCAACGCAGAAGTGATTTTTCATAGTGATGTGCGTGCGTGAATCGAGGGGTTTGTTAATAATGCCACTGTAAATCTAGAGCACGATCTATTTATTGATTAGACATGCCAATAGTGGCAGCCTCGAGCTACGTTAACATGCTATATGTTGAGGAATGTCGCATGCAATGTCAAAAATATTCCTACGATCACGCAAGATCTATCTAGGAGATGCATAGCAACGAGAGGGGGAGAGTATGTCCACGTACCCTCAAAGACCAAAAGCGGAAGCGCTAGCTTAACGCATTTGATGTAGTCGAACGTCTTCTCGATTCAACCGATCAAGCATCGAATGTACAGCACCTCCGAGTTCTGCACATGTTCAGCTCAATGACATCCCCCGAACTCTTGATCTAGCAAAGTGTCGAGGGGAAGTTTCATCAGCACGACGGCGTGGTGACGGTGATGGTGAAGTGATCCACGTAGGGCTTTGCCTAAGCACTACGACAATATGACCGGAGGAGTAAACGGTGGAGGGGGGCACCGCACACGGCTCAAAACAATTGATGTATCTTAGAGGTGCCCCCTTCCCCCGTATATAAAGTAGGAAGAGGGGAGGAAGCCGGCCTAGGGGCGCACCAAGTGGGGGATCCCACTTGGACTCCTAGTCCTATTCGTCCCCCCACCCTTCCTTCTATCGGAGGGGGAAAGGGGGAAGGAGAGGGAGAGGGAGAAAGAAAGGGGGGCGGCGCCCCTCCCCTAGTCCAATTTGTACTCCCCATGGGGGGCGCCACCCCCTTGTGGGCTGCCTTTCCTCCCTCCTATGGCCCATGTGGCCCATTACTTCCCCCGGGGGGTTCCCGTAACCCCCCAGTACTCCGATAAATACCAGAAACACTCCGGGACCATTCCGGTGTCTGAATACTATCGTCCAATATATCAATCTTTACCTCTCGACCATTTTGATACTCCTCGTCATGTCCGTGATCTCATCTGGGACTCCGAACAATCTTCGGTCGCCAAAACACAAAACCCATTGAGGGAGTCCTAGATTAGGGGGTCTCCGGACAGCCGAACTTTATCCTTTGGCCGGACTGTTGGACTATGAAGATACGAGATTGAAGACTTCGTCCCGTGTCCGGATGGGACTCTACTTGGCATGGAAGGCAAGCTAGGCAATACGTATATGCATACCTCCTCCTTTTTAACCGACCTTGTGTAACCCTAGCCTCCTCCGGTGTCTATATAAACCGGAGGGTTTTAGTCCGTAGGACAACAGACAATCATACCATAGGCTAGCTTCTAGGGTTTAGCCTCTCTGATCTCGTGGTAGATCAAATCTTGTACTACTCATATTATCAAGAATAATCAAGCAGGAGGTAGGGTTTTACCTCCATCAAGAGGGCCCGAACCTGGGTAAAACATCGTGTCCCCTGCCTCCTGTTACCATCCGCCTTAGACGCACAATTCGGGACCCCCTACCCGAGATTCACCGATTTGACACCGACATTGGTGCTTTCATTGAGAGTTTCTCTGTGTCGTCATCATTAGGCTTGATGGCTCCTTCAATAATCGATAGCGATGCGGTCCAGGGTGAGACTTTTCTCCCCGGACAGATCTTTGTATTCGGCGGCTTCGCACTGTGGGCCAACTCGCTTGGCCATCTGGAGCAGATCGAGAGTTACGCCACTGGCCACCAGGTCAGGTTTGGAAGCTTAAACTACATGGCCGATATCCGCGGAGACTTGATCTTCGACGGATTCGAGCCCCAGCCTAGTGCGCCACATGGTCACGATGAGCATGATTTAGCTCTACCATCGGACAGTGCTCAGGAGATCGCACCGGCAACCGCTTCGACCCTCAATTCGGAGCCAGTTGCGCCATCCATGGACGGGTGGATAGACCCCGCCACGGAGGTCGTATTCTCAGCGGCGATCGAGCCAAGTATCGACCTTACCCTTCACGAGAGTCGTGATGCCAAACTGCCGGATCCTTCCCCAGCCACGGACTCCGAACCGCCTGCGCCCGTGCCTATCGAATCCGACTGGGCGCCGATCATGGAGTTTACCTCCGCGGATATCTTTCAGCACTCGCCCTTCATCGACATACTAAAATCATTAAGGTATCTCTCCTTGTCAGGAGAGTCCTGGCCAAACTATGTCCGGCAGGATTGGGATGCGGATGACGAAGAAATTCGCCGCCCACCCACCACCCACTTAGTAGCCACTGTCGACGATTTAACCGACATGCTTGACTTCGACTCCGAAGACATCGACGGCATGGACGACGATGCAGGAGGCGAACAAGAACCACTGCACATAGGGCACTGGACAGCCACCTCATCATATGATATATATATATATATGGTGGACACACCCAAAGAAGGCAATGGCGACGGGACAGCGGAGGATGACCCCTCCAAGAAGCAACCCAAGCGCCGACGTCAACGGCGCCGCTCTAAGTCTCGCCAAGGCAAAAGCGGTGATACCGGCATAGGAGATAATAGCACTCTGGATAGTGCTGAAGATAACAACAATCCCCTTCAGCAGGATTTAGAGCAGGAGGATGGAGAAGCCAGCCCTCCCGAGAGAGCGGCAGATAGAGAGGCAGAGGATGATAATTACATGCCTCCCTCCGAAGACGAGGCAAGCCTCAACGATGACGAATTTGTCGTGCTTGAGGATCCCGTTGAACAAGAGCGCTTCAAGCGCCGGCTTATAGCCATGGCAAATAGCCTTAAGAAAAAGCAACAGCAGCTTCAAGCTGATCAAGATTTGCTAGCTGACAGATGGACTGGAGTCCTTGCGGCCGAGGAATATAAACTCGAACGTCCCTCCAAGAGTTACCCAAAGCGCAGGTTGCTACCCCGACTAGAGGAGGAAGCACCAAAACCTGCATCTCCAGCATATGACGCGGCTGATCGGCCACCCCGTGGCCGCGATAGAGAGGCATTTCAGCCAAAAGCTCAGCCCGCACCCCGACGCCACTCAAATAAAAATGTCAATGCATGGGTAAATATGCCAGACCTGCAAGACATATTGGAGGACAAAGCAAAGAACGCAAGATCGATCTACGGATCATGAGGGCGCGCCACTATGCGAGACGATAACCGTCACGCTGGATACAGTAAAAGTAAATCCGGCCGGGCCGAACATAGCAGACAAGACTCATTTGAGTTGTGTCGCGATATAGCCGAGTACAGAGGCGCTGCACACCCCCTATGCTTCACAGACGAAGTAATGGATCACCAAATCCCAGAGGGTTTCAAACCCGTAAATATCGAATCATACGACGGCACAAACAGATCCTGCGGTATGGATCAAGGACTTCCTCCTACACATCCATCAAATACCTCCCACTCAAACTCAAAGGACCAGCTCGACATTAGCTCAACAGTCTGCCAGCAGAATCCATTGGCTGTTGGGAAGATCTGGAAGCTGCATTCCTTGACAACTTCCAGGGCACTTATGTGCGACCACCAGATGCCGATGACTTGAGCCACATAATTCAGCAGCCAGAGGAATCGGCCAGGCAATTCTGGACATGGTTCCTGACAAAGAAAGATCAAATCGTCGACTGTCCGGATGCAGAGGCCCTAGCAGCTTTTAAGCACAACATCCGCGACGAGTGGCTCACCCGGCACCTTGGCCAGGAAAAGCCGAAATCTATAGCAGCCCTCACGACACTCATGACCCGCTTTTGCGCGGGAGAGGACAGCTGGCTGGCTCGCAGCAATAACATATCAAAGAACCATGGTACTTCAGATACCAAGGATAGCAATGGCAGGTCACGTTGCAACAAACACAAGCGCCGCATCAACAGCGACAATACCGAGGATACGGCAGTCAATGCCGGATTCAAAGGCTCTAAACCCGGTCAGTGGAAAAAGGCATTCAAAAGAAGCACTCCGGGCCCGCCCAGTTTGGACCGAATACTCGATCGCTCGTGCCAAATACATGGCACCCCCGACAAGCCAGCTAACCACACCAACAGTGAATGTTGGGTGTTCAAGCAGGCTGGCAAGTTAAATGCCGAAAACAAAGATAAGGGGTCACATACCGATGACGAGGAGAAGCCCTGGCAGCGGAACACCGGAGGACAGAAGAGGTTCCCCCCACAAGTGCGGACGGTGAACATGATATACGCAACCCACATCCCCAAGAGGGAGCGGAAGCGTGCATTAAGGGATGTATATGCGTTGGAGCCAGTCACCCCGAAGTTCAACCCATGGTCCTCCTGCCCGATCACCTTCGATCGCAGGGACCATCCCACTAGTATCCGTCATGGCGGATTTGCCGCGCTGGTCCTAGACCCAATCACCGACGGATTTCACCTCACTTGAGTCCTTATGGACGGCGGCGGCAGCCTGAACCTGCTTTATCAGGACATAGTGCACAAAATGGGTATAGAGCCTTCAAGGATCAAACCCACAAAAACGACCTTCAAAGGCGTCATACCAAGTGTAGAGGCCCATTGCACAGGCTCAGTCACACTGGAAGTGGTCTTCGGATCCCCGGATAACTTCCGAAGCGAGGAGTTAATCTTCGATATAGTCCCGTTCCACCGTGGCTATCATGCACTGCTTGGGCGAACCGCATTTGCGAGATTCAACGCGGTAGTGCACTATGCATATCTCAAGCTCAAGATGCCAGGACATCGGGGGGTCATCACAGTCAATGGAAACACAGAGCGCTCTCTCCACACGGAGGAGCACACTGCGGCCCTCGCAGCAGAAGCGCAAAGCAGCCTCTTAAGGCAATCCACCAGTTCGGTGATTAAGGACCCGGACACCTTCAAGCGCGCCCGAAGTAATCGGCAACAAGACCGCCTGGCACGTTCCAAGCTCGCATAGCAATGCGTCCCCCACCCGAGTCCCAGCCAAACAGCGAAATCCGTGCCACGCGTACATAATTACGCATTGAAAACACCATGGGCATAGGTGGGGAGGGGGGGCACGACTACGGCACGCCCCAAGACGCAGCTCAACCGCACTAGGGGCTTCCCGCTCTGTTATTTTTCTTTCCTTCAGGACTTTAATCTCTGGAAGCCCCGTCCGGCAGTACGATTGCCGGACACACGATACAACAACAAAGGAGGCAGAAAGCTATGTCGCATCAAGGAATTCCCAAGTGGTCTCTGATAACGAGTGAAATACCTGCTTTAAATACCATTCCTCGGCTTGCCCTTGGAGGGGACATGTCAAATAGTCCTACTTTTTGCTTATCGCACTACTTGTATCATTCTGCTTCGACGCACCTTTTTGAATAAACAATGCATAGCACTAGACTATTATCGCATTCTCTATTCTTCTTATATTTATATATATATATATGTTCATTCATGACATTCAGCAACCATACACTCTGGTACGGCCAATACGCCAGGGGCTTAAGCGTACCCCATAATACGGCATGAGAAGTCCGAACACTTTCGACAGTGCGGCACCCCGAACTTATAGCATTATATGTATCAGCTCCGAATCATGTCTTGGGTCAATAGTTGGGTTTGCCCGGCTCCCATGTTTTGGTACCTTGCGTTCCGCTATATCGGCTAAGGTAGCACTGGGAGAACTACTGCGATTGTGCCCATGTTCATCTGAGCTAAGCACCTCAGTAGAGAAAGCTAAAACTGACTGTCATGATAAGGCGAGAGCTGGTCGCTGTTCGAGAGGTCTCGAGTCCCTAAAGGCTTATGCTGCTTAGAGCGATGAGACGGCTTTGTCCGGCTTAAGGCGTGTATAGCGCCCCGAATTCGGCCTTCCGAATACTAGGGGCTTCGCCAAAATTTAAAATTGTAGACTTCTATGGCTAAGTGAGAGTGATAAAGCATTATAGTCTGATTGCCTTGTTCGTTGTGCTAAGCACCTCCCTCGAAGGACCCAAGAATGGGGAAAAGAGTGCTCAGGTTTATCCCGAACACCCCAGCACTCGTGGCATGGGGGCAGAAGCCGACGACTGGCCATCTCTCAGATTTGATAAATAGCCGCACAAAAGGTAATATTTTAATTTCAAACAAGCGTTGCATGGCGCATATGAATAAGTTTTCATAGTACAGGATCACACGAGCAAGTTCATTCAAAAATTACATCCTTCGCACACTCGTCCGCCACAAGACGGGAACCCTTCAGAACACCCTCATAATACATTTCGGGGTGGCGATGCTCCTTGCCCTGCGGCGGCCCCTCCTTCACCAGCTTCTCGGCGTCCATCTTGGCCCAGTGCACCTTCGCACGGGAAAAGGCCCGGCGTGCACCTTCGATGCAGATGGATCGCTTTATGACCTCCAGCCGTGGGCAGGCATCTACAAGCCGCCTCACCAGGCCGAAGTAGCTGTTGGGAAGGGACTCGCCAGGCCACATCCGGATTATAAGGCCCCTCGTGGCCTGCTCGGCCGCCTTGTGCAGCTCGACCAGTTGCTTCAGCTGGTCACTCATAGGCATCGGGTGTTCGGTCCCAGTATACTGAGACCAGAACAACTTCTCCGTCGAGCTTCCCTCCTCGGCCTGGTAATATTTAGCGGCATCCGACACGCTGCGGGGCAAATCTGTGAATGCTCCTGGAGAGCTCTGGACTCGGGTAAGTAACAAGTAATTTACTTTCACATGCTTGCTTTGCATATTGAATGCCTTACCCGCCGCTATCTTCCTCATCGCCTTCAATTTCCTGGAGGGCCTTTTGGGCTTCGGCCTTGGCATGCTTTGTGCTCTCGAGGGATGCAGCAAGCTCAGACTCTCGCGTCTTCGAGTCAAGCTCCAAAGCCTCGTGCTTCTTCACGAGATTCTGGAACTCTTGCTGCACCTCGCCCACCCGTGCCTCTTGTTTTTCCCGCTCGGTGCGCTCCTTGGCCGTTTTTTTCGGCCTCGGACAGCGGTTGCTTCAGGGTCGCCACTTCGATCGTGGCCCCTGACACATCCATGATGATCCTGTCATTTAGCAACCGCATCTTATATATATATATATATATATATGGACAAGGCATTACTTACCTTTGTTCTCCTCGAGCTGCCTCTTGGCAAGGCTGAGCTCTTCCTTGGACCGCTCGAGGTTCTGCTTTAGTGCGGCAACCTCCGCAGTCAGTGCGGCAGAGGTCAGCAGCGAAGCCTGCATACGCATATAGACATACTTATATTAGACTCCTGCAGATATTATTTGATCCTCTATTCGTCTTTTCTTTGTGAACACCAAACAGAGCATCAGGGGCTACTGTCTATGCGGTAATATTTTTCCTATATTTTATATACTTACCTCAAAGCATGTTAGAAGGCTGGCACAGGCTTCAGTTAGTCCGCTCTTGGCGGACTGAAACTTCTTGATCACCGCACTCATAATAGTGTGGTGCTCTATGTTGATGGAAGCGTCGCGAAGTGCTCCCAGCAGTTCATCCAGTGCCTCTGGTTGGACAAAGGTCACCGGAACGGACGGCTTGCCCCTCTTGGAAGAGGGCCTCCTGCTCCAGTCCAGAACCACTAGAGGTTCCGGCGCGGTGTCCGGCTAAGGGCCGAACTTGGAGTCCCTGGGAGCCTTGCTCCCTTTGCTCCTGGAGTCCGGAAGGTCGCCTTGAGGCGCCTCCGGGACTGTCTCCCCCCGGCTCGGTGCCCCTTGAGACAACACCTTGGCATTGTCCGTAGGGCAAGGAGAGGAGGCAGTTGGAAGTGTATCACTATTCATTTCCGACGAGTCCAAGGAACCGTCCGACGATGATACGTCGATATGGGCTTGGGGCGGACTGCATAATCATATTCAATGTTAGGAGAAGCAGTGCAACAAAACTATGCTATGAATTACTCTGGTATCCAAATACTTACGACTTTGCCAGGGGCTTGGCCCTGAGCAACCACTCGTCTTCGCCGTTGGCGGCGATGGTGGAGCAGTCCGGAAGGAGAGTCCTTCCCTTCTTGGACCCTTTGGCCTCCCCGGTTGGGGCGGCCTTCCTTTTCTTGTCTCCCCCGACTAGAGGGGGAGAATCTTCATCTTTCTTCTCCTCGTTTTCACGGAGGAGTGCATCTCGGTGTTATCGGACGATGAGTCTGATACCACCTGGCGTTGGGAACTCTTTCGGGTTCCCTTGGCCTTCTTGGTCTTCTCCGACACCTCATAAGGAGCCGGAGTCCGCATCTCCGTCAAGAGAGCGTCCGCATGGTCTTCGGGCAGAGGGGTCGGACAGTTAATCTGCTCCGATGTCTCCACCCAGTCCTATCAAAGGCATGGGAGCTCAAACCCTGCACATGGTTAAGCTATGGGAAATAAATATCCTACCAGATGTACAGAACTTACCGAATTCGCATGGCACTTCGCGCTTAGCCCGCGGTCCTCGGTAAGAGAAGGAGGGACCTCGGCGCCCTTGAACAGCACCCTCCAGACATCCTTATGCGTCGTGTCGAAGAGCTCGTGTAGAGTGTGGTGCTGGGCCGGGTCGAACTCCCATAAGTTGAAATCCCGTTGTTGACACGGGAGGATCCAGCGGAAGAGCATGACCTGAACTATGTTGACAAGCTTAAGTTTCTTGCTTATCATGTTCCGGATACACTTCTGGAGTCTGTCTAGCTCCACCGATGAACCCCAGGACAGGCCATTCTCCTTCCAGGAAGTGGGCCGCGTGGGGATTCCGGATCGAAACTCGGGGGCCGCCACCCAGTTGGTGTCGCGCGGCTCGGTGATGTAGAACCACCCCGATTGCCACCCCTTTATGGTCTCCATGAAGGAGCCCTCGACCCATATAACATTGGGCATTTTGCCCACCATGGCTCCGCCACATTCCGCTTGTTGGCCGCCAACCACCTTCGGCTTGATATTGAAGGTCTTCAGCCACAGGTCGAAGTGGGGCCGGATGCGGAGGAAAGCCTCGCACACGACGATGAACGCCGAGATGTTGAGGATGAAATTCGGGGCCAGATCATGAAAGTCCAGCCCATAATAGAACATGAGGCCGCGGACGAATGGATGGAGGGGAAACCCCAATCCGCAGACGAAGTGGGGGAGGAAAACCACCCTTTCGTGAGGTTCCAGGGTAGGTACGACCTGCCCCGCGGCTGGCAGCCGGTGCACGATATCCGCGGCTAAGTATCCAGCTCCACGTAGCTTTTTGATGTGTCCCTCCGTGACGGAGGAGGTCATCCACTTGCCTCCCGCTCCGGACATGTTTGGAGAGAGTTGAGGATAAGGATGTGGACTTCGGCGTTGGAGCTCGAGTGTGCGAGAATGGATGAGCAAGGAGGAAGAAGGCGTGGGTAGAAAAAGGTGAAACCTTATCCCTTTATAAGGGCGGACGAAACTATGCGCCCCCACCAGCCTGGTAAAACTCGCTTATCCCCCAAGCGCCGTAATTGGTGGTGCGGTTGGGTTACCCACGCCCGTATTGATGGGAATCCCATAATAAGGGGAACACGATCTCTGCTTTGACAAGACGTGTCAAGAAACTGCCTCGCGTTATGTGCGGGGCTGGTTAAAGAAAAACGGTTTGAATAATTACCGGGCCATGGCGTGATGTCGTGCTGCCAAAACGTGTCAGCAGATTAGATTTGTGGAAATATTATTCTCTCTACGGTGGTATGTGGAACTTATTTTGCAGGGTCGGACACTATCCTTGTATTCAAACTCTTCTGTGGTGTATTCGGGGGAGGAACCCGCCTTGCAATGCCGAAGACAACACTGTGTGCCGGACTCATCGTCATTGAAGCCTGGTTTAGGGGCTACTGAGGGAGTCCTGGATTAGGGGGTCTCCGGACAGCCGGACTATATCCTTTGGTCGAACTGTTGGACTATGAAGATACGAGATTGAAGACTTCGTCTCGTGTCCGGATGGGACTCTACTTGGCGTGGAAGGCAAGCTAGGCAATACGGATATGCATACCTCCTCCTTTGTAACCGACCTTGTGTAACCCTAGCCTCCTCCGGTGTCTATATAAACCGGAGGGTTTTAGTCCGTAGGACAACAGACAATCATACCATAGGCTAGCTTCTAGGGTTTAGCCTCTCAGATCTCGTGGTAGATCAACTCTTATACTACTCATATTATCAAGAATAATCAAGCAGGACGTAGGGTTTTACCTCCATCAAGAGGGCCCGAACCTGGGTAAAACATCGTGTCCCCTGCCTCCTGTTACCATCCGCCTTAGACGCATAGTTTGGGACCCCCTACCCGAGATCCGCCGGTTTTGACACCGACGCTCATAATACAAAGCGTCATTGAACGTTTAGCGTGCGGACCCTACGGGTTTGAGAACTATGTAGACATGACCGAGACACATCTTCGATCAATAACCAATAGTGGAAGTTGGATGCTCATATTGGTTCCTACATATTCTACGAAGATCTTTATCGGTCAAACCGCAATGACAACATACGTCATTCCCTTTTTCATCGGTATGTTACTTGCCCGAGATTCGATCATCGGTATCTTCGTACCTAGTTCAATCTCATTACGGGCAAGTCTCTTTACTCATTCCATAATGCATCATCACGTAACTAAATCATTAGTCACATTGCTTGCAAGGCTTGTTATGATGTGCATTACCGAGAGGGCCCAGAGATACCTCTCCGATACTCGGAGTGACAAATCCTAATCTCGATCTATGCCAACCCAACAAACACCTTCGGAGATACCTGTAGAGCATCTTTATAATCACCCAGTTACGTTGTGACCTTTGATAGCACACAAGGTATTCCTCCGGTATCCGGGAGTTGCATAATCTCATAGTCAAAGGAATATGTATAAGTCATCAAGAAATCAATAGCAATAAAACTTAACGATCATTATGCTAAGCTAACGGATGAGTCTTGTCCATCGCATCATTCTCCTAATGATGTGATCCCGTTCATCAAATGACAACACATGTCTATGGTTAGGAAACTTAACCATCTTTGATTAACAAGCTAGTCTAGTAGAGGCATACTAGGGACGCTTTGTTTTGTCTATGTATTCACACATGTATCAAGTTTCCGGTTAATATAATTCTAGCATGAATAATAAATATTTGACATGATATAAGGAAATATAAATAACAACTTTATTATTGCCTCTAGGGCATATTTCCTTAAGTCTCCCACTTGAACTAGAGTCAATAATCTAGATTACATTGTGATGATTCTAACACCCATGGAGTCTTGGTGTTGATCATGTTTTGCTCGTGGAAGAGGCTTAGTCAATGGGTCTGCCACATTGAGATCCGTATGCATTTTGTAAATCTCTATGTCTCCCTCCTTAACTTGATCATGGATGGAGTTCAAGCATCTCTTGATGTGTTTGGTTCTTTTGTGAAATCTGGATTCCTTCGCTAAGGCAATTCTCCAGTATTGTCACAAAAGATTTTCATTGGACCCAATGCACTAGGTATTACACCTAGATTGGATATGAACTCCTTCATCCAGACTCCTTCATTTGCTGCTTCCGAAGCAGCTATGTACTCCGCTTCACACGTAGATCCCGCCACGACGCTTTGCTTGGAACTGCACCAACTGACAGCTCCACCATTCAATATAAATACGTATCCGATTTGTGACTTAGACTCATCCGGATCAGTGTCAAAACTAGCATCGACGTAACCATTTACGACGAGTTCTTTGTCACCTCCATAAACGAGAAACATATCCTTAGTCCTTTTCAGGTATTTCAGGATGTTCCTAACCGTTGTCCACTGATCCACTCCTGGATTACTTTGTTACCTCCTAGCTAAACTTATAGGAAGGCACACATCATATCTGGTACACAGGATTGCATACATGATAGAACCTATGGCTGAGGCATAGGGAATGACTTTCATTTTCTCTCTATCTTCTGCAGTGGTCGGGCATTGAGTCTGACTCAACTTCACACCTTGTAACACAAGCAAGAACCCTTTCTTTAACTGATTCATTTTGAACTTCTTCAAAACTTTATCAAGGTATGTGCTTTGTGAAAGTCCAATTAAGTGTCTTGATCTATCTCTATAGATCTTGATGCCCAATATATAAGCAGCTTCACCGAGGTCTTTCATTGAAAAACTTTTATTCAAGTATCCTTTTATGCTATCCAGAAATTCTATATCATTTCCAATCAACAATATGTCATCCACATATAATATTAGAAATGCTACAGAGCTCCCACTCACTTTCTTTTAAATACAGGATTCTCCAAAAGCCTGTATAAAACCAAATGCTTTGATCACTTCATCAAAGCGTATATTCCAACTCCGAGATACTTGCACCAGTCCATAAATGGATCGCTGGAGCTTGCACACTTTGTTAGCACCTTTAGGATTGACGAAACCTTCTGGTTGCATCATATACAACTTTCTTAAAGAAATACATTAAGGAATGCAGTTTTGACGTCCATTTGCCATATTTCATAATCATAAAATACGGCAATTGCTAACATGATTCGGACAGACTTAAGCATCGCTACGGGTGAGAAGGTCGCATCGTAGTCAACTCCTTGAACTTGTCGAAAACCTTTTGCAACAAGTCGAGCTTTGTAGACAGTAACATTACCATCATCGTCAATCTTCTTCTTGAAGATCCATTTATTCTCTATGGCTTGCCGATCATCGGGCAAGTCAACCAAAGTCCATACTTTGTTCTCATACATGGATCCCATCTCAGATTTCATGGCCTCAAGCCATTTCGAGGAATCTGGGCTCATCATCGCTTCCTCATAGTTCGTAGGTTCATCATGGTCTAGTAACATAACTTCCAGAACAGGATTACCGTACCACTCAGGTGCGGAATGTAGTCTAGTTGACCTACGAGGTTCGGTAGTAACTTGATCTGAAGTTTCATGATCATTATCATTAGCTTCCTCACTAATTGGTGTAGGCATCACGGGAATAGTTTTCTGTGATGAACTACTTTCCAATTCAAGAGAAGGTACAATTACCACATCAAGTTCTACTTTCCTCCCACTCACTTCTTTTGAGAGAAACTCTTTCTCTAGAAATGATCCATTCTTAGCAACAAATATCTTGCCTTCGGATCTGTGATAGAAGGTGTACCCAACAATTTCTTTTAGGTATCCTATGAAGACGCACTTCTCCGATTTGTGTTCGAGCTTATCAGGCTGAAGCTTTTTCACATAAGCATCGCAACCCCAAACTTTAAGAAATGACAGCTTAGGTTTCTTGCCAAACCACAGTTCATACAGTGTTGTCTCAACGGATTTAGATGGTTCCCTATTTAACGTGACTGCAGTTGTCTCCAATGCATAACCCCAAAATGATAGTGGTAAATCGATAAGAGACACCATAGATCGCACCATATCTAATAAAGTACGGTTACGACGTTCGGACGCACCACTACATTGTGGTGTTCCAGGTGGCGTGAGTTGTGAAACTATTCCACATTGTTTTAAATGAAGACCAAACTAATAACTCAAATATTTGCCTCCGCAATCAGATCGTAGAAACTTTATTTTCTTGTAACGATGATTTTCCACTTCACTCTGAAATTCTTTGAACTTTTCAAATGTTTCAGACTTGGGTTTCATTAATTAGATATACCCATATCTGCTCAAATCATCTGTGAAGGTCAGAAAATAACGATACCCGCCGCAAGCCTCAACACTCATCGAACCGCATACATAGGTATGTATTATTTCCAATAAATCAATGGCTTGCTCCATTGTTCCGGAGAACGGGGTCTTAGTCATCTTGCCCATGAGGCATGGTTCGCAAGCATCAAATGATTCATAATCAAGTGATTCCAAAATTCCATCTACATGGAGTTTCTTCATGCGCTTTACACCAATATGACCTAAACGGCAGTGCCACAAATATGTTGCACTATCATTATCAACTTTGCATATTTTGGTATCAATATTATGAATATGTGTATCACCATGATCGAGACTCAACAAAAATAGACCACTCATCAAGGGTGCATGACCATAAAAGATATTACTCATATAAATGGAACAACCATTATTCTCTGATTTAAATGAATAACCGTCTCACATCAAACAAGATCCAAACATAATGTTCATGCTAACGCTGGCACCAAATAACAATTATTCAGGACTAAAACTAATCTCGAAGGTAGATGTAGACGTAGCATGCCGACGGCGATCACATCGACCTTGGAACCATTTCCGACGCGCGTCGTCACCTTGTCCTTAGCCAATCTTCATTTAATCTGTAGCCCCTGTTCCGAGTTGCAAATATGAGCAACAGAACCAGTATCAAATACCTAGACGCTACTATGAGCATTAGTAAGGTACACATCAATAACATGTATATCAAATATACCTTTGTTCACTTTTCCATCCTTCTTATCCGCCAAATACTTGGGGTAGTTCCGCTTCCAGTGTCCAGTCCCTTTGCAGTAGAAGCACTCAGTTTCAGGCTTAGGTCCAGACTTGGGCTTCTTCCCGGGAGTAGCAACTTGCTTTCCATTCTTCTTGAAGTTCCCCTTCTTTCCTTTGCCCTTTTTCTTGAAACTAGTGGTCTTGTTAACCATCAACACTTGATGCTCCTTCTTGATTTCTACCTCCGCAGCTTTGAGCATTGTGAAGAGCTCGAGAATAGTCTTTTCCATCCCTTGCATATTATAGTTCATCATGAAGCCCTTATAGCTTGGTGGCAGTGATTGAAGAACTATGTTAATAACACTATCATCCGGAAGATTAACTCCCAGCTGAGTCAAGTGGTTATGGCACCCAGACATTCTGAGTATGTGTTCACTGACAGAACTGTTCTCCTCCATCTTGCAGCTATAGAACTTGTTGAAGACTTCATATCTCTCAACTCGGGCATTTGCTTGAAATATTAACTTCAACTCCTGGAACATCTCATATGGTCCATGACGTTCAAAATGTCTTTGATGTCCTGATTCTAAGCCGTAAAGCATGGCACACAGAACTATCGAGTAGTCATCAGATCGAGCTTGCCAAACGTTCATAACATCAGCAGTTGCTCCTGCAGCAGGCCTTTCACCTAGCGGTGCATCAAGGACATAATTCTTTTGTGCAACAATGAGGATAATCCTCTAGTTATGGACCCAGTCCGTGTAGTTGCTACCATCATCTTTCAACTTAGCTTTCTCTAGGAACGCATTAAAATTCAAGGGAACGGTAGCACGGGCCATTGATCTACAACATAGATATGCAAAAACTATCAGGACTAAGTTCATGATAAATTTAAGTTCAATTAATCATATTACTTAAGAACTCCCACTTAGATAGAAATCCCTCGAGTCATCTAAATGATCACGTGATCCATATCAACTAAACCATGTCTGCTCATCACGTGAGATGGAGTAGTTTTCAATGGTGAACATCTCTATGTTGATCATATCTACTATATGATTCATGCTCGACCTTTAGGTCTTAGTGTTCTGAGGTCATGTTTGTACATGCTAGGCTCGTCAAGTTTAACCCGAGTATTCTGCACATGCAAAACCGTCTTGCACCCGTTGTATGTGAACGTAGAGCTTATCACACCCAATCATCACATGGTGTCTTGGCACGACGAACTGTCGCAATGGTGCATACTCAGGGAGAACACTTATACCTTGAAATTTAGTGGGGGTCATCTTATAATGTTACCACCGTACTAAGCAAAATAAGATGCATAAAAGATAAGCATCACATGCAATCAAAATATGTGACATGATATGGCCATCATCATCTTGTGACTTTGATCTCCATCTCCAAAGCACCGTCATGATCTCCATCATCACCAACTTGACACCTTGATCTCCATCGTAGCGTCGTGGTTGTCTCGTCAACTATTTCTCTACAACTATCGCTAACGCATAGTGATAAAGTAAAGCAATTACATGGCGGTTGCATTTCATACAGTAAAGCAAGAACCAAAAGGCTCCTGCCAGTTGCCGATAACTTTTACAAAACATGATCATCTCACACAACAACGTATATCACATTGATAGGTCTCCATCGTATCTATAATTTTTAATTGTTCCATGCCAATATTCTACAACTTTTATATACTTTTGGCAACTTTTTATACTATTTTTGGGACTAACATATTGATCCAATGCCCAGTGCCAGTTCCTGTTTGTTGCATGTTTTTTGCTTCATGGAAAATCCATATCAAATGGAGTCCAAACGGGATAAAAACTTACGGAGATTTTTTTGGAATATATGTGATTTTTGGGAAGAAGAATCAACGCGAGACGATGCCCAAGGGGGCCACGAGGCAGGGGGCACGCCCCAGGGGAGTGGGCATGCCCCTGACCCTCGTGGCCACCCCGTAAGGCGGTTGGTGCCCATCTTTCGCTGCAAGAAAGCCAATATCCGGATACAAACCGTGTTAAAATTTCAGCCCAATTGGAGTTACGGATGTCCAGGAATATAAGAAATGGTGAAAGGCCAGAATCTGAAACGCAGAAACAAAGAGAGACAGAGAGACAGATCCAATCTCGGAGGGGCTCTCGCCCCTCTGCCGCCATGGAGGCCATGGACCAGAGGGGAAACCTGTCTCCCATCTAGGGAGAAGGTCAATGAAGAAGAAGAAGGGGGGCTCTCTCCCCCTCTCTCCCGGTGGTGCCGGAACGCCGCCGGGGCCATCATCGTCACCGCAATCTACACCAACACCTCCATCATCTTCACCAACATCTTCATCACCTTACCCATCTATCTACAGCGGTCCACTCTCCCGCAACCCGCTGTACCCTCTACTTGAACATGGTGCTTTATGCTTCATATTATTATCCAATGATGTGTTGCCATCCTATGATGTCTGAGTAAATTTTCGTTGTCCTATCTTGTGGTTATGTTGCTATCCTTTGGTGCCCATCATATGAGCGCACGCGTGGATCACACCATAGGGTTAGATGTATGTTGATAGTACTATGTATTGGAGGGCAAGAGTGATAGAAGCTTCAACCTGGCATAGAAATTGATGCATATGGGATTGAAGGGAGCCAATATATCTTAATGCTATGGTTGGGTTTTACCTTAATGAACGTTAGTAGTTGCGGATGCTTGCTAATAGTTCCAATCATAAGTGCATAGAATTCCAAGTCAGGGATGACATGCTACCAGTGGCCTCTCCCACATAAAACTTGCTATTGGTCTAGTAAAGTAGTCAATTGCTTAGGGACAATTTCACAACTCCTACCACCACTTCTCCACACTCTCTATAATAACTTTATTGCTTCTTTACCTAAAACAGCCCCTAGTTTTTATTTACGTGCTCTTTATATTCTTGCAAACCTATCCCGTTACACCTACACAGTACTTCTAGTTTCATACTCGTTCTAGGTAAAGCGAACGTTAAGCATGCATAGATTTGTATCGGTGGTCGATAGAACTTGAGGGAATATTTGTTCTACCTTTATCTCCTTGTTGGGTTCAACACTCTTACTTCTTGAAAGAGGCTACAATTGATCCCCTATACTTGTGGGTTATCAAGACCTTTTTCTGGCGCCGTTGCCGGGGAGCAATAGCGTGGGGTGAATATTCTCGTGTGTGCTTGTTTGCTTTATCACTAAGTAGTTTTTATTTTGTGCTCTTGTTTTCTATCTTTAGTTATGGGTAGGAAATGCAAAATACCAAAAAAATAGTTGTACCTACTACACCAATGGTTGAAGAACCACACAAAATCTATCACACTCCTAAAGCTTTTTACTTGGATCATCTTCGATCCCTATGTGCTCGTGCTGAAACCCCAACTAGCTTAGTTGAGGGCAAATCATTAGATGAGCATGCTTGTTATGTGCGACACCGCTTATCTCAAAAAGGGAAACTTTTACTGGATCAAATTCATCGTTTGCAATGCTATGCTTGGAATTTATGTGAAATATATGATTTTACTTTTTGTTCTGAAGACCCTAATAAACACCTTCCCTACCAATGTGAGTTTAGTGATAATGGAATCATATCTTCGTATGCTAAGGGTGTTTATAATTACTATGATGTTCAACAAATTGAAGACTTTGTTGCTTTTAAGGGTGCTTATGAAATTGCTTCTTTGATTGGAAAGTATGATGCTACTCTTTACAAATATGGAAAATTTGCCATACTTAAATATTGTTATGATAATTATGCTTCTAATGCCTATGTTAAACCATATATTGAGGACTCCTCCGTTGTCCAAGAAGAGACTAATATTTTGCAGGAGTCTATGGAAGAAGGAATTGATGAAACTGGGGGCTCATTGGATGAAAAAGATGATGAAGAGAGCGAAGAACAAAAGGTGGAAGAGCGGATTAGATACTCGTGCCCACCTTCTAATGAGAGTAACTCTTCGACTCATACATTGTTTAATTTCCCTTTGAATTTACCGAAGGATGAATGCTATGATGATTGTTATGATCCTGTTGATTCTTTTGAAATATCCCTTTTTGATGATGCTTTCTATGCTTGTGGCCAAGATGCCAATATGAATTATATTTATGGAGATGAACTTGCTATAGTTCCTTATGTTAAACATGAAATTGTTGCTATTGCACCCACGCATGATAGTCCTATTATCTTTTTGAATTCTCCCGACTACACTATATCGGAGAAGTTTGCCCTTATTAAGGATTATATTGATGGGTTGCGTTTTACTACTACACATGATGATTTTGATAGATATAATATGCATGTGCTTGCTTCTCCTACTTGAAATTATTATGAGAGAGGAACTACATCTCCACCTCTCTATGTTTCCAACACGATAAAATTGCAAGAAACTTCTTATGCTATGCATTGGCCTTTACTTGATGTGCATGAATTGTTCTTGTATGACATGCCGATGCATAGGAAGAGAGTTAGACTTCGCCATTTCTTGATATATGTTGCTTTGTGCTCACTACTAAATGCCAAATCATTGCTAATACAAATTGGCTTTGATATACCTTGGGATCCGGGTGGATTCATTACTTGAGCACCTTATGCCTAGCTTAATGGCTTTAAAGAAAGCGCAACCAGGGAGACAACCCGGAAGTTTTAGAGAGTCATTTATTTCTGTTGTGTGCTTTTATAAAGTACAAATCCATTGTATTATAAAAATAATGTGCCAAGATTTTCCTTTAGGATGTTTACATTGCTTGTTGGTTTGTGCGGTGCAAAACAGAAACTTTGGCTATAGTGCGAGATTTTACATTTTTTAGTGGAACGTCAAACGGTTCTGAAACTTTTTGCACTGTCTTTCTATACAAATTGTTTATTTTTCCTATTTTTCAGAATTTTTGGAGTACCAGAAGTATGGTGAATGTTCAAATTACTACGGACTATCCTGTTTAAGATAGATTCTGTTTTTGATGCATAGTTTGCTTGTTTTGATGAAACTATCGATTTCTATCAGTGGATTAAGCCTTGGAAAAGTTATTTTATAGTAGTAAAATGCAATAGTACTTATAGTAGTGATTTGCTTTATTATACTAACGGATCTTACCGAGCTTTTTGTTGAGTTTTGTGTGGATGAAGTGATCGAAGATCGAGGAGGTCTCGATATGAGGAGAAGGAGAAGAGGCAAGAGCTCAAGCTTGGGGATGCCCAAGGCACCCCAAGTAAATATTTAAGGAGACTCAAGCGTCTAAGCTTGGGGATGCACCGGAAGGCATCCCATCTTTCTTCAACAAGTATCGGTATGTTTTCGGTTTCGTTTCATTCATGCGATATGTGCAAATCTTGGAGCGTCTTTTGCATTTAGTTTTCACTTTTCTTTGATGCACCATGCTGGTATGAGATAGTCCATGGTTGATTTATAGAATGCTCATTGCACTTCACTTATATCTTTTGAGTATGGCTTTATAGAATGCTTCATGTGCTTCACTTATATCGTTTGAAGTTTGGATTGCCTGTTTCCTACACATAGAAAACCGCCATTTGTAGAATGCTCTTTTGCTTCACTTATATTTGTTAGAGCGTGGGCATATCTTTTGTAGAAAGAATTAAACTCTCTTGCTTCACTTATATCTATTTAGAGAGATGGCAGGAATTGGTCATTCACATGGTTAGTCATAAAATCCTACATAAAACTTGTAGATCACTGAATATGATATGTTTGATTCCTTGCAATAGTTTTGCGATATAAAGGTGGTGACATTAGAGTCGTGCTAGTTGAGTAATTGCGAAATTGAGAAATACTTGTGTTGAGGTTTGCAAGTCCCGTAGCATGCACGTATGGTAACCGTTATGTGACAAATTTGAAGCATGAGGCATTTCTTTGATTGCCTTCCTTATGAGTAGCGGTCGGGGACGAGCGATGGTCTTTTCCCACCAATCTATCCCCAAGCTTGAGATTTTTGCAATAAGTATGTGAGTTCCTTATGACTAATGTTGAGTCCATGGATTATACGCACTCTCACCCTTCCATGTTGCTAGCCTCTTTGGTGCCGTGCATTGCCCTTTCTCACCTCGAGAGTTGGTGCATCCAAACCCCGTGATATGATATGCTCTATCACACATAAGCCTCCTTATATCTTCCTCAAAACATCCACCATACCTACCTATTATGGCATTTCCATAGCCATTCCGAGATATATTGCCATGCAACTTCCATCATCATCATATACATGACTTGAGCATTCATTGCCATATTGCTTTGCATGATCGTAAGATATCTAGCATGATGTTTTCATGGCTTGTCCATTTTTTGATGTCATTGCTACGCTAGATCATTGCACATCCCGGTACACCGCCGGAGGCATTCATATATAGTCATACTTTGTTCTAGACATCGAGTTGTAATTTTGAGAAGTAAATAAAAGTGTGATGATCGTCATTTTTAGAGCATTGCCCCAGTGAGGAAAGGATGATGGAGACTACGATTCCCCCACAAGTCGAGATGACACTCCGAACTTTAAAAAAATAAAAGAGGCCAAAGAAGCCCAAATAAAAAAAGAGGCCAAAGAAGCCCACCAAAACAAAAAAACAAAAAATTGAGAGAAAAAGAGAGAAGGTGCAATCTTACTATCCTTTTACCACACTTGTGCCTCAGAGTAGCACCATGTTCTTCATATAGAGAGTCTCTTGAGTTATCACTTTCATATAGTAGTGGGAATTTTCATTATAGAACTTGGCTTGTATATTCCGATGATGGGCTTCTTCAAATGCCTGAGGTCTTCATGAGCAAGCAAGTTGGATGCACACCCACTTAGTTTCTACTTTGAGCTTTCATACACTTATAGCTCTTAGTGCATCCGTTGCATGGCAATCCCTACTCCTCGCGTTGACATCAATTGACGGGCATCTCCATAGCCCGTTGATTAGCCGCGTCGATGTGAGACTTTCTCCCTTTTTGTCTTCTCCACGCAATCTCCATCATCATATTCTATTCCACACATAGTGCTATGTCCATGGCCCGCGCTCATATATTGTGTGAAGGTTGAAAAAGTTTGAAAATACTAAAGTATGAAACAATTGCTTGGCTTGTCATCGGGGTTGTGTATGATGGGAGCATTTTGTGTGACGAAGATGAAACATAGCCAAACTATATGATTTTGTAGGGATGAGCTTTCTTTGGCTATGTTATTTTGAGAAGACATAATTACTTTGTTAGTATGCTTGAAGTATTATTGTCTTTGAATCACTCATGTCTTAATATTCATGCCATGATTAGATTACATGATCAAGATTATGCTAGGTAGCATTCCACATCAAAAATTATCTTTTTTATCATTTACCTACTCGAGGACGAGCAGGAATTAAGCTTGGGGATGCTGATACGTCTCTGACATATCTATAATTTTTTATTGTTCCATGCCAATATTCTACAACTTTTATATACTTTTGGCAACTTTTTATACTATTTTTGGGACTAACTTATTGATCCAGTGCTCACTGCCAGTTCTTGGTTGTTGCATGTTTTTTGTTTCACAGAAAATCCATATCAAACGGAGTCCAAACGGGATAAAAACTTACAGAGGTTTTTTTTGGAATATATGTGATTTTTGGGAAGAAGAATCAACGCGAGACGATGCCCGAGGAGGGCACGAGGAAGGGGGCGCGCCCCTGGCCCTCATGGCCACCCCGTAAGGCGGTTGGTGCCCTTCTTTCGCCGCAAGAAAGCCAATATCCGGATACAAATCGTGTTAAAATTTCAGCCCAATCGGAGTTACGGATCTCCGGTAATATAAGAAACGGTGAAAGGCCAGAATCTGAAACGCGGAAACAGAGAGAGACAGAGTGACAGATCCAATCTCGAAGGGGCTCTCGCCCCTCCGCCTCCATGGATACCATGGACAAGAGGGGAAACCCTTCTCCCATCTAGGGAGAAGGTCAACGAAGAATAAGAAGAAGGGGGCTCTCTCCCCCTCTCTCCCGGTGGCGTCGGAACACCGTCGGGGCCATCATCGTCACTGCAATCTACACCAACACCTCCATCATCTTCACCAACATCTTCATCACCTTCCCCCGTCTATCTACAGCAGTCCACTCTCCCGCAACCCGTTGTACCCTCTAGTTCAACATGGTGCTTTATGCTTCATATTATTATCCAATGATGTGTTGCCATCCTATGATGTCTGAGTAAATTTTCGTTGTCATATCGGTAATTGGTGAATTGCTATGATTGGTTTAATTTCCTTGTGGTTATGTTGCTGTCCTTTGGTGCCCATCATATGAGCGCGTGCGTGGATCACACCATAGGGTTAGTTGTATGTTGATAGTACTATGTATTGGAGGGCAAGAGTGACAGAAGCTTCAACCTAGCATAGAAATTGATGCATACGGGATTGAAGGGGGACCAATATATCTTAATGCTATAGTTGGGTTTTACTTTAATGAATGTTAGTAGTTGCGGATGCTTGCTAATAGTTCCAATCATAAGTGCATAGAATTCCAAGTCAGGGATGACATGCTACCAGTGGCCTCTCACACATTAAACCTTGCTATTAGTCTAGTAAAGTAGTCAATTGCTTAGGGACAATTTCGCAACTCCTACCACCACTTCTCCACACTCGCTATACTAAATTTATTGCTTCTTTACCTAAAATGGCCCCTAGTTTTTATTTACGTGCTCTTTATATTCTTGCAAATCTATCCCGTTACACCTACAAAATACTTCTAGTTCCATACTTGTTCTAGGTAAAGCGAACGTTAAGCATGTGTAGAGTTGTATCGGTGGTCGATAGAACTTGAGGGAATATTTGTTCTACCTTTAGCTCCTCGTTGGGTTTGACACTCTTACTTCTCGAAAGAGGCTACAATTGATCCCCTATGCTTGTGGGTTATCACACAACATGTCTTGACCATATCACATCACAACATGCCCTGCAAAAACAAGTTAGACGTCCTCTACTTTGTTGTTGCAAGTTTTACGCGACTGCTACAGGCTTCGTAAGAATCGTTCTTACCTACGCATCAAAACCACAACGATGTTTCGTCAAGTTTGCTGCTTTAACCTTCAACAAGGACCGGTCGTAGTCAAATTTGATTCAACTAAAGTTGGAGAAACAGACACCCGCCAGTCACCTTTATGCAAAACAAGTTGCATGTTTGTCGATGGAACCGGTCTCATGAACGTGGTCATGTAATGTTGGTCTGGGCTGCTTCATCCAGCGATACCACCGAATCAAAATAACACATTGGTGGTAAGCAGTATGACTATGATCACCCACAACTCTTTGTGTTCTACTCGTGCATATCATCTACGCATAGACCTGGCTCGGTTGCCACTATTGAGGAACATAGCATGCAATTTCAAAAAAAATCCTACGATCACGCAAGATCTATCTAGGAGATGCATAGCAACGAGAGGGGAGAGTATGTCCACGTACCCTCGTAGACCGAAAGCGGAAGCGTTAGCTTAACGCGGTTGATGTAGTCGAACGTATTCTCGATTCAACCGATCAAGCACCGAACGTACAACACCTCCGAGTTCTGCAAACGTTCAGCTCATGACGTCCCTCGAACACTTAATCCAGCAAAGTGTCGAGGGAGAGTTTTGTCAGCACGATGGCGTGGTGATGGTGATGGTAAAGTGATCCGCGCAGGGCTTCACCTAAGCACTACGACAACCGGAGGAGTAAACGGTCGAGGGGGGCACCGCACATGGCTAAGAACAATTGATGTGTCTTAGAGGTGCCCCCTGCCCCCGTATATAAAGGAGGGAGATGGGAGGAGGGAGATGGGAGGAGGCCGGCCTAGGGGCGCGCCAAGTAGGGGGAATCCCACTTGGACTCCTAGTCCTATCCCCCCCCCCTTCCTTCTATTGGAGGGGGGAAGGGGGGAAGGAGAGGGAGAGGGAGAAGGAAAGGGGGGCCGCGCCCCCTCCCCTAGTCCAAATAGGACTCCCCATGGGGGCGCCACCACCTTGTGGGCTGCTTTGCCTCCCTCCTATGGCCCATGTGGCCCATTACTTCCCCCGGGGGGTTCCGGTAACCCCCCGGTACTCCGATAAATACCCGAAACACTCTGGAACCATTTCGGTGTCTGAATACTATCATCCAATATATCAGTCTTTACCTCTCGACCATTTCGAGACTCATCGTCATGTCCGAGATTTGATCGTCGGTATCTTCATACCTAGTTCAATCTTGTTACCGGCAAGTCTCTTTACTCGTTCTGTAATGCATCATCCTGTAACTAACTCATTAGTCACATTGCTTGCAAGGCTTATTATGATGTGCATTACTGAGAGGGCCCAGAGATACCTCTTCGATACTCGGAGTGACAAATCCTAATCTCGATCTATGCCAACCCAACAAACACCTTTGGAGATACCTGTAGAGCATCGTTATAATCACCCAGTTATGTTGTGACGTTTGATAGCACACAAGGTATTCCTCCGGTATCCGGGAGTTGCATAATCTCATAGTCAAAGGAATATGTATAAGTCATGAAGAAAGCAATAGCAATAAAACTTAACGATCATTATGTTAAGCTAACAGATGGGTCTTGTCCATCACATCATTCTCCTAATGATATGATCCCGTTCGTCAAATGACAACACATGTCTATGGTTAGGAAACTTAACCATCTTTGATTAACGAGCTAGTCTAGTAGAGCGATACTAGGGACACTTTGTTTTGTCTATGTATTCACACATGTATCAAGTTTCCGGTTAATACAATTCTAGCATGAATAATAAACATTTATCATGATATAAGGAAATATAAATAACAACTTTATTATTGCCTCTAGGGCATATTTCCTTCACTATAATGACATATGAAAAAATTGCATGGTTCTACAGTACATGGTGGTAGTTTGGGTTTGGTCAAAGTTGTCAGAACGTGGCTGAATCGGCGCCATTACCTCGGGATGGGAAAACTTTGTCGTTGGGGTAGCTCTATAATGGAGGGGTCTTCGGATCCGACAGAAGGAAAATACCTCTTGGAAACCTCAATTGGGGCTCCTCAGATGATTGAGGTATGATATTCCATGGACAAAACTTTGATCACTTTAGGAGTGGACGCGGGAAGAAGTTGTTGAACCAGTTTGCAAGACCGAAGATCAAAGATTAAGGAAACTCATCTGAGGATAGTCCTCGGCTTGAAGGCTAGTTCGGGGGCTACTGCTGGTGTCTTGTATAAGGGGGTGCTAACCACGTCAACTCCCAGAGGACGTGGGTCAGGCCGAGGACTCCCAAAATAACCAACCGGTGGGCCACATTTGTCAGGCCCCCAAAGGAATCAAGATGGAATCTTCTGAAGACTTGTCGCATACTCCAAGGCACGAATGTAATCTTCGGTATGTTTATCCTTAGATGTAACCGACCTATGTGTAACCCTAGATTTCCCCTGGTGTTTATATAAGCCAAGGGGTGTAGACCGTAGAGGCCAACTCATTCATACACGATCTCGTGGTAGATCAACATGTACTTTGTACCCCATTCATCAATACAATCAAAGTAGGAAGTAGGATTTTACCTCTTACAGAGGGCCCGAACCTGGGTGAACATCGGTGTCCCCTTGTGTCCTGTTACCATCTAGCCAAGGCTACTAGATCGAGACCCCTACCCAAGATCTGTCAGATTTGACTCTATTACATATGCCTACGGAAGATTGCTTGCACTTGGATGTGAGCCTCATGAAATTGTTAATGGAGAATGGTTGGTGATGACGAAGACGACGAATCCCTCTCTCCAGAGCTAGGAATGGACTCCATATTAGGGCTCCCAACGAAGAACAGGAGGTTGCGGCTATCGTAAAACGCGACAAAACTTCTTTGTAATCTTTTCGGAGGAGATGTGAATTTATAGTGTTGGAATAAGGTCGAGGCAGTGGCTAGGGACCCCACATGAACACATGGTGTGGCCTGGGGGTGGTCGCGCCCCTGCCCGTGTGGCTCCCTGGTGGCTCCTCTCCGGTACTTCTTTGCTCCAATATTTTTATATATTCTAAAAATCTCTAAAAATCCCATCCAATACCAAGCACTTTTATTTCTTCACAAAAACAACACCGTGGTAGTTCTGCTAAAAACAATGCCATTCTAGATTAGTTTCATTTCAATCATGCAAATTAGAGGCCAAAACAAATAGCAAAAGTTTTTGGAGAAGTAGATACATTGGAGACATATAAGTGCGCCATCGAACTGCTTCGACTACTCAAAGGGAACTGCATGGGCCACCAATGATGGACTCAAATCCAGCAGATCTCGGGTAGGGGCCCAAGTTGGTAGCCTTGGTACGTTGGTAACAGTGACATGAGATTTACTCAGGTTCATGCTTTCTCAAAGAGATAATACCCTACGTCCTGCTTTGATTGTATTGAGTTGGAGGGGGTACAAGTTACAGGTTGATGTACCATGAGATTGTGTGTGTATGAGAGTCCACCTATACGGTTCTCACCCCCCCTCGGCTTATATAAATACTAGGGCTGCCTAGGGTTACACATAGGTCGGTTGCATCTAAGGATTAATGTGTCAAAGACTGCCCTAAGTCTTAGACTATGCGCCAAATCTTCGAAACATTCCACCTTGGCACTCTCAGGCCCGACAAGCGTGGCCCACTGGTTGATAATCCTAGGGGTCCTTGGCCTGGCCCACATGTCCGTGAGACGACGTGTCTACCACCCCTAGTCCAGGACACCATCAGGGAGAACAACGAACACAACTGCCTAGGGTTGAATCACTTGTTCTGGGCCCGACGTCAAAAGGAGAAGAAGAACCTCTTGTTTGTTATTTGCATGTGTACTAGATTTTATTTCTCTTTTACCACCAACGCAGCTAATGGTGTTTACGAGAAAGTGGGCTCCCCGTTACTAAATATCTTATTTGGATAGGACCACGGTGCACAACCTTACTATTTCCGCACACGTGGTCAGTATGAGTCTTTGTAGCAAATGGTGCTTATTGTTAGTTATGTTACTTGAAACTTACTAAGGGTTGTCTAATACATTATAATTTGATAAATATTAGGTTTACAATATTTCTTGCAACACAATATCTATGAATATTCACTATACTGTTTGATATTGCTTTTCACCAATATAAAATTATATCTATGTACCACATGGAGTAACATTCACTAGACTTACAACCGGAAAAAACACTGTCCAAAACAAAGCACATAAAAATGGCGGGAAAGTGATATGTCAGCCATGTCAATAGATGTGAGTTGTGCCATGTTCCCTTTTCCTAGCAGACACAAGTTCTTTTACATCAACGCTTCAAATAGAACTTCAATGGTGGCAATCTCCAAGACAACTTTGGTGACAAAATCACCATAGTTTGTGTTGAAATATATTGCCCACATCTCTTCATCAGTTTAGGCTTTTGAAGTAACTACCTGGAGCATGAATTCAATATGGTATCCAAGCCAAGAGGTTTTGAGTTTAAGACCATGCCAACGCAGTGTTAATAAAAGATTTTGTAGCCATGCAATGTTAGAGAATTGGGGCTTGAGCAGATACGAATCCGATTAGAGAAGGTCAGGGGTGTCCATGCAATGTTGGAGAAGTTATGGGAGCTGGAGGAGGACAAGAGTATCCTAATTATAACCTTCTGGTGGCACTGGTGGAATAACAGAAACAAGGTTAGAGAAAGAGAGCTACAAACAAAGATGCCAGAGATTGTCAGAAGATCTAGGTGTGATGCTCTCGAGTATGGACAGACGTGTGTGCCAACCAAGAGGCTAAGCCTGGCCAAATGGCAGCCACCAGACAACGATGAGATTAAAATCAATATGGATGGAGCATTCAGACCGGGGAGTTCGTCTGGAGGTTGGGGTGTTGTTACCCGGGATGCCAATGGGCAGATCATCACTGCACGGGCGGGCCACCAGGATCACATAGAGACTGCATTTGGGGCGGAGGTATGTGCATTGTCAGAGGCCGTAGCGACTGCAGCAGATGTTGGAGCCATTAGAGTGACATTCGAAACAGACTCCCAGCTTTTGGCAGACACTCTGAACATCTGGATGGCAGATTCCTCACCATATGCAGCCATAATTGAGGACACAAAGTTCTAACTCAAAATGTGGTTCTCCAAATTCAGCGTAAGTGCTTGTCGAAGAAGTGCGAATTCAGTAGCACATGAGTTAGCTCAAATAGGCTATACGTGTTCGCCTAATGACTGTATGGAGTGGAACTCAAATGTACCGCCCAATGTGGCTGCTTGTGCGACGGCTGATATGCCTGAGCATCGTTAAACTATAAAGCTTTGCTTTGCCTTCAAAAAAAAAAAGATTTTGTAGCCTACATCCAGCCTACGTCTAAGGACTAAATAAGACTAGACGTGAGGGGGTTGTTGAATATATTGCCCACATCTCTCAATCAGTTCGGACTTTTGGAATAACTGAGTGGAGCATGAATTTAATAGTTTGGAGCTCGGGTTTCTTCCCCAAAAACTTAGTGCCGGTTTTTTTGGACGGCTTGAAAAACAAGTTGCCTCTTCCCAGCATAAAAGTAAGCCGCCCTCTAAACTTGGTGAGACTTTTAAATTAGTTATCTTATAACTAGTTTAGAAGACCAAATGATAAGAGAGGTGGCTTAGGGAAAAAGCTGGGAGGGGTGACTTATTTTTGAAGTTGCCAAAAGAACTAGCCCTTACAATAATTATTTTTCTTCAATTTTTGCAACACATTTATGTAATAAGATGCACGACTGGTTAGAGTTGTAATATGTTTTTGTTTTTGTTTTTGTCAGAAAAAAAAACGTATAGGTGCCCCAGAAGCTTAACCTTGTACCGACTAGGGACCTTCCAATAATTGATGTCTTAAACACTGGGTCTAAACCCATCTAGCAAGCTACGATTTGAAGATTCACGCCTCTGTCACGACAAGCTCCGATTTGAAAACTAACCAGGCGATGCCGAAACCAGGGACGTCTCTACATAGCCATGCACGCGTGCGATGTTTACCAAACCAGCAACTGATACTGCATGTCGATGTGACGATGTTTTCGATGGTGGCAGGAGGCCCTCGTAGGTCGTATTGCTCCATGTGGAGTAGAGGCGACACTGATGGTCTGGTACTGCTAACCCCACGCGCACGGAGATCTATCTGTTCTTTAACCATTTGTGTCATCTCCGTCACTCCATGCATCTCGCGCCCTGGAGATCGATATGTACTTTAACCATAAGCTTACAGGACAGAACGCCAATGGTTTTTCCGATATGTGCGTGCAAGTTGGACGCGGGCAGCTAACTAGCTAGCTACGCATATAGAGTACGTACGCAAGCTAGATGCTTGTGCATACTAGGAGCAAGTGACCATATTGTAAGTTACAAACGAGAGCATCGATCAAGAATTTGTTGGTTTATGGGGAGAGTCTTTGTCCTCGCACGTCAGCCTATCAGGCCACGGATTCTCTTTGCAAGATGCATCTAGGGCAGCATCCAGAGATACCCATCTAATTAACCATATTAGCAAGCTCAAACCCGTCCAAAAATGCCCACTGTTCATCAGATTATAAATACTCATGCTCCGCTAGATGCCTGGCCCATGCCTACGTGACCAAATGTTCCAACAATACAGGCATTATCAAGTACGCTCCTGCGTCAATGGTTTACGGAAAGAACCATTTACACATGTTGGAAGGTATTGCCGTTTTCGGACTTAATGTCTACGTCGTATGTAAATAAAATATAGTTGAGTATGCAGCGTAAGATGCTGAGTTTGAGAGGCAAGAGAGATGGACTTATTGCTTCTTGGCTAGCTATGCCTCTGTTGATACTCTCTCCCATGTCAATGGTGCTGTCTTTAGCCTGTACGATGAAGACGACGCACATGTACAGGACATGGATGCATGCATGCATGTGTGCCATACACCACAAGGGAACGCCTCTTTTGGCGCGTCTGCCGTCGCCTTATGCTGATGCATGTTGCAGTTGTATAACATATACTGTATTTGCTGTATGTATGTACTAGGTATGACTAAAAATTGAAGGTATTAGGTAGAGCCCGCCATACAATTGGGTGCAGGCGACACAAGTCTTTGTGTATACTATACCTTCACTACTTCTATTGCTGCCATGTGCCCATGTCCACGTGGGGCCATGAATAGATGCACCCTAACAGCCAGTGAGTATGTGTATGTCCTTTAGCCATACATAGCTGGATCGCAAGTATTTGTTCATATGTACTCCTTTGGTTCACAAACATAAAATGTTCTAACTTTCTTCTAAATCGAATTATATAGACATGTTTTACTGTTTTGTTCACTCATTTTAATCTGTACATAGAGGGAGTAGTTTTTTCTTGGGTGTGGCTAGGTCTCAGTCGACTGAAGCCCTGTTTGGTTCATAAGTCCTAGGACTTTTTTTAGTCCCAACTTATAAGTCCCAAGTTCTTAAGAAGTACCTACCTGTTTGGTTTCTGGGACTTATAAGTCCCTATAAGACTGCATTACAACTATAAATCCCTCCTCGAGAGTCTTATTTCATAAGTCCCAAATGCTCACTTTAAGTCCCTATAAGTCCCTCCTGTTTGGTTTAGATGGGACTTATAGGAACTTTTTTAAGTCCCTAAGCCAATAAGTCCCTGGAAACGAACACCCTCTGAGACTTAACGAAGTCTCAGTCAAGTAATATAGGTTAAGAAGAAAAAGGAAAAACTGAAAAGAAAATTTATGTACAAATCTCCATACAAGATCAAAGGAATATACTACCGACTGAGACTTAGCAAAACTGCTTTTTCTTTTCTCTGCTGGCAGAATTTGATAGGATTCCCAACGTACCTTCAATTTGTTGCTAGCCGGGAAAGAGAAAAAAAACGTTACCACGTGTGTTGTCCGAAGAAATTCGGCCATGCATGCATGTAACTGTTTTATGGTAAAGTCCCGATGCTATGTGTCAACCGAGGAGCATTAGTTGACCGTCAGATGTGACGTTTCTTTAAACAATGTTACAGCCGGCAAACCACTTGTGTTAGTCAGTTCTTGTAGAGCAATCCCGGACCCTCTAACAATGCTTTAGTCCTCTCTTTGATTTCTATCCTTTTAGTCTGTGCGTCGTCAGGCTTATTATTTACAGTATATCAGCCTGCCATTTAAAGAAAAAAGCTCTTTTCCATGAAGAATAAACAGCATGCAAATCGGTCCATCTTCCGAATGTTTGACAATACGTCATTTCATGATATGATACGAATGCATCATGAATATGAGCTTAGAATACGGCTCTTTCCGGCCGTGCTTGCGTCCAGCCGTCCCATGCATTTCTCTTTCGTTATCCGAGACGGACTACGCTCGTAGTAGTCAGGTAAAGCCGGCAACGGACGGCCGTGCAGGTTTGCACTTTCTTTTCATTCGGCAAGTGGGCCGTTCTCGCCGGCCTGTTCTTTTCTGTATCTACGTGGCAACATGTGTGTGAATATCGCGAGATGGACCTCGTGGGAAGAGGGCCAAGGCAGGTATGGTCATCTTGATCTGTGAAAATGTTGCGTGCAGGCTGGTGGTGGCCAGGTACATGCATTCTGATGTGCCAACGAAGGCTGCATCTGAAAGGCATGCCTTCCATCTTGTTTTTTAGAGCGAAGCATATGCCTTCCATGCATGCATACTGTATACGCTACTGACCGCTGAACGGCGCGCGAGGCGAAAACAGACGAGGGAGGAGCCTCGACCACGGAAAGCGCATCCGAGGAACAAACGTCTAGAATGAGGCGATCTATTTTCCCCGATCTCCACCGGCCGGGCGCTGGCCCCCTCTCCTTAGGCGGCTGCTCCGGCGGCAGGAGGGAGGGGGGGCCGTTCCTTTGTTTTGTAGTTAGGGTTTGGATTTGTAGGTTGTGGTGTGTTGTTGAAGTAGTGAAAGTGACGTCTGGACGAATAAATCTGTCTCAACTCCACTCTCACACCGACGGTGTCTTTCATGGCGGCGTCTCGGAATTGATGGCATCGTGTCTCTGTCGATCCCTCAGATCGGTAGAGTTAGGGTTCATGGATGGTGTTGGCGAGGCGGCGGCAATGACTCCATCAGGTGTGTCTCTCCTTCTGCTTTGTTCCCGTTGCTGTGGCGTTGTCTCCGACGTCATGGTGGAGCAGGGAGGTTTTGTCGTTCAGGAGTACGCGCAGACGGTTGTCTATGTAAGTGACAGCCGGAAGATGGAGTATCTTGTGTTGGGTCTGTGGTGGAAGGCTGACAGTTCTGATTTCCTCCTCCGACATCGTCGTCATGCGAGGGTGTCAGTTCTGAAGTTCGATGGCAAGTCCGGAGACATGTTGCCTCGGTCTGATTCTTTCAACGGCTATGGTTTTGCTTTTAGCAAACTACTTTGGAGGTCCGTAAAGCTGCTGATCAGCGATGGAGCCGCATTAAGCTTGGATGAAGAGGTGATCTGTTTTTTATTCTTTGATGGCCGCTTCGATGGTGTCGAATGAAATAAACAGGCGCGGGTATTTTGCATAGGATTTTCCTATTTTTTTCAGTTATATATGATCGGTGCTTACGTGCCTTGTAACTTGATCTTTATTCTATATAAATAAGACACGTATCACTATGAAAAAAAAGAGCCTCGACCACATCCGAATGCAAGCGTGCCGGCTCGTAACCCGACGTCCGGTGCAGCAGGGGCAGGCCGGGGGACCCGATCAGCGCAAGTGCAACGGATGCGGCGCAAGAATTGGCGAGTCCTCTGCACGTCCAGGCGGGGCATGGCGGGCGCGCGCACGGTGGTTCCATCTCCAACAGTCGCCAAACGAACGGGGTCGCCGTCGTCGACGCCACCTGACGTACTCGCATGGGGCTCCGCTGCGCAGGGCGAGTGCGCGCGCGTGATGGATTTGACTGATTACGGGACCGCTGCTGGCAGTCGGGCAACAAACGCTCTGGACTCTGGCATTTGGCATATGCATGGCTAGCGTTACCCCAACTAGTTAAAGCTGGTAGACGCACGCACAACCCACAGTGAACTGACTGCAGACTGATGACAAACTACTCCTCCGCAGCACGCGCGCATATAGTGATTCTTTTTTGTCAACAAGGTTTATAGGCACGCACGCTGCGAAGCTCAGGTTTCCCCGCTGTATACCCCTCTCGTAGCCTCGTGTTGTCCGCCTGGCAGGCCACCACGGCCGATTGATTACTAGTAGTAGTATGAAACTGTCCTGTGTACCGGCGTGCGCTCTGCACGTCCAAGCTAGTCACCGGGGTAACCAGCAAGGCCGATCGCTGGTGGTATGTCCCCCATGCCCACGCCACGCTCCAACGGGCGCCCGAGTGGAAGACGACTCCTGCTATACAAGCGACTCGTGGCGCAACAGCAAGCAGACGAGAGCAATGCTGGTTTTGACATGCGCGGAAGAAGCTTTCTTCAAGGTGCTCAACCGAGCCCGCGGACTTTGAATTCATGGGCGTAAGGCCAACTCCACCGCGCGATCCTATCCTGTCCATCCCCGTTCATTTGGGGTAAAAGGGACAAACGAGACGGCCCAGCGCGCGGGCGCAAACGAACAAATGTCCGGATTCCGTCCGCTTTGACCCATCCCCGGCCCAAACTTGTGCTCGGTTTAGGGTGAAACGGACGCGCGCGGACGGCCTCGACGCACGTCCTTGTCCCTCCCGTGGCCCGCCTGTCGGGGACACTAGCAGTCCCTCCGCTCCCAACGCTTCACCCTTTCTCCCCGCCCCGCCCCGCCGCCGGCGCCGCCGCT
>NC_041390.1:487535703-487550905 GCF_002162155.2 Triticum dicoccoides | reverse complement strand
CATGGCCGCCACCACGCCCGCGCTTCCGCCGTAGTTTTGGTCGTCGATCGGAGGAGGTTTGGCCCTCATCATCCTTGCCGGTGGCAGAGGGGACACGACTGCCGGCGACGTACCACGGTGGCCGAGGCAGATTCCGACGAGAGCTCCAGAGCGGCCTGTAGCCGGCCGGCAACCACCCTGCTGCGTCGAGGTGATCATCGCGGCCTCTTCGCCACCACGAGCGCAAGGTGTTTGACCTTTTGCCAACAAAGGTATGGACAGTGGAGACGAGTTTTTCTACCATCACTTCATTTGTTCATCGGACGATTCGTCGTCGGATGATGACGATCTTGTGGTGGCTGCACTGGTCGTTCACGACCATATTCAACGGCAGCTTCCTCGGTACAGGGGGTCAGTCCCTGGCCATGCTTCCAACCTGAACCGCAACAGGGAGAGAGGCCACGCCCTGCTCTATGCAGATTACTTTGCCAACACCCCGCTCTTCAGGCCGGATAAATTTCGTCACCGTTTTCGTATGGCCAGGCATGTGTTCAATCGTATCCGAGAGGGAGTGGTTGCTCATGACCCATACTTCGAGTGCAAGACGGATGCCCTTGGCAAGCTTGGATTCTCCTCCTACCAGAAATGCACCGCGGCCATCCGCATGCTTGCATATGGAATTTCAGGCGATCTGGTGGATGAGTATGTGCGTATGAGTGAGACAACATGTCTGATGTCAATGTACAAGTTTTGCCAGGCTGTGATCGAGGTCTTTGGCCCAGAGTACTTGAGGCAGCCAACTGCCGCTGATACAGAGAGATTGTTGGCGACCAACGCAGCTAGAGGCTTTCCAGATATGCTTGGCAGCATAGATTGTATGCACTGAGAGTGGAAGAACTGTCCATTTGCTTGGTAGGGCCAGTACAAGGGGCATGTTAACGGGTGCACTGTCATATTAGAAGCGGTGGCATCACAAGATCTTTGGATATGGCATTCTTTCTTCGGCATGGCAGGTTCTCACAATGATATCAACGTGTTGCAGCGTTCTCCAATCTTCGCGAGGCTTGTAGAAGGCCACTCCCCACCTGTCAACTTTGAGACCAACGGTCACCATTACAACAAGGGATACTATCTAGCAGATGATATATATTCTCAGTGGTCAACTTTTGTGAAGACAATCTCGAAACCCCAAGGTGAGAAGAGACAGAGATTTGCCCAAATGCAAAAGAGTGTTAGAAAGGATGTGGAACGTGCTTTTGGTGTGCTTCAATCCCGGTGGGGTATCGTTCGAAACCCTGCACTGTCATGGGATGAAAGGAAGCTTTGGGAGGTGATGACTGCTTGTGTGATCATGCACAACATGATCGTCGAGGACGAGCGTGATGAGAGTATCTTCGACCAAGGATTTGATTATCAAGGTGAAAATATTGAGCCCCTGCACCAAGACCCGGCCACATTTGAACAGTTTGTCCAATTCCACCATGAGATGCGTGATTGACACACTTATGTGAATCTTCAAAATGACTTGGTTGAGCACGTGTGGGATCACGTTGGCAACCAATAGATGTATTTGTCCATTTTATGACTTGGTTGTAAAACTATTTTAATTTTCAGACAAATATTTGGGTTCGAAACTAGTTTTAATACAAATTTGGGCAATTCTTGGCCCTGGCGGACAGGATGGGGCAAAAGGATGCGGCCGCGCGCTGAGCGCACGGCCACCGCATTTCAGGACAGGCCCGGACACGACTCCAAATCTCTATCCAAAAAAACAAAAACAGGACAAAACGGACGTCCGCTTGGGATCGCGCGGTGGAGTTGGCCTAACGCAACGGTAGCGCGACCAAAGGGCAAGATGGGCTGCGCTCTACTACATATATTAGCTATAATAAGTAAAAAAAATCCTCTGAACGTGGTAGCAGCTAAAACCACCTCTTTCTGCAGCAAAATCCATGCATTTTTAAAGAAGCGGCTGCTTGTCTGGTGTGCTACAGTAAAGAGGAGATTTCCTGTCGTACTGCTACTGCGAAGCATGCGCCACTCGTGATGCCGCACCAGAACAAGTGCGGGATCAGATCATCACCACGATTGCAACTGGAACCCGACCAGGGCAGCCAGCAGTCGTGGGCACGACCTGATCAGCGCCACGCTACGTCGCATCACTGACCCTTTTCCTGCATAGCACTATAGCACACTACGCTGCCCGCCCTCTCCTCTAGTGGTCGCGTCAGAAGAGCAGAGCACCAAGCGGGCACTTTCAGGCCATGCATGCATGCACTTGCCGTGGCCCCGGCACAACTACAATTGGACAAACATGAGGGAGGCCAACAGCGCCAGAACCACCGCCACTGCATATCAATCAATCAGCTAAGTCGGACTTGGACCGGACCGGAGCACCCATAGATTCACGCCGCTATAGCACCATTTATATGACCCGAGCAGAAAGACGCGTCAGATACATTCCAACTCATTCGTTGTCTATGACCAAGGTCTGTCTTTCCGGTGATCTCGTCTCGACCTCAGCTTCAGCCGCCATCGCACCAAAACTGCGTTCAAAGCGAGTGCTGCAGTGGTCAAAAGGCGAATGTTTGTTCTAGGAGCTCCGGCTGCTACCGACTCGGCACGGTGCAACACGACTATGAACCAGCAACAGCGTTCACACCTCCATACGGAGCCGATGGGAAGGTGTGAAAATACACATCAGTTTGAATAGAGCCAGGCAGAAAAGGTAAATGAATAACATACAGCTTAGGGCCAAAAAATCATGTGTTACATGTGTGGTAAAACAAATGGGTGATCAGCCCGACGAAACAACAGGTTTTTAATGATTGGTCAATTACAATGGAGCCACCACATTATCCTTTTTGGCTAAATTTGATATTGTTTCACAAAGATGGAAGTAAACTGAAAACTATCTTGCCATAATCACCATTGAAGCTTCGTAACTCATCTATGTAAAGATCAATTCACTCTGTTCCTCATTCTGCCTTGCGAGCCTTCGGCTTCACAGGTCTCGTGGGCTTGACGACATAGCCCAGCAAGACACATAGAATAGGAACGATTGTGCCGACATAATACACGCTCTTGTAGGATGCTAAGGTCTCCTGGAAGCTCAGTACCTTGAGGAAAACAAAAGCATAGAACATTGTAAATGTTATTAGTATGTTTTATGTAGAAGATGATTGACAAAGGCATAAGTTCCACGTACTAGAGTAGGTTCAAAGCTACTGTGGAGGAACAAAAGAATGTTAGGTACTTAACCCACGTCTTCCTTTCTCCACAAAAAACATTAATAGTACTAGTAATGCTCTAGTACCTCTAGTGCTCAATACTCGCGCTCGGCTTGCTGAATTGCCATTGAACAAACGTGCTTTGCTTATTTGCCATCACACAAGCACAATTTATTGCCAATATGCCATAACGGTTTAAGGAAACAAAGTATATAGGCATGTACTCCCTCCGTTCCACAATACATGACTTCCATTTGTTAAAATATAGATGTATCTAGACATGTTTTAGTATATAGGAACATCCATTTTTGGACAAATGGAAGTCAAGTATTTTGGAACGGAGGGAGTAAGTTGTAAGGTGAGCTAGATTAGTCTACACGATTAACCAACAACGACCCATCCATTGATTCCTCTCCATCTAGCATCTAGGAAAGACACCATTCATATCAGCGACTAACTGCAGGTTTGGAGTTTGCTGGAGAGCATCGCCTTTTCTGGAGTCGAACTGAATATGGTGGTCTAGCTCGGAACCATGCTCCACGGCACCACTGCTTCCCGACACCTGGAACAGAATCACCTTCAATGTCCCCCTCCTTGGCACCTTCCTCGCTGACAGCTGCTGGGGCAAGTACAACACCATTGTTGGCTCGCTCCTCTTCTACCTCGCCTTCAGTATCCTAATTGCATCCAGGGACCACGGACCCATGTCAACCTCGTCACTGGCTGTCATTGTCGCTGGCTCTCTCTGTGAGGGCCACAAGGGGTGCCCGCTGCCACCAAGTTGTCCTCCTTGCCTGTTGCGTATGGGATCGCGGCAAAGGCAGCTGTCACTGAGGTCTTGCAGTTATCCACAGCCTCCCCTCTAGGTTTTCTGTAATTTGGGAGGGGGCGGGGAGAGGAGTCAGAATGGTCGCTGGTGGACTCGTCGGGAGGAAGGCCTGCCGGAAGCTAACCCTGCCATCATCTCCTCTACTGGTGCGTCCATGGGGGAGAGAAACAAGAAGAAACAGGTGTGTGCGTGCAGGAGCAGGCGCTGAATAGGTAAGCCGTTTTCTTTTCTCCTTACGCCAGGGAAGTTTTGGGATTCAGATAAATAGTGACAGATATTTCGGATATTTGAGATTTAACAGAAGCACACTAACATTAACAGAAGGGTAACAGCGATGGCATATTGGCAAGAGGTTGTGTTTGTGCAGTGGCGAATAACCGAAGTACGTTTGTTCAATGGCAATTCAGCAAACTCAGCGCTTGTAATGGGAAAATAAATATTTCTCTCATTTTAGAATCTTCAGATATTCTGGTGGCACATCATGATCCAAATGGAAACTTTGCTAAGAAACTAAAACACTTGCAGATCTAAGTTGTCTAAACTAAGTTTGTGAAGCAACCTGGCTTTGCTACAGTTTGATTAATATCATTTTGGTTAAGTGAAACCTAAATGATACTTGCAAAACCATATATGCATAATAATCATCAAAGATAAGAAAGTAATAAAACAAAGGGAGAATTTTAGGTGCACAGATTATTAGCCAACAGACAAGCGAACTGATCAGATTGTGTTTTCAGTTTCTACAGGGTAAAGTATAGCCAGATTCAGGGGCATGAAACTAACCTGGAAGCCAATGCATGAGTAGTTAAGCACCATCATGGTGTATGCACAATTTAGTAAAGACAGGATAGTGCGGAGGCCTGGATTGCTCACAGCTTGTTGCCATCTGTATATAACTGCATCAAAAAAGGAAGCCAAATCAGAATTACAAGCTCACACAGTTTCAATCAAGTACACCTCAGAAATGTCAGGGAAGGGAGGGATTGAGCTACCTTTTGAACCATTTATCATCAACGCTGACTGAACAAAGAAAAACATATATCCTGGATACAGTCCCTGTAGAACGGTAAAAATCAGACCAATGGACAAAAACCATGTAATATGAAATTTGGCCAAGTATTAACCATCACAAGCCACAGCTTGCTGGATTGGCTAAGTATCAATCATCACAAGCAACAGCTTGCTGAGGAAAAAGGTTATTAATACGTCACAAGTGAAGCCAGTTATTATCATGGGGAAAATGCGAGTTTGCAATGACCCATAGTGCCTCCATTCTGAAAGGCAGGTACTAAGGTTCCACTACCAGGACAATAGCAGCTCTAAATTCCCACTAGAGCATTCTAGTTTCATTTAGCTACTGTTTGTCCAACAAATTTCAGGATGCTCTGCTAGATACAAGTCCGATATACAGTGAACAGGAACTATTAATGATAAAGAAGGTGGAGAGGGGAAAAAAACTCACATGCCAGATAGCACTGACTGTCTGTGTACCCAACAACTGAAGGAAACCAGGCTTCTTCCCTTTCTGAATTAACCTCTCATACACATCTGGAAAAAAAATAGTGGAGCAATGGCTCATGCAACTGATAACAGCACAGCGTGAATGTGTGGCATTCAATACATTATATAGGTATACCAAAGTGCATCGCTGATCGCTCGAATCATGGCATTTGCACGAAAACAAACTGCTTGGTGCATACCATACTTAGCGCAAAGGTAAACTTCAAGGAGATGATCATTTCTCAAGGAGTCAATGATGAGACAATTACTACTAATACATGAGTGCATAATGTGCATGTACAGATTTTTTAAATCAGCTAAAGATCATGAATTACAGGCATACATGCTTCACTCATCCACACTACAAAAAGTGGCAACCGAAAGGTTCCAAAGAATCATCAAGTGGTCAACAAAATCAATTTACAGACCCCAAAATCTAGCATTATGTACTATCAACTAATTTTTCATTGTACAGACACAGAAAAATACTGAACCTTTTAGAGAAATTAATAAAAACAGAATTAAAGATAGTGCTTCCTTGTTCTCCAAGTCTTAGATTGCACAGATCTTAATAGTGGTACTCCCTCCGTCTGAAAAAGCTTGTCCCTCAAATGGATGTATCTGGCACCAAATTAGTGCTAGATACATCCATTTGAGGGACAAGCTTGGGACGAGCTTTTTCGGACGGAGGGAGTAACTGGTAAGCAAAATAGATGCTATGTGATCCATAAAGGACCCTCAACCTGCTTCCATATTGTGTTATCTAGTTTATACAGAGAACACCAGAATTTGATGAAAAAGCATTATATCATCCAAAAAGCAAGTTAATAACAATGATGGTCTACTGGAATATCAAGATATAGAACTTACAGTATCTTAGCCATGTGCTCACTTGAATATTCCACTTAAGTGGCAATTGAGCTGCACTTCCAGCTAGCTCGACGCCCAGAATATCAACATTTATAGCACGGTCCCATTTGGGTTTTGGGGGAGAAGAATCAGACCAACCAGTGAAACCCAGGCCAGATATAATAATTGCAGCTTCTGAGACTGACCATATAAAGTAGTATTTCCATCGAGCAGTAAATCCTGACATGTATTGAAAGAAGAGCCGGTGCCAGAAACCCCATTCATAATATAGAGGTTCACTAAATCGTGAAAGCGGAAACATAGGTGACAGATACAAATATAACCCCATGCATATTCCAGCCTGAACTAGAGCACGCAGAGTAGGTAATAATGGTGAAGGAGTTGAGCCGGCCCATATCTGTTGAAGATCATACAAAATCAGGATGAAGCAAAACATGGCATAAACCTACCCAAAGTAGACAAAGGCTACTTACTCCTTTCCTTTCAGTCCATTCAAGATAATCTTTCATCTCATATACTGGTCCAGCAAAGTGGCTGCCACAGCAGAGGCAGTAACCAAAATATTCGACTAGAGAAGGCAACTTAGCCAAGCGATACTTCTTCTGAGCATCACGTAGACCCTCTTCTTCCTTCAAGAGACCGTCACTGTAGTTCATTGAGCATGAAATGACTTTCAACGTTAAAACCATCAAAGCACCTGCATTGCAACCAAAGAAAGGAATTCTGAGAAGGCATAGGGACATGGCTTGATGTTATTCGCAGAGGGTTGACCACAAGTAAGAGCTGAGGTTTATTTTGTACTCCCTCCGTTCCAAATTACTCGTCGCAGAAATGGATGTATCTAGAACTAAAATACATCTAGATACATCCATACCTGCGACAAGTAATTCAGAACGGAGGGAGTACCTGCATACACTCTATTATGTTACTCCCTGCATATAACCTATGTCCAATTATTTCACTACTGTTAGATTTATAAGAGGGATGCTACACCTGTCCCTCGGTAGAAGGCATCATTTTGACTACTAAACAATATCCCGAGAGAACACTGTTAACTACAAGGAAGGACCACACAAGAAAAAATGGTAAAATGTCATGAGATAATATTAGGGATTCAAAATTCTTAAAATGTATCTTATAATTTGAACATGTTCCATATATGTAAGTCAGAAACGCACTCAAAAATTGCATGGTGAACACTAGTTTAACTTTAAATAAGCACAAGCAATAATAAAACATTATACAATACCAGTTGCGTCGATGCCTCCCTCCTTCCACGCGTCCCCACTCATGTAGTAGACATGACTATACAACAAGAAAAAAAATGTAAGTAACTCCGAATGTGTTAATTTGTATGTAGTATGAGGGTAAACTTAAATACATTCACAGTGTACAATTGCAAAAATTCAGCACCAAATTGTTCGCCAGCTTATCCATCATAACAAATTGGCCTAAAGTAACAAGTTGGGTAGACTAGAGTTGAAACCCATAAGATATTGAAACCAAGTCATGGTTCTGGCACATGAATAGCTAACTCCCGCACACCCCTGTCCATGGCTAAAAATAATTTACTTATTGGATTTCCAACTTAGGTAGCTGGTTCGTCCCACTTCAAAATTTTGCATATGGAATAGAATGGAACCCTTCTTATGGGGCCAAAAAGGAAACAGTAGCAAACACAACATTGAAAAGTGCATGAATAGCTAACTCCCACGCACCCCTGTCCATGGCTAAAAATAATTTACTTATTGGATTTCCAACTTAGGTAGCTGGTTCGTCCCACTTCAAAATTTTGCATATGGAATAGAAGGGAACCCTTCTTATGGGGCCAAAAAGGAAACAGTAGCAAACACAACATTGAAAAGTGAAGAACTAGCCGACAATATATAACCAGTTTATCCTTCATGCAAGTAGATTACGTGTCAAAGCTAGCTTGAACATTGAAACAATTAGTGCTCAGAGTAAGTTGGCTAATACCTATGTTCGTGCAAAAAGGGAAAACACTAGAAAAATATCACGTAGGGGAGATCAGGAATCATAGCCATTCGTTAAAGAGCAGAAATTCGGAGAAGAGAACAGACTTAGGATACCACAGATGAAACAGGCAAGTGACTGCAACAACCAAAAATATTAGGGCCACAGTTGGTATTGTAGCAGAACCAACAAGGAGACAAACGTTGATCATGTCGAGAAGATACTTAGGATTTTGGTGCTTTGCGGCTAATCTTCTCAGTAGTGCATGGCGGTAGAATCTAATGCCCTTTTTTCGAATGAGCTTTCTTCTTAGTCTGCTTTTGATGGCCTTCCTATAGTGCTCTAAAACTAGCTTATGGTGTGGGATAAAGAGATTGACATGTCCCCAAGGAAGCCTGCTGGCATTAGCATAATTTAATCTAGCAGAATGACGTTGCTAGTGCTAAGAGGTGGGAAACATCTTATGTTTAGAATACACAAGAAACTCCTTTCATCTATATTAATATTACATTGTAACATTACGAATGAAGGACCGGATTGCATCCATGGATATTTTTTTTTTTTGAATCAATTACACATTTAAAGAATTAAACAGACACGCCATTATCTTCAACAGCAAAGTGAAGAAAGTTCACTAACGCATTGGCTGCCCGTTGAACTAGACCTATTGTTAAGTGTTTGTTATTTTTATCTTGTCTCGATGATATACAACAGTTGCCAAATAAAGAGTTTCTACAAATGGAAAGAATGAGTGTGTGATTAGCGTATTTTAAAGGTCATGATTTTGGGTCTAGATAATCCATATGGGTGCCTGGTCCGACACGGGCTATATAGACAAAGTGGATACTTTACTCCATGTGAAAGATGGGCAAATTGATATAATCCGTAACTTGTTTGTTTCAGTAGGGAATGAAACAGGAACCAAATTAGAATGATTACTCAGACACTTGTGACCGCTAATTTAAACTTCTAGGTAGTGAACACAAAAATTAACTGCACCATACGAGAGATCGAAGTTTAAGAGGATGGTGAGGAGGCATCAATATTGACAAGAACGTAACTAGAATTACCACTCAACATTCATTGTCACTGATTCACACTAATAACTAGGAAATAAAAGAATAGCTGCACCTTTCTATTTACAGTAAATTTCAGTCGGAGCCTTATGGAACAGAACATCAATGTTAATGATAATGGAACAGGAATACGGCAATGCCTGCATTCATACTTCATTGAGTCAGTTTTAAATACTCAACTATAAGTTCTCAAGGTGAATAAAACATCACTAAGTGTCAAGCCTGTGTGTTTTATTATGGAATAACCATCTTCAGAAATGTTATGCCTGAATATTGATGAAGTTGATGAAAAATTATGTGGGTTTGGATGACTCCAGCTAGAATAAATAACTTCTAAGTGAACCAAACAGCATCCATTATCCAGATGGAGTCTTTGTCAGGGATATTTGGATGGGAAATATTTTCTTCCTTCCCTTAATTTCCTTCCAAATAAACATAGGTCATATTAATTCAACCCCTCGGTGTGACAGATCATAAATCGCATCATAGTACCACCAAAACAGACTTAATCTTTCAAAAGAAGAAAAAACTGGTTCACGTGACTAACAAGGGGTGCCCTAATGCTTCATGAGCACACAACCAATAAATTCTCCAATAGGAACTGCTAAGGTACTTAGGTAAAATCTCAACAATCACATTATATGTATTCATTGCAATCTTTACGAGATCAGAAGTCCAAAATTTTGCAGGCATAGAAGAAAAGTCGTCCTGAGATAATACAAGATCTCATTTTCACCTTGAAACTATTAATCATAAATAGCACCACATGGCTAGCCAGAGAAAAGTTGGAAATCATTTCAATCAGCTCCAACATGAAATCGTCCGTGCTGCGGTTCCAACCACATCAGAAGAATCAAAAGCTCCATGCCGCCCACTTACGATTCCTGTGGTTTTCCAATAGAATAAACTACTGTTTAACCCTGTGATGGCCCAACGCTCTGGCTCGGCCACATCTGCAGATCCGCTTACAATTCCTCTGGTTTCCTAGTCGAACAAGCTGCTGTTAGCTGTACATTTCCTGCCCTGTTCTACCCAAAATGAAGGCGTGAAAAAACATGAATCCAACATTCATGATTCACCCGAAACTAAGCATCGGTATATGACCCCTGTAGACAAGGATGGAAGGGAGGGTTTCACCATGCGATGAGGAAGCCGAATGCGCCGAGGAAGGTGACGAGGCCAGCTCGGCGACGGCAGAGGAGCATGGCGAGGTAACCGAGCGCCATGGGCCCGACGAAGAGGAGGTTGGAGGTGGCCCCGAAGGACAGGTAGGAGAGCGCGGCGCCGCTGAGCCCCGCGTAGAGGTGCCGCCCCGTGGCGCTCGGCACCGCGCGCCAGAGGAGGCCCGTCGGTATGGTGGCCGCGAAGCAGAGCAGGAAGCGGAGCACGGGCACCGAGACGCCGATCGCCGCCGCCATCGGCTCCATCTCGAGCCCCATCGTCGCCACCGCCACCGCCGCCGCAGAGGGGGGACGAACAGATGCGGGCGATGCAGGAATAGAGGATTTGGTTTTTTCTGAAGCGAGCTCGCGAGCCGCGTGTATATGTGTGTGTGTGATGGCGTGGAAACCTTGGGAAGGTATCTTCCTACAGAACACCCTTCGCTTTCTTGAATTGGCGGTCCGAAGCAACAGGAAACTTGCGGCTGTTGGGTAACGTCGAAGTGAGAAGAATTAGGGCCTCTTTGATTTGCAGGATTATAAAAACATGGGAATAGGAAAAACATAGGATTGAAATGTCATGCTCATCTCAATCCTATAGGGTTTTAGGTTGTTTGAGCATCATAGGAAAAACAAAAGATTCTTTCAAAGAGGTTTGAGTGGATGCTAGAAATCCTTTGAGAAGTAGTACAAAAAATTCCTTTGGAAAAAATTCCTATAGGATTCAATCCTATGAATCAAACAATCAACATAGGAAAAATTCCTAAGAATACCAATCCTTCAAAATTCCTATCCAAATCCTTTAAATCAAAGGAGCCCTTAAATGGATACGAACGGTATCAGCAAATCATTGTGGTGGTGGCGTACGCCGGTGATAAGCAAACGTTTTTTTAGAAAGGTGATGAGCAAACTCAACTCCCTCTGTCTCATAATATAAAAACGTCTTTCAAGCTGAGTAGTAGTCATTGTTTCTTTTGTTCCTAAATATTTGAACTGTCAAGACGTCTTATATTTAGAGAGGAAAATAGTATATGATTGAAGCAATATACGAAGTCATGGGCATTACACTTGACTATTTAAATTTTAGGCCTTTATCATAGAATAATTGATTGAACTCATTGTAATCCCAAGCATATCCTTGTTTGACTGAGCTTTGGGTGGCAATTACGATGTAAGGTGTCGTATATGCACACGTACATTCCAAGAGATGCTTCTCTGAGTGCCTCGTAATTTTCAGTACTTTAGGTAGAATTTTAAATGTGTTGTGTGCCTTCTATTTAATCTTCAAAAAGTACATCGCATTCAACCATTCCTATTCAAATCGTAATAACAAACTCATGACAATATGCCCAAGTGGGAGTCGGTGTTTTTCTTTTCTTTTGTTCTTTTGGCCGGGCAAGCGAAAATCGGTAGTTACAGTGGCGGTGCCAGGATTTTAACCATGTGTAGTCAACTCAATGTTGTGTAGTCAAGATCTATGTATTTCTATGAATTTTGTATTATTTTTTGCATGGTTTGTGCTTATATATGATGCTTTTTTTCCACAAACCTGTGTAGTCAGTTGACTACACAGTCAACATGTGGCTTCGCCACTGGGTAGTTAGTCAATAAGTATGTACAACAATGGTATTGAAATGAGGTTGTATCCTCCTTTTCGAAAAATAATAATGTTAGAATGTCAGTACATTATTTATCTTGCTTTCCATTCGATAACAGTAGATGGACACAAAGCTACCATCCTTGACCATGTTATCCAAGTGGTCATGCATTGTCAAATTTGTATCATGTAATCCACGTGTGCTATTAAAATTTTCCAACGAACTAAGATTGTACTTTTGGCATTAAGGTTGATTATGATAAACACATTTGTCTCCACAACTTTTATATATTTCATATCTTTAAAAAATAGTTCTGTTTCTATTTATTTGAATAGTTTTGTAGGATTTGAATGAAGTTATAAGAAACATAGGCTTAAGGCGTCAAAATGGAACCAAAGGAAAAAAAGAATGAGTTGTCATATTGACCTAAAGAAGTACACTACCAATCATTCAATTTTCCTTGCCATGACAGATCACACTATCAAAGCCTTACACCGCCAAAATAGCACCAAAGGAACAAAACAAGTTGAGCCGCCATAACTTGACCTAAGGAATAAAACTAAAGAAACGACAACACAAGCATTCCCCCTCCCCACACACACATGGAAAAGGAACTCAACCACTAGGACGAGATCCTTGGCTCTCATGGTACACCGACCATTTAAAATCTCCTTGAAATGACCGGTAATAGTACCAAAGCCTTGCACTGCCAAATGGCCCCAAAGGGAAAAAGAAATGAGTTCTCTTAACTTGACCTAAGGAAGAAACTACCCAAATCTCCTTGCCATGACCAATCACAGTAGCAAAGCATAACGACGCCGTAAAAGCAACAAAGGAAAGAAAAAAGATGATCTGCCATAATTTGACCTAAGGGGAAAAACTAAATAAACGTCAACAGGTGCAACCCATCCATAAAAGAAAAAAAGAAAATTGACTAGTAGTATGACCTAGGACGAGATCATTGACTCTCATGGTACACCGGACATTTAAAATCTACTTGCCATGACCGCTCGCACCATCAAAGCCTTACCGTGTTAAAATCGCACCAAAGGAAAAAATGATTTGTTGTTATAACTTGACCTAAGGAAGAAAACTAAAGAAACGTTAACACGAGCAACCCCATCCCCCACCCACCCACACACTCAAAAAAAATGGAACTCAACTATTACGACCCTGGGACAACCTAGATCATTGGCTCTCATGGGGCGTCGAGTATCAAAATCTCCTTCACATGACCGTTCATACTATCAAAGTCTGACAGTGCCAAAATGGCATCAAAGGAAAAAAAAAGGGTTAGCTGCCATAACTTGATACGAGGAAGAAAACTAAAGAAACTTCAAAACGAGCAGCCCCCACCCCCACCAACTCGGGGAAAAAATGGAACTCGGCTACTACTGCAGGGTAGGACAACCTAGATCCTTGGCTCTCATGGTGCACCAAGAATTCAAAATTTCCTTGTCATGACCGATCACACTATCAAAGCCTTACGATGCCAAAATGGTACCACTGGAAAAAAGATACTAGCTGCCGTAACTTGACCTAAGGAAGAAAACTAAAGAAGGGTCAGCATGAGAAACTCCACTCCCCGGCCACAGCCCACCAAATGAAACTCGATTACTGTTACAACCCAAGACAACCTAGACCCTTGGTTATCATGGTACGCCAAGCATTAAAAATCTCCTTGCCATGACCGATCACAATATGATAGCCTTGTGGTGCCAAAATGTCACTAGAGGAAAAAATGATGAGATGCCATAACTTGGTCTAAGAAAAAACTAATGGAATGTCAACCCAAGCAACCCCCAGCCACCCCAAAATAAGCTCAGTAGCTACTATTATGACGTAGGTTAACCCAGACCATTGGCTCTCATGGTGCGCCAAGCATTCAAAATCTCCTTGCCATGACCGGTCACACCTCAACGTCTTCGACGCCAAATGACACCAAAGGAAAAAATAGGGTGAGCTGCCATAACTTGACATACGAAAGAAAACTAGAGAAGCGTCAACACGAGCAACCCGTTGGGACAATGCTTCGGTGCCTTAAGGCATCTACCTTTGTATTTATGACATGTGGGCCCAACAGGTGGCTGGCCCACATGTCAGTGACCCAAAGGCAGGTGCCTTTAAGGCACCGAAGCTGTGTCCCCCAAAATGCTACACCTATGAGCAAAATCTTACGGGTTCAAAGTTATGGACCTAATCCTCCTTTACTAGCCCACCATTAATACTCCTTCCCGTGATGCAAAGGCGGCTAGCGGAAAGTTCTCCTCCCCTTCAAGCTTCGCCAGCCAGCCCGTGGATTCTCCTCTCCTATAGTTGTTGCTCTGGCGGCTGGTGATTAGGAAAATAATCCCCGTGCCTTGGTTCCGGATAGTAGTTTAGGTTAGGATTTTTAGTGCATGTGCTCTGACGTAGATTCATGCCTTCTCCTTTGGGCGGCAAGGTTAGGGTTTCTTATCGTGCATGCGCAATGACAAAGTTTGGTGTCTAGCGCTTCAGATCAATTTAAGGGCTCAACGACGATGACTACGGCTCCAGGGTGCTGGTCTTAGGGGCATGCCGCACGTGCACAAAGACTTTCTAGTTGTTAATGAAAAAGTTGGGCTAGCTCTGGTATGGAAGAAGCGACAACGATGCGTCCTGACACATTCTAGCAGCGGTAGTGGTCATTCGGTATTTTTCATTATGTTTGGGGTGCTTTTTACCTTCGGTGAAATTTTACAATAGATATGGGTATTTCGCAAAAGAATACCCCCTTGAATTTCATTACTGGCTCGATGCCAACCAAACAACTATCGCCACTTTATCTTGTAATAATATTTGGCAACTACTATTATGACTAGGACAACCCAGATCATTGGCTCTCATAGTGCACCAAACATTCAAAATCTCCTTACCATGACCAATTACACTACACCCTCTAGTTGGGTTTATAAGGCGGGCACGTGTTTTTAGGCCTTGAATTTGACTACCTAAACATTTGTTT
>NC_041390.1:487526634-487535314 GCF_002162155.2 Triticum dicoccoides | reverse complement strand
ATTTTTTATGACACACTACAAATGTTTTATTAGTCAAATAAAAAAACCTAAAAATTTGTGCCCAACTTATATGCCCAACCGAAGGGAGTATCAAATTTGTTTGTCATAACCTTAATGGATTTTGCTCTCTCATGGAGCCACTCATCCTTCTATGCATGTTTCTACACTCACAAGATGACCTAATTTGACCAGCAGGAAAATAAGATGATTTTTTTATGAGAAGGGGCTCACCACCGGTTCCATTCCATAGGAAGAAACCACGAAAACACACTATCTCCTTACATAACCAAAACTTACACCAAAAAGCGACAACCTAACTACCTCCTGGCCAAATAGACCCACACCCAAAAACTCCTGATAAACAAAGACTAAAAAACGATCATCTTTTTGCCAAGGACTAGCTACCACCCAGCAAGCTATTTATTGCAAGTTTTATGCGATCAGCACACATGTACATTTTGCACTCCAGGCGATCAACAATAGCTCGAGAACACCAAATGGATGGAAACTGCCTCTTCGGGATGCATCTTCTAATATTCCAGTGATGTTCTTCCTCCATGCGCTCTTCTTTCCATGACATATGACGCAGCTAGTTTCTTCAGTTATTCAGTCCGGCTCCAACGTGAACGGTGCTTTCAGTTGCACCCACAACCATTCCTGAAAGTCCTTCACCACTCCAGTTTGTAACTCTGGGAGTGGTTTTGACTAGTCCCTCGGGTACCTGGAGACCACTCCCATCACTTATTTCATAGACAACCAAGTAGTTCTAAGACAATAGCATTTCAAAAGTTCCACGGCCCCACAGGACTGCAGAAGTAACTACATTGAGATGCATATGTCTTGCCTTGCATAATCATAGTTTTGCAAGAGATTCAAAATCTACTACCTGAACATTAAACAAAGTATCAATACCACACCAGAAGTGTTATCAACAATGCATTCAAAGAAGAGGTGAAATTCGGATTCAATCTCTTTGCAATGAACACACTCGAGAGGTTTGGCCATCCTTCTCTTCCTCAAATTGTCACAAATAAGACAAAACTTTCATCCTAGAACAATAAAATGTTAAAATTAGGTGGATCATACTACAACTACCAAGTATGCAAGTATAGTCATCGAGAATATTAAAGGATTTCCGTCGGCCCTATGGGGACAACTTATGTGAGTATATAGATGTGTGTTCCCTCAACATTCAAGAGGATAGGATGCTTGCTCATGCGCCTTTTGCACCAATGCATAGATACACTAACTAAGTTTATTCTTTTCCCGCAAAAAAAGATTTGTACCATATTTCTCTCCTTTCAAGACCACTACTAGGAAAAGGTCTACTAATGGCGCACCAGTTTTGCCTACTAATGGCGCATCACTAGTGCGCCATTAGTATTTATTACTAATGGCGCACCACCCAGTGCGCCATTAGTATATAACACCATGCGCCATTAGTATGCCTCCCAGGGGCCATATTTAACCATGTGCTTTGGCACACTAATGGCGCACTGCGGATGGATGCGCCATTAGTATACTTGGCATACTAATGGCGCACTGTTTGGTGATGCGCCATTAGTATACTTTGGCATACTAATGGCGCACTCTATAGTGATGCGCCATTAGTATGAATATTAGGTTTTTTTTACTTTTCTGATTTTTGCACAGGTTACAAAATATATTATTTGACAGAATATAGACAGTAGCACACAGCAACAGCAGATTCATCGAATACAATAGAAGATTAGTCTCCGAATACACTTCATCATATTAGTCTCCGAATTCAAAAGACTGAACAAAGATAAAACATTACAAGTCTCGAGACCGCGAGTATCGAGTTTGTCTTCACATTACAAGTCGATATTGATCATCTAAACTACCATCACATAGAAGAGAGCTGTGGTCATCACGATGAGCATCATCGCGATGAAACTAGTCTTCATCCGGTTCCTCCAACGCTCCCTCCTCTCTCCCGCTAGATAGCGGGCGTATCTAGATTCTGCCTCCGCCCTAGTGGTGTACCCTTTGTAACTGTTACCGCTGAAACGGTGAACCTGTCTCCGACACTCCTCCCAGTCGTCGTAGACTCCGGGAACCTTACCCTTGTACATGACATATGACGGCATCTCTATGCACAAGCCAAACAACAGACAATACATACATAAGCAATATATAAGTATGCAACAAAAGGATCGGAAGAGAAAAGCAAGATATTAATAGCACGATTCATGGTCCTACTAATAAATAGCATCGATTACATCTAAGTTGAACGACTGTCCAAACCAAAGAGACATACAATTCATTAAAGTTTAATTACAACATGAGCCAATCAATGTTTCAGAACTACACATCACTACTTTCGACTCGACTCATGGACAGGAGCGTGGATGAAGCCGACGTCTGTCGTGATGGTCATAAAATCGCGGGCGTTGTCAGCCTGCATTTATAGCATTCCGTCTATCTCAATGTTGGACGGTTGATATCTGAGGAAGAACTGCCCTGAGGTATGAAGGACATCTTGATGGATGATGTCCGCAAACTCCGACTGGATGCGAAAGAATTCTTGTCTGATGTCCGCGTCCTGGATTGCCGACAAGCTCGCGGCCCAATCTTTGAGATTATTTGGTAGCAGAAGGTGATGATGGTCCCTTACGATCGCCCGCATGTGATGGAGGGCGTAGTAGGCATCCTTCTGACCGCCAGGCGGCTGCTTGACGCAGCAGAACGTCGTATTGTGGGTGAACACGTGCTTGCTGTACTTACGAACTGCCCTGGTGAAGGTGCCTCCAGATTTGGCGTAGCCGGGGAGAACATCATCAAGAAATTTCTTGATATTTGAGTAGTCTATCTTGGAGTTACGGTTCGGGTCGAAATACGTGGCCATGGAATATTTCGGGCTTAAGAGGATGAGTGTGCAATGTGTGTCACTGCACAGAACACGGAATGTTAGGAAAAAAACGACCGAAATCTAAGAAATCATATGTTACGGGGCGGTTAAGGGATGACTTACTCGGGAAAGTAAGCCACAAGGAAGTTATCCTTATCCGGATTTGCCAGAATGACGTCTTCGAGGTGTGAACTCGCGACTTGGCGGTCCGCAGCGCTGCTCAAGAGCTTGGCACACATGTAGAAGGGGTCGACGATCACGATGTCCGGGGTCTTGTCTCTAATGATCCGCATCTCCATACTCAGCGGAAACAGCCGAACGAAGGTGTAGTGCAGCGGATGAAGGTTAAACATAGCAAAGATGTCATCAAACCGCAGGACGATCGTACCCCCGATGTCGCCATCCACAAAGCCCTTGCCCTCTGGCACCTTGGCCACGAAAACCGGGTATGCCACATCATTCTCTCTAAGACGCCGCTTCTCCAAAGAAAGAACACTGTCGTGCAGACTCCGCATAGCACCGGTTGAAGCATTGAGCATATTTGTCGGTAGCATCGCCCTACCCGCCACATGCACCCTCCTCGAGATATCCTTAGGTGAAGGTGGCCCGTCCTGAGCACGGATTGTACTCGGTGCCGGCTGGCTCGCACCGGCGCCCTTTTTAGTCTGCCGTTTCCGGCCCTTCTTCTTGATCTGCTGTAATGGGGCCGAGTTCTGCTCACAGACCGCCTTCTTGAGCATGTTGGGGCTGATAATATTTGGCACCTCCTCTATCTGAGGCTCGGTGAAGGCGGCAGCTGGAGGCGTCTCCTGAGAACTGAACGCCAGACGACGCCTGTTGCAATTGGGTTTCTCCGCCATACCAGCTAGATCGCGGTCGTCTTGTTTGGGCTCTTGAGAAGGAGGCCCGCAGAACTCGTCACCGTACCCATGTTCGGCAAAGTACTTATCGACGTTGGTAAATGTACCATCGTCGTTGTCGTCGTCGTCCGGATCTTGTGCCATATGCATGTCCGGATCCTGTGCCATAGGGATGTCCGGCATGTCCGGTAGCGTTGCGGCGTTCTTGCCATGGCTTGGCGCCGGCACGACTGGCGGTCTTGTCTGTGGGGTGGTGTCCCCCGCCCCCAAACGAATCTGGCTCTTTGGCCAAAGCAGGGGCCAGCTTACGCAGGCGCCGAGGGTCATCTCATCTTCTTCGCCGGCCCCAGCGAGTCGAATCGGAGGTAACAACTCATCGCAGCCTGGCAGCATCCGAACCACTTCAACCCTATACATTGTGGGTGGCATCGGATTACCGTGGAACACGGGTTGCCCGGTTGAACGATTCTGCCCTTGGCAACATCGACCAACTCGCCGCCCACGAAGTGCAGGAGAGTGCAAGGAACGTCAGCGGCGCCCTGCGAAAACATGTAGGGCGTCAGGGATGCCCAGTCAAAGGCAAGGAGATGAAGTCCTCGGCCGAGAGGCTTAGTTACCGTGATGCCGTCGAGCTCGGCTAATGTCGAGGCACCACCAACGGCGGGCGTGCAACTGACGGAGGGGCCGCTTGCTGGCGAGGTGCCGGCCGGCGTACACCCGGGTGCATTAAGCTCCAATGCCGGTGTCGGAGACACCAATACCGCCGCCGCCGGAGACACCAATGGCGCCGCCGCCGTAGACACCAATACCCCCACCGTCGGAGACACCAATGGCGCCGCCTGGACGTTGTGCGAGTTGCTGGCCGTGAAGCTGGGAATCGGGGGCGGCCCCTGTTGGCCACCCGCAATCCACGTCGTTATCCCATGAATCAAGGTAGGCATAATGTCGGTGAGCGTCGATCCCAGTTGTTGTTGCACTTGCTCTTGGACCATCTCCGGAATCCGCGCCACTTGCACCTTGAGTGCTTCAACCTCGCGCGACTGGCTTTCCGAGCTGGTCTTTTCTTCTTTCGCCCACCAGCGGTATAGTATCACGACCATTTTGTGGACAAGCCTTTGCCGGCCACACGACCAGCTGACGTTGGCTTACTGAGCGGATCCTTGTTTTTCATTACGTTCAACGCCCTATTCAAAGGGGTGTTGAAAGGGGAGCTCTGAGACGACCCCGCGCTACTACTTTCTTTGTCCTGCGGAAGGAACGTGAACCATTTAGAAATATTGGGGATTAATTAGAATGCAACCATATGGAGCTAATTACGCGGGGGTGTATTCCTTACCAGAACAAGCTCAAGCGCCTTGGTCTTCGGATCCATGGTAAGCTCCTTTGTTACCGGGTCCTCCTTGTATCGGGCCCTGAGAAAGTTCCTGGTCTGCTTGTCATGGTATTTCTCGAAGCGGGGCAGTAGGCCTTGCTCGACACGCTCCGCGCCCTCCTTGTCCCATATAGACTCCGCCACTCTATAACCGCTGGGACCGAGTTGGTGGACCCCTAAGTTCAACTGCCGCATATCTTTCCCCCGCTGACTTGATTCGGAGGTTGCGGGGCTCTTGCACTTGATCTTGAACTCCTTGTAGTCATCTTCGCTAATCAAAGGATATTTCGCCTTGATCTTCTCATAATTATCACCTTTGTCAATCATTGCCTTCACTGTGCTTTTCCAAGTAGACAGGGCCGTGCTCATCCTCGTGAGGGCGGCACCGTTCACTTTATTCCCCGAGAGGCGTGTGTTTGCGAACTCATCGGGGAACTTGTATCGTTCATGCAGCTTCGTGAAGAGGAGGCTGCACAAATTCCCTCGGTCCTTATGCCTTAGGTTCTCGGTGTTGATCGAGGCAGTGCTCCGGAGAATGCACCCGAGCTGAACCGAGTACCCCTTGACTACGTGTTTGGGCGCCGTCGGATGCCCGTCAGAGTTCACTTCAGTAAATTCCTCCGTGACGGTGCCAAGCACGTTCGGGCGCCGGTCCTTCCGTTGCCTCTTCGGTTGGCTGCCATCTGTGCGTGCGCCGCCATCATCAGTGGTGGCATCCGTGGCGCCATCATCAGTGGTGTCATCCCCGACGCCACTAGGGGTTGTGTAGTCAGGATCGGTGTCTTCCACGGCGTCCTCATAGCGGTGAGGTTCTTCCGCCAACTCCTGGGGCAGCTCCCAGAATTGCTTGCCGCCCGAACCGCTGGCCTCATCGTTGTGGGCCGTGTTTCGCTCTAAATAGGAAAAAAGTTTGGTCAAGAAGTTGGTTATTGTCAAGGAACAAGATCATGGTCTCATCATTTAGGGTTTGTCGACACTGAGGCATCCTAAAAGCTAAGCTTTTATCATTTAGGGTTTGTCGACGCCGAGGCACCCTAAAAGCCTAAGCGTACATCATTTAGGTTCTCATCGACACCGAGGCACCCTATAGAAGCCAAGTTAAGTTTTCATCATTTAGGGTTTATCGATGCCGAGGCACTCTAGGTTGGGCCTAATCACTTGGCACTAATCACTTGGCTCTATTGCCACCTATGTTGGGTTTATCATCTAGGGTTTATCGATGCTAAGGAGAATTCTAAGTTGGGCCTAATCACTTGGCTCTATTGCCACCTATGGTTTAATGCAGCAAGAATGGCGGGATAGTTGATCCTACTTAACTAAGTACTAAGATACCCCGGCCCATGCATTAGCCGCAAGTACCCCATATGTCCTATTTTTAGCAAAGTCATGCTAAAATTCACGGAAAATTTCAGCATGACCTTTGCTGAAAATAGGACATATGGAGTACCTGAATTTGCCGGAACGGAAGTTAATCGACATTCCGGCAAACTCAAGGGCCTCTCGGGGTACCTGCAAATTCATTACCCCACCCCACCCAGCTGCAACCCCACAACACCCCACAATATCATCACGACACGATGGTCGGAGACAAAGCCCCCCAATATCATCAAAATACTCCAGTTATGAAGTAAAGTTCCTGAAGTGTTCCAGGAGTAGAACCTGAAGTGTAGTCAGTGGCTTCACCTATGTGCATAAAAATCATAAAAATTCAAAATCATTTGAAACCTGATCACTAGTCATAAAAGTTCAAAATCATTCAAAATCAAAATCTACTAATTAGTTCTTGTGCTCATCCAGTAGCAACATCTTCCTACATGATCAGTAGTCATGTACCAAATTTTTATTTAAACTGAATTTGCAAATCAACAAGAGCTCTACTAGTTTCAGACTAGATTTACACTAAATACACTAGAGTATTTGACCAGTAGTCATGTGAACTCTTTGAATTTGTAAACACTTCCAGACTTGAGCATTGAGAGTTCACAATTGCAAAAAATGTCCATTGTTCCTGAACTTGTATTGTACTCCACTCATTCAAGCAGAAAGAAACAATTATTGTTGATACTCATGTGCTTCTTTCCAAATAATTTTATTTATTCAAAGTTTGAGAAATTTTGAACAAAAAAAGGACGCAAGATACAGATTGAATTTGATGTTCAAAAATAACTGATAGTAGCATGCTATGGTACATATAAAGTTGGGTCATAGTAACACATAGTAACATTTCTGGAATCCAAATTGAAACAATAAATCACAGGTAGCTAGCAACTGAAAATCAAATTGGCACTTTCTCCAAACTCATACATGTCTTCTCTTTTTGTAGCATCAGTGCTCACCTCGATGGATTAACTGAATTTTCTACAAACACCAAGTACTAGGGCACACAAAAGTTCTGAAATTTGTGTGCCTAACTGAATTAACTGAATTTTCAGTAACCGAATAAACTCAATTTTCAAAAGTGACAAATATTAATAGGTTGACTATAGCAAATCCAATTTGCATGCTTCACTACATATAATTTACAATAATCCAAGGGGACAAATACAACACTGGAAAAGTCAATTCAGGTTTATCTGAATTGGCACCTACAGTGATGCCATTTAAAGCTAGCTAGAGGGAAAAGCCATTTAAAAAAATCCTCGCATCTCATATGAGGAGTGTTAATTCTAAGACTAATAGTTTGTTGTGCAGTACAGCTACAGTGATGCCCTGTCCATTTTGTCCCTCCCCGACTAGATACTAGAGTAGCACTGTTGATGCCCTGTTCTTGCTGAACTTTATGACAGTATATACAACAACTTATCCTCTTAAGCCAAAACAACTTTCTAAAAGCCAGATGCAACTTGTTGAGCTAATTTTGAGCAGAACTCCTTGAGGAACTAGCAGCAAAAGGTACTGAACTAGTAGCAAGCTTGTGTTATTGCTTACTAAGGTACTGAATTGATCAGAACTTCAGAACAGTGAGCTTTACATACTAATTTCAGAGGGATTTGAACCTAATTTGACCTAAATTCGAGAGGGATTTGACCTTATTTTGCATATACACTAGCCCCTAATCCATGGCTAGAGCTAGTAGTAGGAACACATGGTAGAGTAATTAGGCAGCCTCAAGGAACCCAAATCCATGGCTGCTAGATCGAATGAAACAAGGAGGGGAGAGGGGACGGAGGGGAGTTGGGGGCACCTTCACCTTGGGTGGCTGAACGACGGCGCCGTGGATTTAGAGGTCTATGTGGAAGAAGCCCTTGATTGCGGCGACTGTGGTGGCTGGGTGCGCCCCTCCTGCTCCTCCTCCTCGAGCAGGACAAGGTCGCCGGCTACACGGTGAGGAGAAGGCCCTCCTCTCCTCTCCGGGCGTCGTCCTGGTCGCTTGCCGGCGCGGTCTACCTGTAGAGACGAGACAAGAAGGGGTCAGGGGTTTGGAGTGGAGGGGGGCTTACGGCGGAGGAGGACGGGCGGCGGTGCAGTAGGGGCGGCGGAGGGAGGCGCTGTTGGGCTCCTGTGCCGGCTGCGGGGCAGGGGAGGCTTCGGACGGCTGGGTGCGCCGCGGTGTCGGGCTGGCAGTCGTGGCAGCAG
>NC_041390.1:487523311-487526507 GCF_002162155.2 Triticum dicoccoides | reverse complement strand
GGGGTCGTCGGAGTGGGCGCGGCGGGGGAGGGAAGGGGGATCTGGCGAGGGAGAGGGAAGGGGGGATCGGGCGAAGGGGTATCCAGCTAGACACTATAGCAATGGCGCACCACCCTCTAGTGCTCCATTAGTAGTTTTTTTTCTGATAGCAATGGCGCTCCCTCCACTGGTGCGCCATTAGTAACTTTTTTTCTGACAGCAATGGCGCACCCTCCTCTGGTGCGCCATTAGTAACATTTTTTTCATTATTTCTTGTTGCATCTAATAATTTATTTTTTTATCAAATTTGTTATTTTCATGAGGACTAGAACAGAAGATATCATCAAATATCATCATTTTTTTTTTGAAAATATCATCAAATTTGTTTTTTTATTTTTAATTGAAAATATCATCAAATAATTTTTATGCTAATGGCGCACTATTCAACGATGCGTCATTAGTAGCTTTGCAAAAAAGTAAAAAAAAATACAGTAGTGGCGCACTCTACGGCTGGTGCGCCATTAGTAGTTCTAACTACTAATGGCGCACTCCGCCCGGATGCGCCATTAGTATGTTTGAAAAAATGAAAAAAAAACATTTTGTTACTAGTGGCGCACCATGTGCCAGGTGCGTCCACACTAATGGCGCACCAGCACATGGTGCGCCACTGCTATATAGTAGTGGCGCACCACATGACAGGTGCGCCATTAATGTACATTCCATCTATAGCCCTTTTCCTAGTAGTGGACTCCTTAGAGCATGATTAATAATATAGCCAATTGGTGGCTATAAGGAGCTGCCATGTTATCTGTAGCCATCATCTATAGGCACTCATACAATAATGTGGACCACAAGGTTGGCTATTACTAGTACATTAGTACTTTTTTCAACTTGTCTCTATATCTTTCTCAAAATTTATTGCATTTACTAGGAATGTGTATATAGGTAGGCTCTTGCATGAGAGCCCACTCCCGTTACTTTTTCACATCTCTCACTTTTGCATGGGCAAAAAATGCCATGTAAGGGCATCTCCAAGGAGGATCCGTAAACCTCCCACAACCGTCCCGATTGTGTTGTCCGAACCGTGGAAGCCATCCAACACTGACCTGTATCCGTCCGCGGGCGGTCCGGACGCGATTTCTCTCGCAAATTGAAGACAAAAGTGTAGGAGGTTCAGTCAAATGTCATTGAGCTTATTTTCAAATGATATGTCGTTTTTTGGAGTACGAAGGATGGTGAGCTACTCGATCATGGAGAATGAGTTGTTGTGTGATGTGTGGCTGGTCGTATCCGCGGATTTCTGGAGCAAGTGCATGAAAAGTTTCACGCAGGAAAGCACATTGCGCCCTACGACGTGTACATCATGCGACCACGCAACATGAGGTCGTTGTCATATCGCTTGCACACTATCCAGTTCAGCGTCATCAAGTTCCGCAACTTGGTCAGTCAGCTCGAGGCAAGGTGGCCATTGCATGCGGGCATGGAGGAGATGGTAAGTTTTACTTCCTCTTGCTAAACTTGTTGATTGATTCATTCGCTCAATGTTGGTCTACACACTATATGTAGCCCGCACGCGCCACCGTGATGTAGCACAGGTCAGCGGGGCGGCCATTATGTGCACACACTATTGCATGAAGCTGAAAGGAAAGTATGTGTGGGAGGACATGATCCGTTCCTCAAAAACTTATTGGACATCTGGGATCTAGTCAAATTTGAGACCTTATTATACTAGACTTAATTTGCATGCTATGTGTGGATGATTTGTGTTATTTTTTGTCCGAACTTTGATGAATATCGACCGATTTGCATGAATTCCGTCCGGTTAGCTAAAATGCGGTTTGAAATGTATACACTAGCGTTGGATGGGTGTCTCCCGCATCCGTGTACGTTGACTGCTCCTTCTGTCCGCCGACGGATGCGGAAGGTTTTTTACGGGTTGCGGTTGAAGATGCCCTAAGCGAGCTATAAACTCACAATTGTAAATATTAAACTTAGTATAAAATTGAGTCACATATTTTGAGATGGAGGAAGTACTTGCTAAACATGTTGACAATATGTTAGCTTAGAACAAAGCATCGCCTGCATACGAAACACACATATAGATGCTTCGATCCGGATCGTAAAAATACACATACATGATTTGACAAAAACAACTACCAAGACGGCCTATCTAGCAAGAAGCCTAGAAAACTATTCATTCGCCTCCGCCGTAGTACTAGCACTATTCCAAAGTCCTGGCTAGTATCCATCAGCATGAGCCCTAATTAATTCACATTGAATATCGGGGTTAGCCAAGCTCGATACACTCGAGGCCTCGACTAGTACGATGTAGTCCCACCACGTTGAATTGGCCAACCTTTCTTGCCCGTATGCGTATAGACCAGTACGCTACGTACTCTCTCTTTTTTTGGCAGCACGCATAAGCAAAGCACGCGTCTCTACGCATACACGCGTAGTAGCAGCGATGTAGTAGGACGCAAGCGTATTCGTTGCTACCCTGGGAGAAAAATCGGAAAAGTATGGGGACGCGGAAGGCATCGGCCGAATCCAGCACTCCCGGCGCCAGCAACGTAGCACCGCGGGCCGCGGGTGCGTACCCAAGCGAAACCGTGAGCGGGCGAGCCAGCGGGCAGGGCACTGTGGACTGTATTAGAGACACAGTACCCAATAAAGCCGGGAGAGGAGGACTGCCGGTGCCAGGTTGTTCAGAGCAGGATACAGACAGAGCGGCCGATCAGATCCGGCAGCAGGCCAATGAATGCCCGGTCGCCTGAGAAATGAAGGCCCGAGTTATTGCGCGGCGCGCACTGTCGCGCCCAGATCGGTGGCTGGCAGGCTGCAGCGGCAAGCGGGGCGACTGAATGGTGCGGTGGGTTAAGAGCATTACTCGCAGTACCTCTAAACTCTTAAACCCCCTATAAATAACCGTATTTTGGGGGTTGCAATAAAAAAAACGTAAAGATTAGAACCTCTAAACTCTCAAACCCTCAAAAAAAGTAAAAGTCCAACCCTCAAATCCAATTTCGAACCGTAGAAGTGAGGGTTGGAGAGGAGCGCTCGACCCCAGCCCGCACTCCCTTCCCCTGTCGCGCGGGAGGGAAGTTTCCCGTCCCCAACCTCCCGCTTCCTCCCCCCAAGTCGCCGGCCGTCGCCCGCCACCAATCCGGCCGGCCCCCTGCCTCCCCTCGACGCCGCCGCCGTCCCGCCCCTGCGCCAC
>NC_041390.1:487497433-487522929 GCF_002162155.2 Triticum dicoccoides | reverse complement strand
CCGCCTCCCGCCCCCAACCCGCAGGTATGCGTCCTGTTCTTCCTTTTTGTTTTATTTTTTTCCTTTTTGATTCATTGTTGGCACTCACAATTTATTGTTTGTTGTATTGTGTAGATGGAGGTGAATAACAACGACATGGACTCGTTGTCCGATTCGTCGGGTTGGTCGTCATCCGACGATTCGGACATCGACGAGTTGTTGCAAGACGACGACGTCGAGATGATGAGCCTCCTCATCGACGTGCAATCCTTTGAAAACCGCATGAAGCTGATGGATCAGAGGAGAGGGTCGAAGATGGGGCGAGTCACCATCTACCGGAACCGCGCTCTCGGACACGAGCATTTGATGGAAGACTACTTCGCGGAGGTACCTACATACCCTCCTCGTCTCTTTCGCAGAAGGTACCGAATGCGGCGTAGTTTGTTTGTGAAGATTGTCAACGATTGTGAGGCCGCCTCCTATTACTTTAAACATCGTAGATCCGCCGCCGGTATCATGGGGTTTAGTGCATATCAAAAGATATCGACGGCAATGCGGGTACTCGCTTATGGCATACCCGCGGATTATACCGACGAGTATCTTTGCATTGGGCAAGATACAACCACGGAGTCAGTCCGTAGGTTTGCCAAGTTGGTCATTCGGCTGTACGGTGTACAGTATCTTCGGGCACCAAACGAGGAAGATACAAAGAGATTAATGGAAATGAATGAAAAAAGGGGATGGCCGGGGATGCTAGGTAGTCTTGACTGCATGCATTGGAGGTGGAAAAATTGCCCAAAGGCATGGCACGGAATGTATTGCGGTAAAAGCCGTGATGCTACCATTGTGCTTGAGGCCGTAGCATCTCAGGACACATGGATTTGGCATGCATTCTTTGGGTTGCCGGGAACACTCAATGATATCGATATCCTCAATAGATCTCCTTTGTTCAAAAGATTAATTTCTAGGGATGCTCCAGCTTGCAACTACAAAATCATGGACAATGAGTACTCAATGGGATACTATCTCACCGATGGCATCTATCTCGAATGGGCAACTCTTGTGAAGTCCATCAAGGAGAAAAATGGGGTGCCCTTAACAAGAAAAGAGGCTCATTTCACCAAGGCACAAGAGGCAGCCCGCAAGGATATTGAGAGAGCTTTCGGTGTTTTGCAAGCAAGGTTTGCCATAGTTCGTGGTCCAGCTCGGTTTTGGGACAAAAAAACCTTGATGAACATCATGAAATGTTGTGTGATTCTACACAACATGATCCTAGAGGATGAAAGAGGGTTAAACCTCCCTTGTTTCTATGACAATGTTGGTACCCGTGTGCAACCGGAAAGAAATCCTTCTCGCATACACGCTTTTCTTCAAGCACATCGTGAGATTGAGGATGCAACCACTCATGGTCGGCTCCGGGATGATCTAATAGAGCACCACTGGCAGTTGGATGGGCGGCGCATTGGTCCATGATGTATCTTTGTTTTACTTTTCTATGTCCTATTTGATTCAAACAATTATGTAATTTGCTCAAACATTGTTGTAATAATTTGAGTGATTATTGTTTTATTCGGTGTTGTAATAATAACTAGAATGATTGTTGTTTTATGTCAAATTGATGGAATTTGTGATATGTCATATGATGAAATGTGTGATATATGAAATGAGAGTTTTAAAGGTTGGGGTTGAGGCAAAGACTAGAACCCTCAAATCCAACCCTTAAAGCAGTTTAAGGGTTGGGTTTGAGGGTTCTAGTCTTTGCCCCTGTTTTTCAACCCTTAAAAGTGTCAAAAAGTGGCACTTCTCAACCCTTAAAACTGCTACAAGGGTTTGACGGTTTAGGGGTTCTACTAGTAATGCTCTAAGGCCAACTTCAACACACGACCTAGAAGGGATGTCTGTTTTATTTGGATTTTGTCCGTTTAGATAGGGCAATGGGATCATGTCCGGGTCTGTCTTAGGATACGGTGGTCGTGCGCCCAACGCGCGGACGCATCCTTTGGCCTCATCCTGTCCCCCTTCTTTTTCAAACGCCAACTTTTGAAATAACCACGCCCTAATTCAGGTCGGCAATAGAGCCAGTGGCCTACACGTCCTCGTCGGCAACACAGTCAGCAACCTACACGTCCTCGTCGGCAACACAACCAGCGGCCGACAACAGAGTCAGCCTACAAAATAAATAATTTTGTCACCGGCAACATAGACAACCCCCAAAATGAATATGTTTCTCGTCGGCACACAGCCAGCGGCCCAACGGCCAACACCCATGACAGCCTTCAAAAAGAATGGCCACGGCCGATCAGACGACCTAGTTCTCTGCGAATATGAACCCGTGCGAATACTCTTCTTTCTCTTTTGTTCTTCCGCTCTTTGGGTGAGCTCGTCGATGAACAATGGCTCGCCCCCAATATCAATATCAATGCCTTCTTCTTCATCACCATCACCTTCGCAATAGATGTCATCATCTTCATGCCACGAGTCACCATGGTCGTAGTCAGCATGGTCGTGGGCCTCTTCATCGGCAACGTACTGGGCGCAGCCATCCTGACTTTGGGTCTCCTCGGGATCGTAGGCACCGCCATGCCCACCCTCGTAGATAACATTCTCCATGAACTGGTTGTAGAAGGAGTCGTCGACCATTGGCGTTGGTGTTGGCATTTCATCGAACAGGACGCGGGGCGACGCCATGGTGCCCGTAAATGGTGGTCGTGCTTGCTTTCTTTGCATCTCGACGGACGGACGGCCGCCGCCGCTGGCCCTCAGCGTGTGATAACCCATAGGTATAGGGGATCCATTGTAGCGTCTTTCGATAAGTAAGAGTGTCGAACCCAACGAGGATCTAAAGGTAGAACAAATATTCCCTCAAGTTCTATCGACCACCGATACAACTCTACGCACGCTTAACGTTCGCTTTACCTAGAACAAGTATGAAACTAGAAGTACTTTGTAGGTGTGATAGGATAGGTTTGCAAAATAATAAAGAGCATGTAATAAAAGCTAGGGGCTGTTTAGATAAATACACAACTAAGTTAGTTTTAGTAGAGAGCTTTTTGTCACGAGAAAGTTATTTGTCCCTAGGCAATCGATAACTAGACCGGTAACCATTATTGCAATTTTATTTGAGGGAGAGGCATAAGCTAACATACTTTCTCTTCTTGGATCATATGCACTTACGATTGGAACTCTAGCAAGCATCCACAACTACTAAAGATCATTAAGGTAAAACCCAACCATAGCATTATAAGGCATCAAGTCCTCTTTATTCACATTCGCAAACAACCTACTTACTCGGGTCTGTGCTTCTGTCACTCACGCCACCCACCATAAGAAAATCATGAACATATTGCAAACCCTACAGCGGGGATCCCTCACGCTTGCGCGACACGAAGAGCACCATAGGACAACACCAATAATAAAATATGCAACTCAAACCAATCACGATCATCAATTAACCCATAGGACAAAACGGATCTACTCAAACATCATAGGATAGCCATACATCATTGGGAAATAATATATAGCGTTGAGCACCATGTTTAAGTAGAGATTACATCGGGTAAAAAAGGGGTTACACCGCTGCATAGAGGGGGGAAGAGTTGGTGATGATGGCGGTGAAGTTGTTGGTGTAGATTGCGGTGATGATGATGGCCCCGACGGCGTTCCGGCGCCACCAGAAGAGAGGGGAGAGAGACCCCCTTCTTCTTCTTCTTCCTTGACCTTCTCCCTAGGGTTTCCCCTCTGGTCCATGGCCTCCATGGTGGTGGAGGGGCGAGAGCCCCTCCGAGACTGGATCTGTCTCTCTGTCTCTCTCTGTTTCTGCGTTCCAGATTCTGCCCTTCCACCGTTTCTTAAATTCCCGGAGATCTGTAACTTCGATTGGGCTGAATTTTGGACATGATTTTTATCTGAATATTAGATTTCTTGCGGCAAAAGAAGGGCACTAACCGCATTACAGGGTGGCCACGAGGGCCCAGGGCGCGTCCCCTGCCTCGTGGCCCCCTCGGGCATCGTCTCGCGTTGATTCTTCTTCCCAAAAATCACATATATTCCAGAAAAAATATCTGTTAGTTTTTATCCCGTTTACCTGGCGCGCCAAATGTCGGATTCAGGGCTTCGCAGACCCATGAGAGGCTCGAAGACTGGGGTGCGTACAAAGAACTCCTACTCCCCAACCTGTCGGCCCAAAGATTCCACAGCTTAGCTCGATGAACCTAAAGAAAGAGAGACACAGGGATTTATCCTGGTTCGGGCCACCTTGCGGTGTAATAGTCTGCTACCTCTTGAGCACTTACGTTGGTTTTCCCTTTAAGAGGAAAGGGTGATGCAACAAAGTAGCGTAAGTATTTCCCTCAGTTTTGAGAACCAAGGTGTCAATCCAGTAGGAGGCCACGCACGAGTCCCTCGCACCTACATAAACAAATAAATCCTCGCAACCAACGTGATAAGGGGTTGTCAATCCCTAAATGGCCACTTACGAGAGTGAGATCTGATAGATATGATAAGATAATATTTTTGGTATTTTTATGATAAAGATGCAAAGTAAAATAAAAGGAAAAGGAAATAAATAAGTATTGGAAGATTAATATGATGGAGGATAGACCCGGGGGCTATAGGTTTCACTAGTGGCTTCTCTCAAGAGCATAAGTATTCACGGTGGGTAAACAAATTACTGTTGAGCAATTGACAGAATTGAGCATGGTTATGAGAATATCTAGGTATGACCATGTATATAGGCATCACGTCCGAGACAAGTAGATCGACTCCTGACTGCATCTACTACTATTACTCCACACATCAACCGCTATCCAGCATGCATCTAGAGTATTAAGTTCATAAGAACAGAGTAACGCTTTAAGCAAGATGACATGATGTAGAGGGATAAACTCATGCAATATGAAATAAACCCCATCTTGTTATCCTTGATGGCAACAATGCAATACGTGCCTTGCTGCCCCTACTGTCACTAGGAAAGGACACCGCAAGATTGAACCCAAAGCTAAGCACTTCTCCCATTGCAAGAAAGATCAATCTAGTAGGCCAAACCAAACTGATAATTCAAAGAGACTTGCAAAGATAACCAATCATACATAAAAGAATTTAGAGAAGATTCAAATATTGTTCATAGATAAACTTGATCATAAACCCACAATTCATCGATCTCAACAAACACACCGCAAAAGAAGATTACATCGAATAGATCTCCACAAGAGAGGGGGAGAACTTTGTATTGAGATCCAAAAAGAGAGAAGAAGCCATCTATCTAATAACTATGGACCCGTAGGTCTGAGGTAAACTACTCACACTTCATCGGAGGGCTATAGTGTTGATGTAGAAGCCCTCCGTGATTCATGCCCCCTCCGGCGGAGCTCCGGAACAGGCCCCAAGATGGGATCTCGTGGATACAAAAAGTTACGGCGGTTGAATTAGGGTTTTGGCTCCGTATCTGGTAGTTTGGGGGTACGTAGGTATATATAGGAGGAAGGAGTACGTCGGTGGAGCAATAGGGGGCCCACGAGGGTGGAGGGCGCGCTTGGGGGGGTAGGCGCGCCCCCTACCTCGTGCCCTCCTTGTTGATTGCTTGACGTAGGGTCCAAGTCCTCTGGATCACTTTCGTTCCGAAAATCACGTTCCCGAAGGTTTCATTCCTTTTGGACTCCGTTTGATATTCTTTTTCTGCGAAACCCTAAAATAGGAAAAAAACAGCAATTCTGGGCTGCGCCTCCGGTTAATAGGTTAGTCCCAAAATAATATAAAAGTGTATAATAAAGCCCAATAATGTCCAAAACAAAATACAATATAGCATGGAACAATAAAAAATTATAGATACGTTGGAGACATATCAAGCATCCCCAAGCTTAATTCCTGCTCGTCCTCGAGTAGGTAAATGATAAAAACAGAATTTTTGATGTGGAATGCTACTTGGTATATTTTCAATGTAATTCTTCTTAATTGTGGCATGAATATTCAGATCCTAAAGATTCAAGATAAAAGTTTAATATTGACATAAAAATAATAATACTTCAAGCATACTAACTAAGCAATTATGTCTTCTCAAAATAACATGGCCAAAGAAAGTTCATCCCTGCAAAATCATATAGTTTAGTCATGCTCCATTTTTGTCACACAAGAATGCTCTCATCATGCACAACCCTGATGACAAGCCAAGCAATTGTTTCATACTTTAGTAATCTCAAACTTTTTCAACCTTCACGCAATATATGAGCGTGAGCCATGGATATAACACTATGGGTGGAATAGAATAATGATGGGGGTTATGTGGAGAAGATAAAAGGGAGAAAGTCTCACATCAACGAGGCTAATCAACGAGCTATGGAGATGCCCATCAATTGATGTTAATGCAAGGAGTAGGGATTGCCATGCAACAGATGCACTAGAGCTATAAATATATGAAAGCTCAACAAAAAAACTAAGTGGGTGTGCATCCAACTTGCTTGCTCACGAAGACCTAGGGCATTTGAGGAAGCCCATTGTTGGAATATACAAGCCAAGTTCTATAATGAAAAATTCCCACTAGTATATGAAAGTGACAAAACAAAAGACTCTCTATCATGAAGATTATGGTGCTACTTTGAAGCACAAGTGTGGTAAAAAGGATAGTAACATTGTCCCTTCTCTCTTTTTCTCTCATTTTTTGGGCCTTCTCCTTTTTTATGGCCTTTCTCCCTTTTTTCCTCACTTGGGACAATGCTCTAGAAAATGATGATCATCACACTTCTATTTACAACTCAATGGTTACAACTCGATACTACAACAAAGTATGACTCTATATGAATGCCTCCAGCGATGTACCGGGATATTCAATGAACCAAGAGTGACATGTATGAAAGGATTATGAATGGTGGCTTTGCCACAAATACTATGTCAACTACATGATCATGCAAAGCAATATGACAATGATGAACGTGTCATGATAAATGGAACGGTGAAAAGTTGCATGGCAATATATCTCGAAATGGCTATGGGAATGCCATAATAGGTAGGTATGGTGGTTGTTTTGAGGAAGATATAGGGAGGTTTATGTGTGAAAGAGTGTATCATATCACGGGGTTTGGATGCACCGGCGAATTTTGCACCAACTCTCAATGTGAGAAAGGGCAATGCATGGTACCGAAGAGGCTAGCAATGATGGAAGGGTGAGAGTGCGTATAATCCATGGACTCAACATTAGTCATAAAGAACTCACATACTTATTGCAAAAAATCTACAAGTCATCAAAAACCAAGCACTATGTGCATGCTCCTAGGGGGATAGATTGGTAGGAAAAGACCATCGCTCGTCCCCGACCGCCACTCATAAGGAGGACAATCAAAGAACACCTCATGTTTCAAATTTGTTACATAACGTTTACCATACGTGCATGCTACGGGACTTGCAAACTTCAACACAAGTATTTTTCAAATTCACAACTACTCAACTAGCACAACTTTGATATCACTACCTCCATGTCTCAAAACAATCATCAAGCATCAAACTTCTCTTAGTATTCAACACACTCATAAGAAAGTTTTTACTAGTATTGAATACCTAGCATATTAGAATTATTTAAGTAAATTACCATGCTATTTAATACTCTCAAAATAATCTAAGTGAAGCATGATAGAATAATAGTTTCTATGAAACAAAATCACCACCGTGCTCTAAAAGATATAAGTGAAGTACTAGAGCAAAACTATATAACTCAAAAGATATAAGTGAAGCACATAGAGTATTCTAATAATTTCTGAATCATGTGTACAACAAGGATGATTGTGTTAAACTAAAAAGTAAAGACTCAAATCATACAAGACGCTCCAAGCAAAACACATATTATGTGGTGAATAAAAATATAGCTCCAAGTAAAGTTACCGATGGAAGTAGACGAAAGAGGGGATGCCTTCCGGGGCATCCCCAAGCTTTGGCTTTTAGGTGTCCTTAGATTATCTTGGGGTGCCATGGGCATCCCCAAGCTTAGTATCTTACCACTCCTTGTTCCATAATACATCAAATCTTTCACCCAAAACTTGAAAACTTCACAACACAAAACTTAAAGTAGAAACTCTCGTGAGCTCCGTTGGCGAAAGAAAAGGAAACACCACTTCAAGGTACTGTAATTAACTCATTATTTATTTATATTGGTGTTAAACCTATTGTATTCCAACTTCTCTATGGTTTATGAACTATTTTACTAGCCATAGATTCATCAAAATAAGCAAACAAAACACGAAAAACAGAATCTGTCAAAAACAGAACAGTCTGTAGTAATCTGTAGCTAGAGCAAGATCTGGAACCCCAAAAATTCTAAAATAAATTGCTGGACGTGAGTAATTTATCTATTAATCATCTTCAAAAAGATTTAACTAAATATCACTTTCCAAATAAAAATTTCAGCAATTCTCGTGAGCGCTAAAGTTTCTGTTTTTTACAGCAAGATTAAAAAGACTTTTCCCAAGTCTTCCCAACGGTTCTACTTGGCACAAACACTAATTAAACACAAGAAACACAACCAAAACAGAGGCTAGATAAATTATTTATTACTAAACAGGAGAAAAAATCAAGGAATAAAAATAAAATTGGCTTGCCTCCCAACAAGCGCTATCGTTTAACGCCCCTAGCTAGGCATAAAAAGCAAGGATAGATCTAGGTGTTGCCATCTTTGGTAGGCAATCCATAAGTGGCTCTCATAATAGATTCATAAGGTAATTTAATTTTATTTCTATGGAAGTGTTCCATGCCTTTCCTTAACGAAAATTGGAATCTAATATTTCCTTCCTTCATATCAAGAATTGCACCGATCGTTCTAAGGAAAGGTCTACCAAGAATAATAGGACATGAAGGATTGCAATCGATATCAAGAACAATAAAATCTACGGGCACATAGTTCCTATTTTCAACAATAAGAACATCATTAATTCTTCCCATAGGTTTCTTAATGGTGGAATCCGCAAGGTGCAAGTTTAAAGAGCAATCATCAAAATCACGGAAACCTAACAAATCGCACAAAGTCTTTGGAATCGTGGAAACACTAGCACCTAAATCACACAAAGCATAGCATTCATGGTCTTTAATTTTAATTTTAATAGTAGGTTCTCACTCATCATAGAGTTTTCTAGGGATAGAAACTTCCAACTCAAGTTTTTCTTCATAAGATTGCATCAAAGCATCAACGATATATTTAGTAAAAGCTTTATTTTGACTATAAGCATGAGGAGAATTTAGCACGGATTGCAACAAGGAAATACAATCTATCAAAGAGCAATTATCATAATTAAATTCCTTGAAATCCAAAATAGTGGGTTCATTAATATTTAAAGTTTTGACTTCTTCAATCCCACTTTTAACAATTTTAGCATCAAGATCTAAAGACTCCAAATTTTTGGAACGCCGTCTAGGTAAAGGTGGATCATGTTCAGTCCCATAGTTATCAAGATTAATATTGAAAAACAAAGATTTAATAGGGGAAACATCAATAACTTTAAGATCTTCATCTTTATTATCATGGAAACTAGAAGAACACGCTTTTATAAAGCAATCTTTCTTAGCACGCATCCTAGCGGTTCTTTCTTTGCACTCATCAATGGAAATTCTCATGGATTTGAGAGACTCATTGATATCATGCTTAGGTGGAATAGATCTAAGTTTCAAAGAATCAACATCAAGAGAAATTCTATCAACGTTCCTAGCCAACTCATCAATCTTAAGCAATTTTTTTTCAATCAAAGCATTGAAATTCTTTTGCGAAGTAATAAATTATTTAATATTAGATTCAAAATCAGAGGGCATCTTTTTATAATTTCCATAAGAATTGTTGTAGGAATTACCATAATTATTAGAGGAATTAGTAGGATACGACCTAGGATTAAAGTTTCCTCTATACGCGTTGTTACCAAAATTATTCCTACCAACAAAATTCACATCCATATATTCATTATTATTCTCAATCAAAGTAGACAAAGGCATATCATTAGGATCAGAAGAAACACTTTATTAGCAAATAATTACATAAGTTCATCCATCTTTCCACTCAAAACATTAATTTCTTCTACCGCATGCACTTTCTTATTAGTAGATCTTTCAGTGTGCCATTGAGAATAATTAACCATAATATTATCTAGGAGTTTAGTAGCTTCTCCTAAAGTGATATCCATAAAAGTGCCTCCCGCGGCCGAATCTAAAAGATTTCTAGAAGCAAAATTCAATCCGGCATAAATTTTTTGTATAATCATCCACAAATTCAAACCATGCGTAGGGCAATTACGTATCATTAATTTCATCCTCTCCCAAGCTTGTGCAACATGTTCATGATCAAGTTGCTTAAAATTCATAATATCGTTCCTAAGAGAGATGATCTTAGCGGGAGGAAAATAATTAGAGATAAAAGCATCTTTGCACTTATTCCACGAATCAATACTATTTTTAGGCAAAGACGAAAACCAAGCTTTAGCATGATCTCTAAGCGAAAAAGGAAATAGCTTCAATTTAACAATATCATTGTCCACATATTTCTTCTTTTGCATAACACAAATCAACGAGGCTATTTAGATGGGTAGCGGCATATTCACTAGGAAGGCCGGCGAATTGATCTTTCATGACAAGATTCATTAAAGCAATATTTATTTCACAAGATTTAGTATCGGTGAGAGGAGCAAACGGAGTGCTAAGAAAATCATTGTTGTTGATATTGGTAAAGTCACACAATTTAGTATTATCTTGAGCCATCATGACAAGCAAGCAATCCAACACACGAGCAAACGAGAAACGGGCAAAAAGAGGCAAATGAAGAAAGAGAGGGAGGATGGAGAGAGAGAGGGCGAATAAAACGGCAAGGGTGAAGTGGGGGAGAGGAAAATGAGAGGCAAATGGCAAATAATGTAATGCGGGAGATAATGTTTTGTGATGGGTACTTGGTATGTTGACTTTTGCGTGAACCTCCCCGGCAACGGCGCCAGAAATCCTTCTTGCTACCTCTTGAGCACTTGCGTTGGTTTTCCCTTGAAGAGGAAAGGGTGATGCAGCAAATGTTGGGGATCGTAGCAGAAATTTAAAATTTTCTACGCATCACCAAGATCAATCTATGGAGTCATCTAGCAACGAGGGGAAGAGGAGTGCATCTACATACCCTTGTAGATCGCGAGCGGAAGCGTTCAAGAGAACGGGGATGATGGAGTCGTACTCGTCGTGATCCAAATCATCGATGATCCTAGCACCGAACAGACGGCACCTCCGCGTTCAACACACGTACGGAGCGAGGACGTCTCCCGCGCATTGATCCAGCAAGGAGGAGTGAGAGGTTGAGGAAGAGGGCTCCAACAGCAGCACGTGGTGGTGGTGGAGCAGCAGTACTCCGGCAGGCCTTTGCCAAGCTCTTGCGGAGGAGGAGAGGTGTTGGGGAGGGGAGGGGCTGCGCCTTGGATGTGGTGTGCAGCCCTCCCCTTGCCCCTCTATTTATAGGGGAAGGAGGAAGGGGGCCAGCCCCCTCTAGATGAGATCTAGAGGGGGGCGGCGGCCAAGGGGAGGGGGCTTGCCCCCCAAGCAAGGGGGGCGCCCCCCTTAGGGTCCCTCCCCCCAACCCTAGGCGCATGGGCCCAAGGGGGGGATGCGCCCAGCCCATGCAAGGCTGGTTCCCTTTCCTCTACGGCCAATTAGGCCCTCCGAGAGAGGTGGCCCCTTCCGGTGGACCCCGGAACCCCTCCGGTGGCCCCGGTTCAATACTGATATGCCCCCGAACCTTTTCGGTGACCGTATGACAACTTCCTACATATAAATCTTCACCTCTGGACCATTCCGGAACTCCTCGTGATGTCTGGGATCTCATCCGGGACTCCGAACAATATTCGGTAATCACATACAAGTCTTCCTAATAACCCTAGCGTCATCGAACCTTAAGTGTGTAGACCCTACGTGTTCGAGAACCATGCAGACATGACCGAGACAACTCTCTGGCCAATAACCAACATCGGGATCTGGATACCCATGTTGGCTCCCACATGTTCCACGATGATCTCATCGGATGAACCACAATGTCGAGGATTCAAGCAATCCCGTATACAATTCCCTTTGTCAATCGGTACGTTACTTGCCCAAGATTCGATCGTCGGTATCCCAATACCTCGTTCAATCTCGTTACCGGCAAGTCACTTTACTCGTTCCGTAATGCATGATCCCGTGACCAACTACTTAGTCACACTGAGCTCATTATGATGATGCATTACCTAGTGGGCCCAGAGATACCTCTCCGTCATATGGAGTGACAAATCCAGTCTCGATTCATGCCAAGCCAACAGACACTTTCGGAGATACCTGTAGTGTACCTTTATAGCCACCCAGTTACGTTGTGACGTTTGGTACACCCAAAGCACTCCTACGGTATCCGGGAGTTGCACAATCTCATGGTCTAAGGAAATGATACTTGACACTTAGAAAAGCTCTAGCAGATGAACTACATGATCTTGTGCTATGCTTAGGATTGGGTCTTGTCCATCACATCATTCTCCTAATGATGTGACCCCGTTATCAATGACATCCAATGTCCATGGTCAGGAAACCGTAACCATCTATTGATAAACTAGCTAGTCAACTAGAGGTTCACTAGGGACATGTTGTGGTCTATGTATTCACACATGTATTATGATTTCCAGATAACACAATTATAGCATGAACAATAGACAATTATCATGAACAAGGAAATATAATAATAACCATTTTATTATTGCCTCTAGGGCATATTTCCAACAGTCTCCCACTTGCACTAGAGTCAATAATCTAGTTACATTGTGATGAATCGAACACCCATAGAGTTCTGGTGTTGATCATGTTTTGCTCGAGGAAGAGGTTTAGTCAACGGATCTGCGACATTCAGGTCCGTATGCACTTTACAAATATTTATGTCTCCATTTTGAACATTTTCACAAATGGAGTTGAAGCGACGCTTGATATGCCTGGTCTTCCTGTGAAACCTGGGCTCCTTGGCAAGGGTAATAGCTCCAGTGTTGTCACAGAAGAGAGTCATCAGTCCCCATGCATTGGGAATAACTCCTAGGTCGGTAATGAACTCCTTCACCCAGATTGCTTCTTGTGCTGCCTCCGAGGCTGCCATGTACTCCGCTTCACATGTAGATCCTGCCACGACGCTTTGCTTGCAACTGCACCAGCTGACTACCCCACCATTCAAAATATACACGTATCCGGTTTGTGACTTGGAGTCATCCAGATCTGTGTTGAAGCTAGCATCGACATAACCCTTTACGACGAGCTCTTCGTCACCTCCATAACTGAGAAACATATCCTTAGTCCTTTTTAGGTACTTCAGGATATTCTTGACCAATGTCCAGTGTTCCATGCCGGGATTACTTTGGTACCTTCCCACCAAACTTACGGGAAGGTTTACATCAGGTATGGTACACAACATGGCATACATAATAGACCCTATGGCCGAGGCATAGGGGACGACACTCATCTTTTCTCTATCTTCTACCGTGGACGGGCATTGAGCCGTGCTCAATCTCGTACCTTCCAACACAGGCAAGAACCCCTTCTTGGACTGATCCATATTGAACTTCTTCAATATCTTGTCAAGGTACGTACTCTGTGAAAGACCAATGAGGCGTCTCGATCTATCTCTATAGATCTTGATGCCTAATATATAAGCTGCTTCTCCAAGATCCTTCATTGAAAAACACTTGTTCAAGTAGGCCTTTATGCTTTCCAAGAATTCTATATCATTTCCCATCAATAGTATGTCATCCACATATAATATGAGAAATGCTACAAAGCTCCCATTCACTTTCTTGTAAACACAGGCTTCTCCATAAGTCTGTGTAAACCCAAATGCTTTGATCATCTCATCAAATCGAATGTTCCAACTCCGAGATGCTTGCACCAGCCCATAGATTGAGCGTTGGAGCTTGCACACCTTGTCAGCATTCTTAGGATCGACAAAACCTTCCCGCTGCATCATATAAAATTCTTCCTTAAGGAAACCATTAAGGAATGCCGTTTTGACGCCCATTTGCCATATCTCATAATCATAGAATGCGGCAGTTGCTAACATGATTCAGACGGACTTCAGCTTTGCTACGGGTGGGAAAGTCTCATCGTAGTCAACCCTTGAACTTGTCGATAACCCTTAGCGACAAGCCGAGCCTTATAGATGGTCACATTACCATCCGCGTATGTCTTCTTCTTAAAGATCCATTTATTTTCTATGGCTCACCGATCATCGGGCAAGTCAGTCAAAGTCCATACTTCGTTTTCATACATGGATCCTATCTCGGATTTCATGGCTTCCAGCCATTTGTTGGAATCTGGGCCCGCCATCGCTTCTTCATAGTTCGAAGGTTCACCATTGTCCAACAACATGATTTCCAGGACAGGGTTGCCGTACCACTCTGGTGTGGAACGTGTCCTTGTGGACCTATGAAGTTCAATAGCAACTTGATCTGAAGTTTCATGATCATCATCATTAACTTCCTCTCTAGTCGGTGCAGGCACCTCAGGAACATTTTCCTGAGCTGCGCCACTCTCCGGTTCAAGAGGCAATACTTCATCAAGTTCTACTTTCCTCCCACTTACTTCTTTCGAGAGAAACTCTTTCTCTAGAAAGGATCCATTCTTGGCAACAAAGATCTTGCCTTCGGATCTAAGGTAGAAGGCATACCCAATAGTTTCTTTAGGGTATCCTATGAAGATGCATTTTTCCGATTTGGGTTCGAGCTTTTCAGGTTGAAGTTTCTTCACGTAAGCATCGCATCCCCAAACTTTTAGAAACGACAGCTTAGGTTTCTTCCCAAACCATAATTCATACGGTGTCGTGTCAATGGATTTCGACGGAGCCCTATTTAAAGTGAATGCGGCAGTCTCTAAAGCATAGCCCCAAAATGATAGCGGTAGATCGGTAAGAGACATCATAGATCGCACCATATCCAATAGAGTGCGATTACGACGTTCGGACACACCATTACGCTGAGGTGTTCCAGCCGGCATGAATTGTGAAACTATTCCATATTTCCTTAAGTGCGTGCCAAATTTGTGACTCAAATATTCTCCCCCACGATCTGATCATAAGAACTTGATTTTCCTGTCATGTTGATTCTCAACCTCACTCTGAAATTCCTTGAACTTTTCAAATGTCTTAGACTTGTGTTTCATTAAGTAGACATACCCATATCTACTCAAGTCATCAGTGAGGGTGAGAACATAACGATAGCCACCGCGAGCCTCAACACTCATTGGACTGCACACATTAGTATGTATGATTTCCAATAAGTTGGTTGCTCGCTCCATTGTTCTGGAGAACGGAGTCTTGGTCATTTTGCCCATGAGGCATGGTTCGCACGTGTCAAATGATTCATAATCAAGAGACTCAAAAAGTCCATCTGCATGGAGTTTCTTCATGCCTTTGACACCAATGTGACCAAGGCGGCAGTGCCACAAGTATGTGGGACTATCATTATCAACCTTACATCTTTTGGTATTCACACTATGAATATGTGTAACATCACGTTCGAGATTAAATAAGAATAAACCATTGACCAGCGGGTCATGACCATAAAACATATCTCTCATATAAATAGAACAACCATTATTCTCGGATTTAAATGAGTAGCCATCTCGTATTAAACGAGATCCTGATACAATGTTCATGCTCAAAGCTGGCACTAAATAACAATTATTGACGTTTAAAACTAATCCCGTAAGTAAATGTAGAGGTAGCGTGCCGACGGCGATCACATCGACCTTGGAACCATTCCCGACGCGCATCGTCACCTCGTCCTTCGCCAGTCTCCGCTTATTCCGCAGCTCCTGTTTTGAGTTACAAATATGAGCAACTGCACCGGTATCAAATACCCAGGAGCTACTACGAGTACTGGTAAGGTACACATAAATAACATGTACTCCCTCCGTTCCTAAATATAAGGTGTATTAGTTTTTCAAAAAGTCAACTCTTGTCTATGTTTGACCAACTTTACAGCAAAATATATAAAGATTTATAATACTAAATATATAAAATGTAAAAATATAGTTCGAGATGAATCTAGTGATAATGATTTGGTATTCTAGATATTGGTATTTTTGTCTATAAACTTGGTCAAACTTAGAGAAGTTTGACTTTTTTGGAAAAATAATACACCTTATATTGAGGAACGGAGGGAGTATATCACATATACCTTTGGTGTTGCCGGCCTTCTTGTCCGCTAAGTACTTGGGGCAGTTCCGCTTCCTGTGACCACTTCCCTTGCAATAAAAACACTCAGTCTCGGTCTTGGGTCCATTCTTTGGCTTCTTCCCGGCAGCTTGCTTACCGGGCGCGGCAACTCCCTTGTCATCCTTCTTGAAGTTCTTTTTACCCTTGCCTTTCTTGAACTTAGTGGTTTTATTCACCATCAACACTTGATGTTCCTTTTTTATTTCCACCTCCGCTGATTTCGGCATTGAATATACCTCAGGAATGGTCTTTTCCATCCCCTGCATATTGAAGTTCATCACAAAGCTCTTGTAGCTAGGTGGGAGCGACTGAAGGATTCTGTCAACGACCGCATCATCTGGGAGATTAACTCCCAGCTGAGAGAAGCGGTTGTGCAACCCAGACATTTCGAGTATGTGCTCGCTGACGGAACTATTCTCCTCCATCTTACAACTGTAGAACTTGTCGGAGACTTCATATCTCTCGACCCGGGCATGAGCTTGGAAAACCATTTTTAGCTCTTGGAACATCTCATATGCTCCGTGTTGCTCAAAACGCTTCTGGAGCCCCGGTTCTAAGTTGTAAAGCATGCCGCACTGAACCAGGGAGTAATCATCAGCACGGGACTGCCAAGCATTCATAACGTCTTGGTTTGCTGGAGGTGGTACTTCACCTAGCGGTGCTTCAAGGACATATGCTTTCTTGGCAGCTATGAGGATGATCCTCAAGTTCCGGACCCAGTTCGTATAGTTGCTACCACCGTCTTTCAGCTTGGTTTTCTCTAGGAACGCGTTGAAGTTGAAGACAACATTAGCGTGGGCCATTTGATCTACAAGACATATTGTAAAGATTTTAGACTAAGTTCATGATAATTAAGTTCATCTAATCAAATTATTTAATGAACTCCCACTCAAATAGACATCCCTCTAGTCATCTAAGTGATACATGATCCGATTCAACTAGGCCATGTCCGATGATCACGTGAGACGGACTAGTCATCATCGGTGAACATCTTCATGTTGATTGTATCTTCTATACGACTCATGTTCGACCTTTCGGTCTTCCGTGTTCCGAGGCCATGTCTGTACATGCTAGGCTCGTCAAGTCAACCTAAGTGTTTTGCGTGTGTAAATCTGGCTTACACTCGTTGTATGCGAACGTTAGAACCTATCACACCCGATCATCACGTGGTGCTTCGGAACAACGGACCTTAGCAACAGTGCACAATTAGGGGGAGCACTTTCTTGAAATTATTGTGAGGGATCATCTTATTTATGCTACCATCGTTCTAAGCAAATAAGATGTAAAACATGATAAACATCACGTGCAATCAAATAGTGACATGATATGGCCAATATCATTTTGCTCCTTTTTGATCTCCATCTTCGGGGCGCCATGATCATCATCGTCACCGGCATGACACCATGATCTCCATCATCATGACTTCATGAAGTTGTCTTGTCAACTATTACTTCTACTACTATGGCTAACGGTTAGCGATAAAGAAAAGTAATTACATGACGTATAAGTTGACACGCAGGTCATAAATAAATCAAGACAACTCCTATGGCTCCTGCAGGTTGTCATACTCATCGACATGCAAGTCATGATTCCTATTACAAGAACATGATCAATCTCACACATCACATATATCATTCATCACATCCTTTTGGCCATATCACATCACACGACATATGGTGCAAAAACAAGTTAGACGTCCTCTAAATGTTGTTGCAAGTTTTTACGTGGCTGCTATAGGTTTCTAGCAAGAACGTTTCTTACCTACGCCCAAACCACAACGTGATATGCAATTTCTATTTACCCTTCATAAGGACCCTTTTCATCGAATCCGATCCGACTAAAGTGGAAGAGACAGACACCCGCTAGCCACCTTATGCAACTAGTGCATGTCAGTCGGTGGAACCAGTCTCACGTAACCGTACATGTAAGGTCGGTCCGGGCCGCTTCATCCCACGATGCCGCCGAATCAAGATAATACTAGTAACAACAAGTAAATTGACAAAATCGACGCCCACAACAACTTGTGTTCTACTCATGCATAGAGACTACGCATAGACCTAGCTCATGATGCCACTGTTGGGGATCGTAGCAGAAATTTAAAGTTTTCTACGCATCACCAAGATCAATCTATGGAGTCATCTAGCAACGAGGGGAAGAGGAGTGCATCTACATACCCTTGTAGATCGCGAGCGGAAGCGTTCAAGAGAACGGGGATGATGGAGTCGTACTCGTCGTGATTCAAATCACCGATGATCCTAGCACCGAACGGACGACACCTTCACGTTCAACACACGTACGGAGCGAGGACGTCTCCCGCGCCTTGATCCAGCAAGGAGGAGGGAGAGGTCGAGGAAGAGGGCTCCAACAGCAGCACGACGGCGTGGTGGTGGTGGAGCAGCAGTACTCCGGTAGGGCTTCACCAAGCTCTTGCGGAGGAGGAGAGGTGTTGGGGAGGGGAGGGGCTGCGCCTTGGATGTGGTGTGCAGCCCTCCCCTTGACCCTCTATTTATAGGGGAAGGAGGAAGGGGGCCGGCCCCCTCTAGATGAGATCTAGAGGGGGGGCGGCGGCCAAGGGGAGGGGGCTTGCCCCCCAAGCAAGGGGGCGCCCCCCTTAGGGTCCCCCCCAACACTAGGCGCATGGGCCCAAGGGGGGATGCGCCCAGCCCATGCAGGGCTGGTTCCCTTTCCTCTACGGCCCATTAGGCCCTCCAAGAGAGGTGGCCCCTCTCGGTGGACCCCGGAACCCCTTCGGTGGCCCCGGTACAATACTGATAGCCCCCGAACCTTCCGGTGACCGTATGACAACTTCCTACATATAAATCTTCACCTCCGGACCATTCTGGAACTCCTCGTGACGTCCCGGATCTCATCCGGGACTCCAAACAATATTCGATAATCACATACAAGTCTTCCTAATAACCCTAGCGTCATCGAACCTTAAGTGTGTAGACCCTACGGGTTCGGGAACCATGCAGACATGACCGAGACAACTCTCCGGCCAATAACCAACATCGGGATCTGGATACCCATGTTGGCTCCCACATGTTCCATGATGATCTCATCGTATGAACCACGATGTCGAGGATTCAAGCAATCCCGTATACAATTCCCTTTGTCAATCGGTACATTACTTGCCCGAGATTCGATCGTCGGTATCCCAATACCTTGTTCAATCTCGTTAGCGGCAAGTCACTTTACTCGTTCCGTAATGCATGATCCCGTGACCAACTACTTAGTCACACTGAGCTCATTATGATGATGCATTATCGAGTGGGCCCAGAGATACCTCTCCATCATACAGAGTGACAAATCCCAGTCTCGATTCATGCCAAGCCAACAGACACTTTTAGAGATACCTGTAGTGTACCTTTATAGCCACCCAGTTACGTTGTGATGTTTGGTACACCCAAAGCACTCCTACGGTATCCGGGAGTTGCACAATCTCATGGTCTAAGGAAATGATACTTGACACTTAGAAAAGCTCTAGCAGAAGAACTACACGATCTTGTGCTATGCTTAGGATTGGGTCTCGTCCATCACATCATTCTCCTAATGATGTGATCCTGTTATCAATGACATCCAATGTCCATGGTCAGGAAACCGTAACCATCTATTGATCAACGAGCTAGTCAACTAGAGGCTCACTAGGGACATGTTGTGGTCTATGTATTCACACATGTATTACGATTTCCGGATAACACGATTATAGCATGAACAATAGACAATTATCATGAACAAGGAAATATAATAATAACCATTTTATTATTGCCTCTAGGGCATATTTCCAACAACAAAGTAGCGTAAGTATTTCCCTCAGTTTTGAGAACCAAGGTATCAATGCAGTAGGAGGCCACGCACGAGTCCCTCGCACCTACACAAACAAATAAATCCTCGCAACCAACGTGATAAGGGGTTGTCAATCCCTACACGGTCACTTACGAGAGTGAGATCTGATAAGATAATATTTTTGGTATTTTTATGATAAAGATGCAAAGTAAAATAAAAGGAAAAGGAAATAAATAAGTATTGGAAGATTAATATGATGGAGGATAGACCCGGGGGCTATAGGTTTCACTAGTGGCTTCTCTCAAGAGCATAAGTATTCACGGTGGGTAAACAAATTACTGTTGAGCAATTGACAGAATTGAGCATGGTTATGAGAATATCTAGGTATGATCATGTATATAGGCATCACGTCCGAGACAAGTAGACCGACTCCTGCCTGCATCTACTACTATTACTCCACACATCGACCGCTATCCTGCATGCATCTAGAGTATTAAGTTCATAAGAACGGAGTAACGCTTTAAGCAAGATGACATGATGTAGAGGGATAAACTCATGCAATATGAAATAAACCCCATCTTGTTATCCGCGATGGCAACAATACAATACATGCCTTGCTGCCCCTACTGTCACTGGGAAAGGATACCGCAAGATTGAACCCAAAGCTAAGCACTTCTCCCGTTGCAAGAAAGATCAATCTAGTAGGCAAACCAAACTAATAATTCGAAGAGACTTGCAAAGATAACTAATCATACATAAAAGAATTCAGAGAAGATTCAAATATTGTTCATAGATAAACTTGATCATAAACCCACAATTCATCGGTCTCAACAAACACACCGCGAAAGAAGATTACATTGAATAGATCTCCACAAGAGAGGGGAGAACTTTGTATTGAGATCCAAAAAGAGAGAAGAAGCCATCTAGGTAATAATTATGGACCCATAGGTTTGAGGTAAACTACTCACACTTCATCGGAGGGGCTATGGTGTTGATGTAGAAGCCCTCCGTGATCGATGCCCACTCCGGCGGAGCTCCGGAACAGGCCCCAAGATGGGATCTCGTGGATACGGAAAGTTACGGCGGTGGAATTAGGGGTTTGGCTCTGTATCTCGTAGTTTGGGGGTACGTAGGTATATATAGGAGGAAGGAATACGTCGGTGGAGCAACAGGGGGCCCACGAGGGTGGAGGGCGCGCCTGGGGGGGGGTAGGCTCGCCCCTACCTCATGCCCTCCTTGTTGATTGCTTGACGTAGGGTCCAAGTCCTCTAGATCATGTTCATTCCGAAAATCACGTTCCCGAAGGTTTCATTCCTTTTGGACTCCGTTTGATATTCTTGTTCTGTGAAACCCTAAAATAGGCAAAAAAACAACAATTCTGGGCTGGGCCTCCAGTTAATAGGTTATTCCCAAAAATAATATAAAAGTGTATAATAAAGTCCAATAATGTCCTAAACAGAATATAATATAGCATGGAACAATCAAAATATATAGATACGTTGGAGACGTATCATAGCCTACTCCAACTCTGTGGTGGATTGCCTCGAGGGGCTGAGGATTAACTAGTAGAGTGGATGAACAACCTCAGGAGGTGAGGTGTTCTTGAGCTTGATGAGCTGGTGAATGTGAAGGTGGTCTCCCTCCATCCCCTGCTATGGTTGTGGCTAAGTCCTATTTATAGTGGCCTTGGTCCTTGCTACCTCTTGAGCACTATGTTGGTTTTCCCCGAAGAGGAAGGGATGATGCCGCAAAGTAGCGTAAGTATTTCCCTCAGTTTTTTAGAACCAAGGTATCAATCTAGTAGGAGGCTACGCGCGAGTCCCTCGTACCTGCACAAAACAAATAAATCCTCGCAACCAACGCGATAAGGGGTTGTCAATCCCTACACGGCCACTTACGAGAGTGAGACCTGATAGATATGAGAAGATAATATTTTTGGTATTTTTATGATAAAGATGCAAAGTAAAATAAAAGCAAAGGAAATAACTAAGTATTGGAAGATTAATATGGTGAAGATAGACCCGGGGGCCATAGGTTTCACTAGTGGCTTCTCTCAAGAGCATAGGTATTCTACGGTGGGTGAACGAATTACTGTTGAGCAATTAACATAATTGAGCATAGTTATGAGAATATCTAGGTATGATCATGTACATAGGCATCACGTCAGAGACAAGTAGACCGACTCCTGCCTGCATCTACTACTATTACTCCACTCATCGACTGCTATCCAACATGCATCTCGAGTATTAAGTTAATAAAAACAGAGTAACGCCTTAAGCAAGATGACATGATGTAGAGGGATAAACTCATGCAATATGATGAAAACCCCATCTTGTTATCCTCGATAGCAATAATACAATACGTGCCTTGCTGCCCCTACTGTCACTGGGAAAGGACACCGCAAGATTGAACCCAAAGCTAAGCACTTCTCCCATTGCAAGAAAGATCAATCTAGTAGGCCAAACCAAACTGATAATTCGAAGAGACTTGCAAAGATAACCAATCATACATAAAAGAATTCAAAGAAGATTCAAATATTGTTCATAGATAGACTTGATCATAAACCCACAATTCATCAATCTCAACAAACACACCGCAAAAATAAGATTACATCGAATAGATCTCCACAAGAGAGGGGGAGAACATTGTATTGAGATCCAAAAAGAGAGAAGAAGCCATCTAGCTAATAATTATGGACCCATAGGTCTGAGGTGAACTACTCACACTTCATCGGAGGGGCTATGGTGATGATGTAGAAGCCCTCCGTGCTCGATGCCCCCTCCGGCGGAGCTCCGGAACAGGCCCCAAAATGGGATCTTATGGATACGGAAGTTACGGCGGTGGAATTAGGGTTTTGGCTCCGTATCTGATCGTTTGGGGGTACGTAGGTATATATAGGAGGAAGGAGTACGTCAGTGGAGCAACAGTGGCCCACGAGGGTGGAGGGCGCGCCTGGGGGGCGGGGGGTAGGCACGCCCCCCTACCTCGTGGCCTCCTCTTTTGTGTCTTGACGTAGGGTCCAAGTCTCCCGGGTCTTGTTCGTTGAGAAAATCACGTTCCCGAAGGTTTCATTCCGTTTGGACTCTGTTTGATATTCCTTTTCTTCGAAACCCTAAAATAGGCAAAAAAAACAGCAATTCTGGGTTGGGCCTCTAGTTAATAGGTTACTCCCAAAAATAATATAAAAGTGGATAATAAAGCCCAATAATGTCCAAAACAGTAGATAATATAGCATGGAGCAATCAAAAATTATAGATACATTGGAGACGTATCAAGCATCCCCAAGCTTAATTCCTGCTCGTCCTCGACTAGGTAAATGATAAAAACATCATTTTTTATGCGGAGTGCTACTTGGCATAATTTTAATGTATTTCGTCTTAATTGTGGTATGAATATTCAGATCCGAAAGATTCAAGACAAAAGTTCATATTGACATAAAAATAATAATACTTCAAGCATACTAACTAAGCAATTATGTCTTCTCAAAATAACATGGCCAAAGAAAGTTCATCCCTACAAAATTATATAGTTTAGTCATGCTCCATTTTCGTCACACAATAATGCTCTCATCATGCACAACCCCGATGACAAGCCAAGCAATTGTTTCATACTTTAGTAATCTCAAACTTATAAACTTTCACGCAATACATGAGCGCGAGCCATGGATATATCACTATGGGTGGAATAGAATATGATGATGGGGGGTTATGTGGAAAAGACAAAAAAAGAGATAGTCTCACATCAACGAGGCTAATCAACGGGCTATGGAGATGCCCATCGATTGATGTTAATGCAAGGAGTAGGGATTGCCATGCAACGGATGCACTAGAGCTATAAATGTATGAACGCTCAACAAAAGAAACTAAGTGGGTGTGCATCCAACTTGCTTGCTCACGAAGACATAGGGCACTTGAGGAGGCCCATTGTTGGAATATACAAGCCAAGTTCTATAATGAAAAATTCCCACTAGTATATAAAAGTGATAAGACAAAAGCCTCTCTATCATGAAGATTATGGTGCTACTTTGAAGCACAAGTGTGGAAAAAGGATAGTAGCATTGTCCCTTCTTTATATATATATTTTTTAGCCTTTTTTTATTTGGCCTTCCCCCTTTTTTATTTGGGACAATGCTCTATGAATGATGATCATCACACTTCTATTTATTTACAACTCAATGATTACAGCTCGATACTTAGAACAAGATATGACTCTATATGAATGCCTCCGGCGGTGTACCGGGATATGCAATGAACCAAGAGTGACATGTATGAAAGAATTATGAACGGTGGCTTTGCCACAAATACTATGTCAACTACATGGTCATGCTAAGCAATATGACAATGATGAATGTGTCATGATGAACGGAATGGTGGAAAGTTGCGTGGCAATATATCTCGGAATGGCTATGGAAATGCCATAATAGGTAGGTATGGTGGCTGTTTTGAGGAAGATATAAGGAGGTTTACGTGTGAAAGAGCGTATCATATTGTCACACCCACGATGCGGCTATATCTCCCACGTGTCGGAGCACGACTTAGAGGCATAACCGCATAGTAGGCATGTCGCAAGAGGGGTAATCTTTACACATCCCATGTACTGAATAAGAGAGGGATAAAGAGTTGGCTTACAATCGCCACTTCACACAATACATAAATATAGCATTACATCAACCAGAATACAATCAAGGTCCGACTACGGAACCAAATAAAGAAACACAACCCCTAATGCTAGATCCCCGATCGCCCCGACTGGGCTCCGCTACTGATCAACTGGAAACGAAAACAACACAACGAACACGATCTTCATCGAGCTCCCACTTGAGCTCAGTTGCGTCATCTGCACTGGTATCATCGGCACCTGCAACTGGTCTTGGAAGTATCTGTGAGTCACGAGGACTCAACAATCTCACACCCGCGAGATCAAGACTATTTAAGCTTATGGGTAGGAAAAGGTAGTGAGGTGGAGCTGCAACAAGCGCTAGCATATATGGTGGCTAACATACACAAATAAGAGCGAGAAGAGAAGCAAAGCACAGTCGTGAACTAGAAGTGATCAAGAAGTGATCCTGAGACTACTTACGTTCAAGCATAACACAAGAACCGTGTTCACTTCCCGGACTCCGCCGGAAAGAGACTATCACGGCTACACACGCGGTTGATGCATTTTAATTAAGTTAAGTGTCAAGTTCTCTACAACCGGATATTAACAAATTCCCATCTGCCCATAACCACAGGCACGGCTTTTGAAAGTTCAAAACCCTGCAGGGGTGTCCCAACTTAGCCCATCACAAGCTCTCATGGTCAACGAAGGATATTCCTTCTCCCAGGAAGACCCGATCAGACTCGGAATCCCGGTTACAAGACATTTTGACAATGGTAAAACAAGACCAGCAAAGCCACCCAAATGTGCCGTCAAATCCCGATAGGAGCTGCACATATCTCGTTCTCAGGGCACACCGGATGAGCAAGACGTCGGGTTGGCATAGACCCTGGTTGCCCAGGGGGCGCCGGACATCGCCTAGTTTGGACCA
>NC_041390.1:487490808-487497174 GCF_002162155.2 Triticum dicoccoides | reverse complement strand
CGAAACCCAAGGGAAAAAAGGCTAGGTGGAAAATGTAAAACCAAGGTTGGGCCTTGCTGGAGGAGTTTTATTCAAAGCGAACTGTCAAGGGGTTCCCATAATACCCAACCGCGTAAGGAACGCAAAATCAAGGAACATAACACTGGTATGACGGAAACTAGGGCAGAAAGAGTGTAACAAAACACCGGGCATAAGGCCGAGCCTTCCACCCTTTACCAAGTATATAGGTGCATTAATTAAGCAATGTATATATAGTGATATCCCAACAAAATCGATGTTCCAACATGGAAAAAACTTCATCTTCACCTGCAACTAGCAACGCTATAAGAGGGGCTGAGCAAAGCGGTAACATAGCCAAACAATAGTTTGCTAGGAAAGGTGGGTTAGCGGCTTGACAAGGCAATATGGGAGGCATGATAAAGCAAGTGGTAGGTATCGCGGCATAGAAAAAGAGCGAGCAACTAGCAAGCAAAGATAGAAGTGATTTCGAGGGTATGGTCATCTTGCCTGAGATCCCGCAAGGAAGAAGAACGAGTCCATGAAGAAGACAAGCGGACGTAGTCGAATGAATCCTCACAAACGCGACGTTATCGGAACTAACCCGAAGAAGCAACACCGAAAAGAAGCAAACAACATAGTAAACAACCACCACATAAGCATGACATGATGCACAACCAAGTATGATGCATGTCCGGTTTAATGAGGCATGGCAATATGGCAAAGTGCACAAGCAATTCTACAAATTAAGTGGAGCTCAATATGCAACGAGTTGCATATTGACGAAACACCACATTCCGGTTATTTAGTTCGATCTCGTTTATGTACCCAACAATATTAAATGTTGATTAACATGGCAAGAGGTGGAGCAAATGAAAACTACCTATCTAGGCAAGTTTAAATGAGGTCGGAACAACAAGCAAGAAGTCCGGAAAAATCCTCATGAGCATATTATAGATTTGGTACTGTTCTGACCTAAACACAATTTTAGAGTTATTAAACATGAAAAGTAATGACACCATGTCAAACTAGGCATTTTTCTACCCCAAATACATATAAAGTTTATTAAGTTTGGAGCTACAGTTATTAAGTTATGAATTTAATCATTTTAGCATGGCATTTAAGCAATTTAATGCAAGCAGAAGTTTAAACATTTTAAACATGGTTGAAAGTTGCACATTATGAAACTAGATGAAAAACTAAGCATTTTTCATATATAAAACATTTTAATATGATGCACGGTTGATGAGTTTTTATATGCATGAAGTGCAAGGGTTAATCTACAAAACTCTAAATCCCTGGTTAATTAGCAAATTTGCAGAACCTAAAGGATAGTAACTAAGTGGGTGTGCATCCAACTTGCTTGCTCATGAAGACCTAGGGCATATTGAGGAAGCCCATCATTGGAATATACAAGCCAAGTTCTATGATGAAAAATTCCCACTAGTATATGAAAGTGATAACATGAGAGACTCTCTACTATGAATATCATGGTGCTACTTTGAAACACAAGTGTGGTAAAAGGATAGTATCATTGTCACTTCTCTCTTTTTCTCTCATTTTTTATTTGGGCCTTTTCTCTCTTTTTATGGCCTCTTTTCTTTCTCCTTTTTTGTTCTTCGTCCGGAGTCTCATCCCGACTTGTGGGGGAATCATAGTCTCCATCATCCTTTCCTAACTGGGACAATGCTCTAATAATGATGATCATCACACTTTTATTTTTCTTACAACTCAACAATTACAACTCAATGTCTAGAACAAAGTATGAATCTATATGGATGCCTCAGGCGGTGTACCGGGATATGCAATGATGCATGAGTGACACGTATGAAAGAATTATGAATGGTGGCTTTGCCACAAATACGATGTCAACTACATGATCATGCTAAGCAATATGACAATGATGGAGTGTGTCATGATAAACGGAACGGTGGAAAGTTGCATGGCAATATATCTCGGAATGACTATGGAAATGCCATAATAGTTAGGTATGGTGGCTGTTTTGAGGAAGGTATATGGTGGGTGTATGATACCAGCGAAAGGTGTGCGGCATTAGAGAGGCTAGCAAAGGTGGAAGGGTGAGAGTGCGTTTAATCCATGGACTCAACATTAGTCATAAAGAACTCATATACTTATTGCAAAAATCTACAAGTTATCAAAGCAAAGTATTATGTGCATGCTCCTAGGGGGATAGATTGGTAGGAAAAGACCATCGCTCATCCCCGGCCGCCACTCATAAGGAAGACAATCAAAAAATAAATCATGCTCCGACTTCATCACATAATGGTTCACCATACATGCATCCTATGGGAATCACAAACTTTAACACAAGTATTTCTCAAATTCACAACTACTCAACTAGCACAACTTTAATATCGCCATGTTTATATCTCAAAACAATTATCAAGTATCAAACTTCTCATAGTATTCAACACACTCATAAGAAAGTTTTATTATTAATTTGTATACCAAGCATATTAGGACTTTAAGGAAATTACCATTATATTTAAGACTCTCAAAATAATCCAAGTGAAGCATGAGAGATCAATAGTTTCTATAAAACAAATCCACCACCGTGCTCTAAAATATATAAGTGAAGTACTAGAGCAAAACTACATAACTCAAAAGATATAAGCGAAGCACATAGATCATTCTAACAAATTTCAAATCATGTATGGCTCTCTCAAAAGGTGTGTACAGCAAGGATGATTGTGGTAAACTAACAAATAAAGACTCAAATCATACAAGACGCTCCAAGCAAAACACATATCATGTGGTGAATAAAAATATAGCTCCAAGTAAAGTTACCGATAGAAGTAGACGAAAGAGGGGATGCCTTCCGGGGCATCCCAAAGCTTTGGATTTTAGGTGTCCTTAGATTATCTTGGGAGTGCCATGGGCATCCCCAAGCTTAGTCTATTGCCACTCCTTGTTCCACAATCCATCAAATCTTTACCCAAAACTTGAAAACTTCACAACACAAAACTTAAAGTAGAAAATCTCGTGAGCTCCGTTAGCGAAAGAATATAAAAGACCACTTCAAGGTACTGTAATGAACTCATTCTTTATTTATATTGGTGTTATACCTACTGTATTCCAACTTCTCTATGGTTTATAAACTATTTTACTAGCCATAGATTCATCAAAATAAGGAAACAACACACGAAAAACAGAATCTGTCAAAAACAGAATAGTCTGTAGTAATCTGTAGCTAGCGCAAGATAGGGAACCCCAAAAATTCTAAAATAAATTGCTGGAGGTGAGGAATTTATATATTAATCGTCTGAAAAAATAATTAACTAAATATCACTTTCCAAATAAAAATGGCAGCAGTTCTCGTGAGCGCTAAAGTTTCTGTTTTTTACAGCAAGGGTAACTAGACTTTCCCCAAGTCTTCCCAACGGTTCTACTTGGCACAAACACTAATTAAACACAAAAAACACAACCAAAACAGAGGATAGATAAATTATTTATTAAATAGCAGCAAGGAAAAATATTGGGTTGTCTCCCAACAAGCGCTTTTCTTTAAAGCCTTATAGCTAGGTATTGATAATTTTAATGATGCTCACATGAAGGACAAGAATTGAAGCACAAAAGGAGCATCATAAAGCATGTGACAAACAAATCTAAGTCTAACATACTTGCTATGCATAGGCATCTTATAGGCAAACAAATTATCATGGAAAGCAAAAACTAGCATATGCAAGAAAGTGGAAAGAAACACTAGCAAACTCAACATAACGAGAGGTAATTTAGTAACATGAAAATTTCTACCACCATATTTTCCTCTCTCATAATAATTATATCTAGGATCATAATCAAATTAAACAAAATATCTATCACAAAAAATATTTTCAACACGATCCACATGCATGCAAAGTTGACACTCTTTCGAAATAGTGGGATTAACATTAACTAAAGTCATGACCTTTCCAAACACACTTTTATCAAAAACTTCATAAGATTGAAAATTCTCCAAATATGTGGGATCTAAAGTTGACATTCTTCCAAACCCACTTTCAATATTATTGCAAAAATTATAATCAATCTCATATTCATCATGGGGCTTAAATAAATTTTCAAGATCAAAAGAAGTATCACCCCAATCATGATCGTTGCAACAAGTAGAGGACATAGCAAAATTAGCATCCCCGAGCTTAGGGTTTTGCATATTATTAGTACAATTGACATTAATAGAATTTATAATAACATCATTGCAATCATGCTTTTTATTCAAAGATCTATCGTGAATCACTTCATAAAATACTTCATCGCAATTTTCAGATTCACGAATTTCAAGCAGAACTTCATAAAGATAATCTAGTGCACAAAACTCACTAGCAATTGGTTCAACATAACTGGATCTCTTAAAAAGATTAGCAAGTGGATGAGGATCCATAGATCTTAGGTTCTCTATTTAGTAATAAATAAACGACTATTCCAACCATACGAGCCAACAAGAAATAGGCAAAAAGAGGCAAATAGAGAAAGAGAGGGAGGATAAGAGAGAGGGCGAATAAAACGGTAAGGGTGAAGTGGGGGAGAGGAAAACGAGAGGCAAATGGCAAATAATGTAATGCGGGAGATAAGGGTATGTCATGGGTACTTGGTATATTGACTTTTGCGTAGACCTCCCCGGCAACGGCGCCAGAAATCCTTCTTGCTACCTCTTGAGCACTGCGTTGGTTTTCCCCGAAGAGGAAGGGATGATGCAGCAAAGTAGCATAAGTATTTCCCTCAGTTTTTGAGAACCAAGGTATCAATCCAGTAGGAGGCTACACACGAGTCCCTCGTACCTACACAAAACAAATAAATCCTCGCAACCAACGCGAATAGGGGTTGTCAATCCGGACACGGCCACTTATGAGAGTGAGATCTGATAGATATGATAAGATAATATTTTTGGTATTTTTGTGATAAAGATGCAAAGTAAAATAAAGGCAAAGTAAAAATCAAAGGAAATAACTAAGTAGTAGGAGATTAATATGATAAAGATAGATCTGGGGGCCATAGGTTTCACTAGTGGCTTCTCTCAAGAGCATACGTATTCTAGGTGGGTGAACAAATTACTGTTGAGCAATTGATAGAATTGAGCATAGTTATGAGAATATCTAGGTATGATCATGTATATAGGCATCACGTCCGAGACAAGTAGACCGACTTGAGCCTGCATCTACTACTATTACTCCACTCATCGACCGCTATCCAGCATGCATCTAGAGTATTAAGTTAAAACAGAGTAACGCCTTAAGCAACATGACATGATGTAGAGGGATAGACTCATGCAATATGATGAAAACCCCATCTTGTTATCCTCGATGGCAACAATACAATATGTGCCTTGCTGCCCCTACTGTCAGTGGGAAAGGACACCGCAAGATTGAACCCAAAGCTAAGCACTTCTCCCATTACAAGAAATATCAATCTAGTAGGCCAAACCAAACTCATAATTCAAAGAGACTTGCAAAGATAACCAATCATACATAAAATAATTTAGAGAATTTTAAATATTGTTCATAGATGGACTTGATCATAAAACCACAATTCATCGGTCTCAACAAACACACCGCAAAAAGAAGATTACAACGAATAGTTCTCCACAAGAGAGGGGGAGAACATTGTATTGAGATCCAAAAAGAGAGAAGAAGCCATCTAGCTACTAACTATGGACCCATCGGTCTGAGGTAAACTACTCACACTTCATCGGAGAGGCTATGGTGTTGATGTAGAAGCCCTTCGTGATTGATGCCCCCTCCGGCGGAGCTCCGGAACAGGCCCCAAGATAGGATCTCGTGGATACAGAAAGTTGCGGCGGTGGAATTAGGGTTTTGGCTCTGTATCTGATCGTTCGGGGGTACGTACACTACAAAAAAAAGACACATCCATGACATTTTGGGCCGAACGAATTTTTTTTGTCATACATATGACATTTCTATGACGATAATTGTGACAAAACCCGGTATCATCATAGATGTGGTGGGCTCCTACTTCTATGACAAAATATCATGACAGAAAATGGGCTTTTCGTCCTGGGCGGGCCGGAGACGCAGCTGCATGACATTCTTTGGGCCATCCATGACGGAAAAAACTATGGTAGAAGCGAGGGGGAGGAAATTTTTGGGGAGTTCCTGGTTACGGTGGGAGGTCGGGGGCCGAGCGATGCCCGTTTCTCTCGTACACGTACGCGCGCGTGTGTGCGAGGCATTGGCTCTAACTGAACCCGAGCGAGGCGTTGGGCTCTAACTGAACCCGAGCGATTGCACTGCAGGCTACGCGTTACTGAACCCGAGCGATCGATCGATGGCTGTTAACTGAACCCGATCGAGCGATTCCTTCGGTACTGCTGCTAACTGAAGCCGATCGATGGGA
>NC_041390.1:487430395-487490415 GCF_002162155.2 Triticum dicoccoides | reverse complement strand
AACAGGACCCCGTGGTGTGGAGGGCTGGATGAAAAGTAGATGGTGGAGGGGTGGTTGAACAGGACCCCGTGGTGTGGAGGGCTAGATGAACAGTAGACGGTGGAGGGGTGCCCGTGGAGGGGTGGTTGAACAGGACCCCATGGTGTGCAGGGATGGATGAACAGTAGACGGTGGAGGGGTGGTTGAACAGTAGCCGGTGGAGTAGCGCGCGGTGGAGGATGAATGAACAGGAGCCCGTGGAGGCTGGATGAATAGGAGCCCGTGGAGGCTGGAGGATGTCGACGGTGGAGATGAACAGTATCCCGTGGAGTCCCGTTTTGCGGTACGCCACACCCCTCCCGATGAACAGGACCCCCGTTTCGACCGTAGCGCTCCAACACAAGTCCGTTTCCTCCGTTTTGCGGTACGCCACACCCCTCCCGATCAACAGGACCCCCGTTTCGACCGTAGGAGGTCTGTTTCCTCCGTTTTGCGGTACGCCAGACCCCTCCTGATGAAAGGATCCTGTTTCGAACGTGGCTGGTCGAACACAAGGCCGTTTCCTCCGTTCTGCGGTACACCAGGCCTCGTTTCCAAGCCCTCCCGATGAACACGACGCATTCCGTTGCCTCCCCATGAACACGACGCATTCCATTGCCTTCCCATGAACACGACAACGACGTTGTTTCTCCGTTCCGACCCAGCCATGTACACGAGCCCTAGTCGTACGTATGCGCGAGTAGGCGTTCGAGACCCCGCCCGTATGTACACATACGTGGCCGTATTTTCTTTCTTGCACCCTGGCCGCTGTACGTACGTGTAAATGCTACGTGCGCGCCTCTCCTACGACACATGCGCGCCTCTACTACGACGTGTGCGCGCCTCTAAATCGACCAGTATGTATGTACACGTTTGCGACCAGAATGACAACGCTATGTACGCTTCGACCAGGTGGGTCCCGACTATCTGGCACTTCCTTGCCTGCGAAGATGTAGCTGGTGGATCCCAGCAGTCAGGGGGCGAATCATTTTTTTTGCCCGGACGCACTTCCTTACATGCGCAGATGTAGCTGGTGGGTCCCAGCAGTCAGGGGGAAATGTTTTTTTTGCGAAATACGGTGGCCCGTCCGGTGGGTCCCGCTATCAGGTGGAGGAATAATTATTTTACATGTAATAAGGAGGCACTTCCTTGCTGCGGCCGTGGACCCAGCTGTCAGCCTTTCCACGTACAGTCCATGTCCGATGGAAGCCGTTCCTTGACCACGTTGACCACGCCGCGCCGAGAGCACCAGGGCGGTGGACGACGGCGAGGCCTAGGAAGGGGACGACGCGGAGCCGGGGAAGACGCGGCAGTGGATGCCCACGCGTAGAGGAGTACGAGGGTTCACTAGTTTGATGCGGTGTGAGGCTGCCATCGCCGCAGAATAATAGGGGGTGTGGGTGAGTAGAGGGATGGCCTGGCTAGTGGTGGGAGTAGTAGGGGCGGTGAGGCCTCCGCTGCATCGCAGCCGGCCACGGGAGGCAAGAGCACGAGGCACGACCGGCGCTGGCCGTTTGGGCGGCTGGAGCAAGAAGACCAGAGGTTGAAGAAGCACTACGGCCGTTGGATGGACATCGTATGGTCACTGGAGCTAGAATCATGCATATTGACTAAGTTGACAAAGCCCTCCATCCCCATCAACTTAGTAGGCCCACAAGTCAGCCTCCCACCAAGGTGGGTCCCAGCTAGCAGGGGGTATTCATTTTTTTGAGCGTAATAAGGAGGCACTTCCTTACGTGCGAAGATATAGCTGGTGGGTCCGAGCTGTCAGCGGCGGTAACATTTTTTTTCGCGAAATACAGATGCCCTTTCGATGGGTCCCTGATGTCAGGTGGAGGAATCATTATTTTGCGCGTAATAAGGAGGCATTTCCTTGCGTGCGGCCGTGGACCCAGCCGTCGGCCTCTCCACGTACAGTCCACTTCAGATGCATGTCGGTCGTTGACCACGTTGACCAGGCCGCGCCGAGAGCACCAGGGCGGTGGACGACGGCGAGGCCTAGGAAGGGAACGACACGAAGGCAGGGAAGACTCGACAGTTGTTTCCCACACGGAGGGGAGTATGACTGTACAAGGGTTTACTGGTTCGTCTGCCGTCGCCGGAGAATAACAGCAGGTGTGGGTGAGTAGGGGGATGGCTAGGCCAGCGATGGGAGTACGGTGGGGTGGTGAGGCCTGCGCGGCAGCAGAGCCGGCCGCGGGGAGGAGGGAGCAGGCGGTCCCGTCGGCGCCTGTTTGAACGGCTGGAGCAGGAAGAGCAGAGATTGAAAAAGCACGACGGCCATTGGATGGCCATCCAACAGTCACTGCTTGTGCGTCAACCTTTTTTTAGGAAAGCCTCAAATCTGTGGAAAACAGCATACAACCCATCTGCCATTATTTCTAATAATTTACAGCCCATTTGCTAATTATTAAGGTTTTTTGGAGCCCATATTCTTTTTGTTAGCATTACAGCCCATATTGTGGCCACGGTTAAAAAATTATACGAAAATTTGCATATTTCCATGCGGTCTGAACTGTTTTTAATCCCGAAATTTTGACTCACATTCAAACTGATTTTAAAAATAAATGTATATCAATATAAAATCCAACAAATTCTCCACGCATAAAAATTAATGAAATTTCAAATCTCGAAATGAAGAAAGGATATTTGAAACTAATTGCCGGTTTGATGTGTTTTAAAAATGTACATCCCATTTCTCATTACTGATGGGCCATTTTCTCGGCCAGCCGAATGAAAGCTCTCCTCGTCTTGAAAGATTTGCAGCCCAACAGGCCTGACAAAGCAACTTACTTCGCAAATCACAAAAAAACTGGGTTGTGGCCGTGGACCCAGATGTCAGCCTCTCCACGTATAGTACTCTTCCGATGGAATGTCGTTGACCACGTTGACCACGCCGCGCCGAGAGCACCAAGGTGTTGGACAATGGCGAGGCCTAGGAAATTGGACGACGCGGAGCCGGGGAAGGCGCGGCAGTGGATGCCCACGCGGAGAGGAGTATGAGGGTTCACTGGTTCGGCTGCGGTGTGAGGCTGCCGTCGCCGCAGGGCCTGGCTAGCGGTGGGAGTAGTAGGGGGCGATGAGGCCTCATCGGCAGCACAGCCGGCCACTGGAGGCAGGAGCAGGCGGTCCCCGACGCTAGTTTGGGTGGCTGGTGCAAGAAGAACAGCGATTCAAGAAGCAGCAGGACTGTTCGATTCAAATCCAACGGTTGCTGCTGCTAGAATCGTTTGTTGACTAAGTTGACAAGCCCTGCGTACGCGTCAACTTAGTAGGCCCACAGGTCAGCCTCCCAACTGGTGCGCCCCAGATGTCAGTGGGAGGAATCATTTTTTTCGCATAATAAGGAGGCAGTTGATTGCGTGCGGCCAGGCCAGTGGAGGGAGTAGGGTGGGCCGGGGAAGCCTGCGCGTCATCACAGCGGGCCACAAGAGGAGGGAGCAGGCAGTCCCGCCGGCGCTAGTTTAGACGGCTGGAGCAGGAAGATCAGATATTGAAGAAGCACGTCGGCCGTTGGATGGACATCCAACACTAACTGCTGCTAGAATCGTGTGTTCACTGACAAAGCCTTGCGTAAACAAGTCAGCCTCGAAATTTGTGGCATGTACAGCCCATTTGCTATTATTTTTATAATTTTTACTCATTTTCTAATTCATATGGAATTTATTGCAGCCCGTTTTCCATTTTTAGAATTGCTGGCCATTTTCTGGTCAGTACCAGGGTCAAAAAATTAACTAAATATGTGGGAAATTTTGAAATTTCGCAAATTTTTGCTGAGGAACGAAATATTCTTAATCCAAAAATTAATAGCCATACTAAAACAAATTTAAAAATAAATTAGTATTATGTCATGTTAAATCCAATGAAATATGTATAAGATATCAGTGAAGAACAAAAACAAAAAAGAAACTTATATCCCATTTGCTATAATTTTTTTGGAATTTTCAACCCCTTTTGATATTACTTTTAACATACATTGACATACTCTTAAGCCAAGCCGTAATGCATCCCTCCTCGTCTTGAAAGATTTGCAGCCCAGTAATTCGGAGAAAACAAATAGGCCTAGCTTGGGTATTCTTCAAAAAGAAATACTGGGCTGCCTATTTTCCCAAAGAACTGATGCATGAGCATGTACCTGGGCCGGATTCATGTGAGAGCCTCCCTTCCAGTTAATTATGGGCTTCTCTATTGGGCCTTCATCAATGGGCTGCATGTTATCAACAAGTGGAAAATGTGTTCCGAGTTTCAAAAAAAAATGTGTTCCGTACGATAAATAGTATGCGCTACGTACGGTATGGGGCACTAAAGGATCGAACCGTGCAACGACTTCCAAAATATTGTGTTTGTCATTCTAACAACACATTTATTCAACCAACAGACTAAATATACTACTGATTGTACATTGAAAACAGCAGCAGCAACCAGGGCTGGGGGTGCAACAGAAGCAGTAAGCAGGCCAGAAGAGTAAAGACGCAGCTCTCTCTTCCAAACCAAACATCAGCCATCATTACAAAAGGCTACCAAAAAAGAACAAGTGTATGCATCAAACTAAATAAAGATCCTACTACACCAAATGTACGCATCTAACTAACTGCCTCAGTTAGACGTTACTATTTACTAAGCTGTGGAGATTGGCTAACGGCTTGAACCAGATGGGTGCCTGACGGTGGAAACTCCAGCCAGCAGGTCGAAGTCTGATACTTGCGACCCTCTCTCCTACTTTGGGCTGCAGAGCATGGCGGCACATATCAGGGTATGGTGCATGCAGAGACGCATGGTACACTGTGTACACACAGTTTTGCCTGATGAACGAAACCGCGCTGCCATCATGATCCTTGCCGTCGGTTATCTCTTGGTTAATCGGATAATTCAGTCCAACAAACAGAGAGCGTGTACCAATGCTACTTACCAGCCTCTAGTCAAAAATTCTTGAAGGCCCAGAGAAGCTGGGATCCTGCTCAAAGACCTTGCAGTGACTGTGATTATATTCCACGAAACAACACGTCCGGTACGTGCGAACGATCATCAATCTTTCACCGTCGTCTGATCGAGCCAGGAACCACCTGCAACTGCCATGCCGCTTTTCTTTGAAAGGTTCTGGGATTAGGAAGGGTAGGGACACCAGGCGGCCTACAACATCATATCAAGTTAGAGTCAAATAAAAAAGGGCTCTTGGTTTAGTCAATCTTAAGAACAACATGTTATGAGCATGAATATTTTTTCAGCAAATGTTGACAGTAATATAAGCAAGCCTTCATGATATCATAGGAAAGTAACATACTGCTATAACAGCCATTTGTAGTGATGACTGGAGTAGGCCAGCAATACATCTAGCCATAGAAGGAGTCGACAACGTAAATGAAGCCCTTGTGTTCAATGGCATCAGAGAACCATGGAGGATGTATGATCCTACGATGGACGTGCAGATTTATCCACTTACCGCAGAGACCTGTCAGATAGGCGAGACCGCGGTTGAAGAACGCAATTAGCCCGAAGTCTTTATAATTCGCAGATCTTGTGGGCACTTGGCAGATTACAACCTTGAGCAAATCAAACTTGGTATCATGTTGGCTATTGTAAGATTCTGAGTATTCTGGGCCGCGGTGCCAAAGCAGTGCAGTGTTAATCGAAGGAAGGAGGATCAATCGCCGGGTGTAGACCTCCACGAGCATCCAGCTGCCGCGACCGTCGACGAGCACCATCCAAGATGTGTTCATGCCGACCCAGTACATACCGTTAATGTAGTTGAGGCTGACGGGGATCGGATCGCAGTCAAGGGGGTTGATGCTCGCCACCCTACGATCGTTATGCTGTGTGACACGCCGTTTCTGAAGATCAGGCGGCATCAGCAAGTAAGGAGCTGGCTTAGAAAGCTCCGGCCTGAGGGCTTTGAGTAAACGGTACAGCCCCGACGAGCACGCGGCGAGTGGCATGGTACTGAGATTGTCCACACGCAAAACAATGAGCTTGATTACCTCCGTGGGAGCGAATTCCAGCCACTCTTTCGGTGGTCGCTGCTCGGTTCTGCCATTGTTAGTGCTTGGGTTTCGGACGAGGGGGGAGGCACCTTAGCGGGGATGGAAGATTGGACGAGATTATGTGCGGACAAAGATGGAGAAGCGAATATGTGCTGCGGGAAGTGGACAGGTGATGATGACTACAACACGCCGCTTGACTTACGAGACACATACCAGCAGCGTAGGGTCATGTCGATGCCAGACAACTTGCTTGAGTGATCATAGTACTGGTACTCCCTACAATGCTATGCCCTAACTTTCTTGAGTAGAGTAGTAGAATATGACTCTGCTCTACTACTAGCACTGGAGGAGTAGTATATTCTAATCTGAAATAGTTACAAACTTCAATGCCCGAGCGTGGAATGACTATGAACCGTGCTCAAAGACCGTGTCTACGTGGTGTTTGGACATGGGCGACAACCTCAACGCCAACGGTGCAGCTCCCGTTGCACCGTATGTGTTTCTGTCCTTCCTGTTCGAAATCGTGGTAAAATTCATGTTTCTACTCTGTATCCTACTACTATGCTAGTCCACATGATTAGTTGCGAACGACGACTTCTTCCCCGACCTCGACAACCTCATCCTCGATGACATGGGCGACAACGTCAACGCCGGCAACCAATGAGATACAGGGTGTAGGAAGCGGTTTGGGAATTTGCATGCCTTGCCAAACAGTGAGATACTCCGTACAAAGTACGACAGAGAAATAACCACAGAGAAGGAAGCTAAAAGTAAACAATCAAACGAGCATTTTTGCATTTGTTTTGCATTGAATCGTTTCACAAGCTTGACTAGTGCTGTTTTTCTACTTTTGCAAAAACCGCATCGTAATGTTAAAACGTGCATTTGCACGTACATAAGTAATAGTAGTACTCCCTCCATCTAGGTGTATAAGTCTTCCCTCCTTCTTGGTCACGGTGCACAGCCGAAGATGACTTATTGACCTGGACGGTGGGAGTAGCACAGTCTGCAAGCATATATCGAGAGAGACGTGTAGTGCGATAGTGGAAAAAAATTACTCGTATATGAGACCAGGTCTCACGGTTAGCAGGTGAGACCCGTCCTGATGGATGACAAAAGTGGCATTTAAGTGGGGGTGGGGGATGCTTTGTGATTTGTGAATGCCACGTGTCATCCATCAGGATGGGTCTCGCGTGAGACCTGGTCTCATAGAATTTTTTTCCTGTGATAGTATATAGTAAAGTTTGTGCTATATGCACGTACTTGCAAAATGCGTACGAATACACAAGGTTTCCAAACTTTCCCTTTTACATACTTAATTAAGGACGCTAAAAATTCCTGAACGTTCGGGATTTATCATTTGCGTCCCAAAACTAATGAGATCACCTTACGAAACAAAAATTATACTCCTCCTAAAAGCCACGACGCTCGCAGGAGCGCTTGCGGTGCGCCACGAGTGCCCTAGTGCGCGGCCGTTTCCCAGGGCGCCAACACAACGCCTCTTCCTCAGCCTCGCAACTCGCGAGGTGCTGATTGGTGGCTTGCCGGCGGTCGAGCGTGATCTCACCGGTGTGGTGATCCGGCGCCAACAGGTACTCCTCCTCGCTGGAAGCGTGCACCCGGTCCACGTACCGCCAAGCGTAGATGAGGCGCTTGGGCCCGACTGCACTCAGGGCATCGGCACGGGCATCCTCCGCCACCCTCACGGCCCTCGCACGAGTGTTCTGCCAAAGAGCCAATTGCCTGACTCTCTCGGACGCGACATAGGCCTCCCAGGCAGCTTGTTTCGCGGTGCGCTTTTCTTCCTCGGCCTTCTTCTCCGCCTCTATTTTGGCGCGCTCTGCTGGAGGCAAAGCCTCCCACAAGGCGGCATCCATTTCTTTCCAAAGCTCCTCAAGGCTGGGGGGGCTCGACGAGGGCGCGGCGTTCTCCTGGTAGCAGGGAGCCGACGCGTCCTCCGGCGCACGTGCTGGCGAGATTGGGAATCCCGACGCATCCACCTCGACACATCGCGGCGAGGAGCGGAACACCGACGCGTCCTCCTCGACTAGTGGCGGCGAGGAACGAAACGGCGACGCATTGCATAGCGGTGAGGAGCGGAACACCGACGTGTCCTCCTCGACTAGTGGCGGCGAGAAACGGAACGACGACGCGTGACCATCCGCACGGTGCAGCGAGGGGCTCCTAGGGCTTGGGAGGAGCGATGCCATGGTGGTCTACGTGAGAGGGAGGGGGAGGAGATAGCGATGAACGTGAACGTGAGGGGGAGGAGATAGCGATGTCGTGGGAGACGCAATATTTACAGCGAGCAATGGCACACCTACGTAAGATATGGACTGAGCTGCACTGACTTAACTGCCGGTCCAGTTGCATCACTGACATGTGGGCCAGACCCCTGTTGGGCCCATATGTCAGTGACCGAATGCACCTGCAGTTAAGTAACAGCTACGTGGGCATATTTGTTGGAGTAAATTACGGGCGAGAGAACGGGTGGAAATATTGCTGGTCACAACGGATTGGACGAGCGTGGGGGGAGGAGAGTCATGCATGCAGATTTTTTCACACGGGGTGGAGTGGTGGGACCACCAGAGGGAGAAGGAGAGTTTGGCAGGCATATTTTTCCACACATGGAGAGGAAATTTTTTGGAGATAAACGGGCTTCCTGCAGGTATGGGAACGATGCATAATAAGTCATCTTGCATGCCGGACTAGGTATAGTCTCAAGTCATTAAAAACAAACACGCCCCACACATGTTCATATTTCAAGGTGCACTAAATTATTGTATGCGCTGATTAAGGCTAGCCATAATGGTAGTATCTTAGCTGGTATCATGCACACGGGAATAGCAAACATGCTGATGTGGCAAAGAATTAAAGAAGAGAGGGGGGTTAGAGTAACTAGAGTTCATGCATGCATTGGTAAACACATTTTTTATGGAGAACGACAGCACTAGTTGAGTACTTTGCAGACTTCAAAAACTATTCCACAATGTGTCAACATTCACAATGTCAAATCAATATTTTTACACTCATTATAAAACGTAGTTCTTATACTCCCTCCTTCCATCTATATAGGGCCTAATGCGTTTTTCGAGGCTAACTTTGACCAAATGTTAGAGCAATAATATATGACATGCAACTTACACAAAGCACATCATCAAATTCGTACGTGAAAGGAGCTTTCAATGATATAATTTTCACATTATGCATGTCATGTAGTATTAATTTTATCAATAGTCAAAGGCGGTCTTGAAAAACGCATTAGGCCCTATATAGATGGAAGGAGGGAGTACTCATTATAATCAGTACTCCCTCCGTCTAGGTGAGCAAGTCATCTTAGATTGTGCATTGTGACCAAGGAGGAGGGGAAAACGAGAGATCTTAGTGTTTATTTGCTAATTAATAGCATTGCATGCAATGAACTAACCACTGCATGTCGTGTTTGGTAGTCTCAAGTCATTAAAAGCATGCACATCCACATCTCCTATTGGTTGATATGTCAAGAAACAAGAAACGAGGTAGAAGTTAATGCACCACGCCTAAGTGTTTTGGGAGTATTGTAGATATTGATATTTTTAGTATAAATTTGGTCGTGGGATTTCATTGATGCCTGTCAAAGCGTTGATAGGTCTGCTATGCGTGACCTGAAGATGAAAGCGTTGAGCATCTCGAAGTTGATCAACAATCTTCAATTGTCAAAGATTAGCCATTCGGCCAATAAGGTGGCACACTTAATCGCTAAGTATAGCTTTGACAATAGATTAGATGGTATTCTTGTAAATAACGTACCACCCTGTGTGATGAATATTGTATCGAATGAGTGTACTGGTGTGGCTGGTTAATTAATATAAGGCGGTGTTCAAAAAAAGTATAAATTTGGTCAAACACTTTGCAAACGGTTGACAGGAGTAAAAAGGACCAGAGGGAGTATTATGCATGCGGAGTAGGCAAAAAAATGCTTGTCTAAAAAAAGGCAAAAAATTGCTCATTTATAACCGGTCAAAGTCTCAAAGGGCGCGACCACGCGAGGGAGGCGAAGGTCGTGGGAGGCGCGACATTTGACGGAATTAAGTGAAGTTACATCCACGCGCCGGCATGACGTGCGAACAGGCAGAAGCTATACCGTCAGGCCTATGATATGGGTCTAGTAGACATCACATCTATGGGTCTAGTAGACATGACATCTAATGGGTCCCGCATAGTTCTCGAGAACTCTTTGGGGGCTTGCAGCCGTTTATCCACCGGGCAAGCCAGCAACCCCACGCCGTTCGCACGCCCTACTCGTCCCCGTCTTCTACCTTACAAAAGTTCGCTCCCAATCGTCCCGTCCTTTCACATTAGTTCGCTCCCAGTTTTTTTTTTGCGGGTACAATAGTTCAACTTCTCCTAACCCTCCTCCAAAATCCATGGCCTCCCAAATCTCCATGGTCGCCGCTGAGTACCAGGTTAGAGCCATCACCGGCGATCAGTTCATTGTCATCTACACACGTGGATCCGAGACGGTGAAAGCATGGCTTGCTCGCTTCCTACGCATGTTCAACAGTTCAATGGATGAGTGGGTCGCTGGGCTAGATGTTGAGTACACCACAGTCCTAGGACGAGAGAAGGATCTAAAGGACGAAGAGAGGAAGAAGCCCGCCGTGATCCAGGTTTGCGTACATAATGTTTTCTTGGTCTACCACATATGCCATGCCGACGTTGAGTGCTAGGATTTTAAGAACTTCCTCAAGGACAAAAGAGTGAAATTCGTTACTGTAGGCTTTAAGAATGATAGTGATGTCCTACGTCGGATAGGTCTCGTTGTAGGCCAGCCCTTCGATCTCCAGAAGGCAAGCCTGGTGTCCTCCTCTCAACCTTCAATGCTTACCCTGGCAGCAGCCATGATTGATCCTTCATACGCTAAACTGAAGAAACCTCATCACGAGTTTCATCATGCATGGGAGTCGAAGACATTAGATGAAGATCACATCATGTACGCAGCAATGGATGCCTACCTTTGTTTAAATATCTACAAGGGTTGGATGAAGAAGCAGAGCCCAGTGTCCGGTTCAAGCAAAGAAGCATCGACAAAGAGGAAGAGGAAGAGGGACGAGGACGAAGTCGAGGACATGGACTCGGACTCCAAGTAGGTGGCAGTGCTGTCGCTCATGCTGGTTCTACTGCAGTGTCAAGAGGACTAGTTGCCTATTAGTTTATTTTCAAGGGTGTGTTGTGCTGAGGCCCTAGCAGAACTATATGTTTATGTTCTTTCTCGTTATTTGAACTCTTTAGTACGTACAATAGTACTAGTACTATGTCTTACTACTGTTCTTCTTGTAGTTGGTACTACTGCTCGCATCTTCGTGTTCCTACTGTACTTAATACGTTCGTACTAGTAGTATAATTTGGGTCAATCGATTTGTGAAAGAAGTTCGGCGGAGCGAAGGAAGAAGACGGCAGAAGAGGTGGAAGAAGCCCTTCTAGCCATCCATGTTGCATCAAACGGCTCACATGAGTCGACCGACCCAAATTGCTCCTTCAGATTGCAGGATCCACGTGGCATTCAAGGTCTCGAAGGTAGATTCCGCGTCCGCATCTGGTTTGCGGGCTCGACGCGCGCGTTACCGGCTTCCGCCGCGACAGCCACCATGCGCGCCTCCTCCGCGCGGGCGGAGACGACAATGACACCCTAGTTCCTCCTCGCCGGCGTGCTGGAGCACGCGCTCGTCCTCCTCTTCGTATGCTGCGTGCATAGACGCGGCTCCACCAGCTGCTCGCGTGCTTGGCAGCGCGGCGGCATCGTGAGGAGGGACTGTAGACGATGTGAGCGGGCGAGCCTTCGGCTTCATGGCACTGGGATATCGGCGACACGGCGGTGATGGGCGAGAAATTGTTGGCCGGAGCAGGCGGGCGCCGACATGCGCAATGGCGGCGGCGGCATATTGATGAGTGCGCGTGTGGGAGCTTACTTTAGTTTTATATATAAGGTTGGTCAAACTTAAAAGAAAATCGTACTAGTACACGTAAACATTAGACTTAGGCAACGCTTTTATTAGTTACTAGCTTATGTTCTTGCCCATTGTGACCAGCTTTAGTACCACGACCACGATACGGAATCCTGTGCAAGCGCGTGAACCACGGCCGCGCGGTCGATTGAACGGTGTGTTACCGTGTCGCGCTCGAAGGACATCCACCGAACCTTTTTGTGTGTGTGAAAAGAATCCTCGAATATTACTCAACTTTTTTTTCCTGTGAAAGTTCTTGACGCTGCAATATTTCCATATATTTGAATTTAGCTCCAGTTCGAGTTTATTTGGATTTGGACGTTTTAGGTGCGCCCTAGTTTTTTTAATACTGATTTTGTGTGTGTGACTGAGAGAGAACGTGTGTATGTGTCCATATGTGTGTTGTGGCGGAAGGGCAATGTGGAGACAGTGTGCGTGTGATACAGACATAGAGAGGTGTGAATGTGCAAATGATCGTGCATGAGTGAGACATAGACAGATGCCGATATGTTGTGTATACATGAGAGAACGGTCTTCTAGTTTACTTGTGTGTGTGAGAGAGAGAGAGGGAGAGAGAGAGAGGAGCATCCGTAACACAACAACCATCTCTCTCGATTCGTCCGTCCCTCGCACGGTCGCATGCAACACATGCATCAACGCGCACATTTTGACACCCTCACCCGGCCCCTTCCCACCTCAAGGCCTGCACAATCTCTTCGTGAATACCCATTTCTCTCCTTAGGTTTGTTTTCTCTCAATATCTCTCTCTCTCTCCCACACACACATGCACACACACACACACATACACACAGAGACACACGCAGCACAACACACTCACACACACTCCCCTGAGCACACAATTCATCCCTATCCAAGGTTATACGATGACCACTCTTGCTTGTGCTTCTTTGCACCCCAACATGCACAACACCTCAATCTTCAAAGAGGGCAACGAGCAGATCAAAGACGGCGACCACACTGCGCTAGAGAAAGCGGGGTCATTTGGAAGCAGGGTGATGTGACGACGGCTGACTAACTCCTCCCCCCACCCTCTCTCTCTCTCTTGCACAAAATTACCAATCCCTCTCTCCCCCACACAAAATTGTCAATCCCTCAACCCACGAGATCCTTCCCCTCTGGTCCATGTTTTTCCTGCTCTCTCATCAAACATGTTGTCTCTTCTCCTTCCACGTATACAGAATCCAGATGCACACGCATCTCATGTATATTACATGTATGCATCTTTCTCACAGACCTAACTTCTTCCTCTCTCTTTCTCTCTCTATCTCTCTCTCTCTCTGTCTCGTTAGGTTTGTCTCCTACTCTCTCGTCCACATACATACAATCTTTCCCGCCCTATCTGCTCCATCTTCAAAAGCTCTCTCTGCACGTTTCATTCACACATTGGGACATGTCAAAATGTTGCTTCTATAATGGCTGATGTAGAGTTATGGTTGTTCTTGTTGCATCCTACAAAGTAATAACTATGAAATGCATTTAGATTCTCATTTTGACTGGGATTATGTGAGTTTGAGCATACTGTGAAGTACTATAGACCTTGTATACATCTTGGGATTCGACAATGATTGTAACTATTGAATTGTATAGACCATTACATTCGAAGTCAATAGCCTAATATATTTATTTCACAATTTCAACAAATGATTAGTTCACTACAAACTAAGAAAACAAATGTGTACTCCCTCCGTTTTTATTTAAGTCCGCGTATTAGCATTGGTCAAAGTCAAGTTTTGTAAACTCTCAGAAAGCTTATAACAAAAAATATTAACGTATACAATAACAAATAAATACCATTAGATTCATTATTGAATGTACTTTCACATCATACATATTTGTTATGGTAAATGATTATATTTTTCTATAAACTTGGTTAAACTTTAGGAAGTTAGACTTCGGTCAAACCTAATATGCAGAGTTTACTACTACTACTACTCGCTAGTTACTTAGCCGAATCACTCAACACGCCACACGGGGAGTCCAGTGTCAAAATTTTTTGAGGTCGGCGGGAAAATCTCCCGCGACCCTGATTCGAGCAGTGGGAAGTTACCATCATAGCCTTCGGAACTGGCCTACGGATGACGCTTCGTAGGGGGCTGTTTTCGTAACTTCAGGTCCACCCTACCCAGCCAACCCCACCCCGGCACCCAGAGTAGTACACCTGAATACTCCCCGATTTCTATCCCCACCGCAAAATAGACTTCTCCACGGCACCGCAACCTTCATGCTCCTCCCCTTTACATCGGCGCACTCGTCCACCGCAGCGCATCTGCCTAATCGATGACCTCGTACGCGCACTGGAGCCGGTCCACCGTCGTCGTCGTACACGAAGCCTCTTCCCCGACATCGTCTTCCATGGTCTCGTATCTGCTTCCCGGAAGCCGATGCCAAGCACAGAAGTACCACCGTCGTGGACAATGAACTAACTCCCGTTGCCGACCATGACTCACAAAGACCGCCGCGACCATCGTTCTCCTCCTCGATTGATAATGTGTGTATTGAATCACTTGGCAGTACATGTGCAGTTCCAATTTTGTTCATACCTACCCTTCAAATTTCATGGGTGCTATTGTTCCCGTAAAAGTAATTGGTTATAGCCTCCATTGTCCAACAGAATATCAGCTTGTAATTGTGCATCGCTCCTGTATCGCGCTGTGCTTGGGTAGGTTTTTCATCTGCAACCAGTAGTGTGGCAAATGATGGAAAGGTTTTTAGAACTAGCAAAATGCCCATGCATTGCACGCATCAAGATGCATTTGTATGAGTAGTTTATCTTGTTGGAGATGCTCTAACATGGCAGACGAGTGCTTTAATGTTGCCCACAAGATGCGCGAGTATTACTAGTAGTATATTTTTCTTGCCATGTTGAGATTTTAAAACCATGAGTGCGAACATGCAGAGGAGCAATGAAGATCAAACACGGGATATTTGGGACATCTTCAAGGAGCGTGGCAAGTTAAAGAGGAGCTGCACTGAACCTGTAAAACGAGCTTTGGTAAGTAACACCCTTTCAATTACTTCCGTGTAGCCTCGTGTTCTTCGATGTGTATATGTTGTAGTTTCTGTTTCTCTTAAGTGTGGTGTTCTTCGATGTGTAATAAGAAGAGTCTTAATCGCCCTAATGCTTTCATTTTTAGCTTGATGTAGGAAGTGGGTCTTCTCACCTTGTAGTATGTTTTTATTTATTTATTCCTTTTGAATTCACTTCTCCGAGTTCTGTTTATCTGGCTTCTACTAAATGGATCTAGGTTGCTCTGAGTATTGATCTAAAAAAGTAGTAACTTCATGTCAGGATGCAGTTCCTGCGAGGAGGTAAGTATGGTCAACCTCGAGATCATGTTTCCAACATGAGGCTGGATTACACACAAGGTGCCAGTTCCCTAATGATGCTGGATTAGACACAAGGTGCAAATTCCCAGATGATGCTGGATTACGCACAAGCCAGTGGAGTCGTCAGTTGTTCGTGTCCTCGTGGCATTAGTAAAGGCTGAAAGAAAGCATGCAGCAGCCCTTGAGAATGTAGCTGAGTTCCTGAAGAAGCGAAAAGAGCAATCAGATGCTCTCTTCACCCAAGCCAAAGAAGAGATGGAAGAAGCCAGAAATAAGCTAGCAGAGGCAGAGCAGGCTAGGCATCTCCTGCTATCTAAAACTGTTGTCAATACAAAATTTCCTTCATAATAGCTAGGTTCAAATGTTTATCCAGTCAGCATGCCTGTTGTGATGTCCGTGCATCTACTAATGTGGCAAAAAATGTTTTTTTCGGGTCATGTAATAACAGCAATTACTTTCCAAACAATAACAGACGAAGCATTGGACATGGTATAGTTCACGCGCAAGCCCGACATTCCAAGTTCAACTTCCACATCAAACTCATGTTCACAGATATCTGCACATTCATACATAATGTCCACAACCATGATTCAGTTCAAAGCCAAAAAAATGTGAGGAAAGTTATAAATAAATAAAATCCTCTACTAGTTCCTGCTACCAGTGCGAGCACAACAAGTCAAGACCATGCGTAAATTAATTATATTGTAGTCATTTTGTGTGTTCTAAAATGCTTGCCGGCTCGCGGAAGGACGTGTTGCCGACACACACGCGGATTCAATGAAGGCAGGCGGGGCAGTCTTAAGCTGGTTGCACGTGGCGAGGAGGCGTGCTCAGCCGGGCCTGCAGCGAGTGCGGCCCTCTTGGCCGGCGCGCCGGTTCAATGCCTGCGCTATGAGAGGTCGCGTCTGTGCCAGAGCAATCACTCCCTCCAGTCCTTTTTTGTTTGGGTATAACAAAATCTCATTTTCCATTCACATTTTAGTGGTAGGAGTTGTGCGTGTGTGTCTAAGAGAGAGAGAGAGAGAGAGAGAGAGAGGAGACGGTAGTCGGGGTTGTCTGATCGGTAAACAAATGAATAATGTCAGTCTGGGATGGAGACAAAAAGGAGACCGCAACAAATGTTGTGTTTACAGGAGAGATAGAGAGAGTAATTTTAGTGGTATGAGTCATATGTAGAGACATATAGGGTGTGTGAGAGAATCCCATAGAGAGAAAGACAAAGTGAAAGACGAGTGGAGACTGTGTGTTTGGCGGTGAAAAATAAAGCTTAGGTACCGAGTGATACCAGAGAACAGTAGAGACGTGAGAGATAATGAAAACCGTGTAATTTATAATGATAGGGAGAGTGTGACACTTCTCAAGGGAGACGTCGAGAGACCATGTTTGCAAGGATAGGAGCAACATGAAGTGAGCGTGCGGGTGAGCTGGAGAAAAGAGAGTGATAGCTACCTGAAGGAGCATGCATGCGAGAGAGATGGGCGTGAAAGGAGTGAACAAAAAAGGGATTCAAATATTTGAATTCGAGATGACGATACATGTAATCCATACTCGAACCAAAATTGATCTATCAAACATGCATACTCATATGAATTCACGCACATCTATGTTATTTAATATGTAGATATTACTGATCCATACATTTTAGTAGAACATAATTTGGTTAAAAAAATTCGAATTCAACCTTAAGATTTCGAGATCGTTGTATTTGTAAATCATATTATACATATAAAGGAGCATAATTCTTTGTTGTGCTTTTGAAAGTATATATCTAAAAAATGATGTATATAGAATGTAATTCCAATTGAAAATGGATTTTGCCCGAAAAAAATAGAATACAAACGGGATTCGAATTAAGTTGGCACGGTAAACATGCACTCTGCAAAATTTGAACGAAGCGGGGAAAGTCGCAGTAACCGCCGAAACCAAAATCTGCGAGATGGAAATCACTACTGCCTATCCCTGCCACGCAAAGCCTATATGTTGGATTTCTATAGGTTTCGATAGGGGTAGGTTTGTAATTTCACCCAAACATGACGTAACCACCTCTCACCCAGATTCATACATGGTGGGCGCCAAAACACAGTGTGTCCTCGGCCGAAATCGACTCCCTCCCAGATTCATATTCATACACGGTGGGCGCCAAAAACAAACTCTCATCAGCAAATATTCGGTGTATGCGAGATTACCGTCCTATCCCCAACCGACTAGTGCTGCTGAGATGTAGTAGAAATTTGAAACGAGGGCTAAGTTTGTAAATTTCCTCGCATTTGAAACAAGCACGCCCTGAATACATGGTTTCCCCCTTCCTCTCTACCTCCCTTTTCCCCATTCGTACTCTGTGGGCGCCAAAACACCCTCTCCACCCCACCCTCCTCCGTCCGCCGTCGTCCGCCACCCCATCCACCGCCGTCCTCCTCCACCATGCCGGAGCTGATACCCCGACGCCTCCATCCATTACAAGAGATCGACCTCTCTCATCCACAGCTTCGGACCGGGATCCTTGCATCCCGCCCTCTCGCTTCATCCCCGCCGTCGTCCACCTTACCGGCGCCGCTCCTATGACCGTCTCGTCCACCGCGCCCCGCGCCACCGTCTACCCTCCTAGATCTGCTTCCACGCCGCCGACAGCCATCACTACCACAACACCGTCAAATTCTCAGCAGATGTGTACACGGCGCCGCACCAGAGGCGGTACTCTTTCGTATCTGCTCAACTTATTTATCGCAACAAGAAAATAGATCGCCACTACTTTACTCTGATTTCTTATCTTGGTTGCGAAGTTGCCTTTGTTCGTTTTGCACCTTCAGATCCGCCATGGCACGCTCAACACCATACTCGCAATGCTTATGGTTTTCCCTTTTGTATTCCACACTAGTTAAATCATAGTAGACTAAATTTCAAAATTGGGTTAGTCGATTTTTCAGAGCTCGCCGGAGTTCGCCGGTGCAATTGAAGGGGCTCAGGTGGTTGTGTGGCCTCGCCGAACGAAGAAAACTCGACAAGGGTGGGGGTTGGGGTGGGGGTGGCGGAGGAACACAGGCGATGGGGGACGGTGGTCCGGCCGACGGCCCGTGCGGTGTTCTATATGGGAAGAATCAGAGACGAGGAAGAAGAAGGGTTAGGAGACGTAGGATCTTCATCCAACCGCCTGAAATGGTTGAGAGACAGCTAGGAGTTGCATTCTTAATGCGCTCTGGTTCATCATGTGTGGGCACTGCGCAACCAACATTTTATTATCCAAAATCTGCTTGCTCTTCTTTACCATGTTCCTCTTCCGTTCTTCTTTAATATGTACTATGTCCGTTCCTAAATACAAGTCTTTGTATAGATTCCACCATGGACTACATATGGAGCAAAATGAGTGAATCTACACTCTAAAATGTACCTGGATACATCTGTATGTGATCCAGAGTGGAAATCTCTACCCAGAATTATATTTTGGAATGGAGGGAGTATGATAGTAGTACAGTATGTTCCTTGTACTGAAGATGAGCAGGGACATTTGCAGTGTAGAGGTCTATACGGTCGGTTGTGATGGACACTTTGAGCCTCTTTGATTCGTAGGATCTTGTAAACATAGGAATAGGATTTGTAGTGGCCTGCCCACTTGAATCCTATAAGAATAGCAAGGAAATGCGGGGAGTTGTATCGCCTTTGAGAGTTACATTGATATTAACAGTACCGCACCTTCACTTGAAGAGAGCTGGTATCCGAAGCCTTTCTAGCCGTACCGGCAATACTAGCACATATATTCCAGCAAGTTCCACTTTGCTGATTTTACTCTGATGCTTAAGGTTTTCCTGTTATATCTACACTATGATCTGTGTAGCTGCTTTGTGTCGCACTAGCAGCAGTCCACTCTTGAAGCTAAACACTGCAATGACTTACAAAATTGGCACCAAGGCATTGAGTGCCATTCTGGATGCAATGAAACTCATACGCTCCCCACCTGTTGATTCTTGTTCAGAATATGATCCTAATGACTATTCTAACCTCGAGGAGTCAAAGGCAGATGGCCTGTCCTGTTCACCCATCAAGGTGCATGTTCTAATTTGGCAATGTTTTATTGATTGCGGGTATCTTGCATATGTTGTCTTGCATTTCTTCTACTTTGTTGCACCGCCATCTGCTTAGTTTACTCATCATATATGTCGAGATGCCATGCCCATCCATTATCAATACATATTCCATCTGTCATCATACCATGTTTTTCCACTCAAATGCTGTTCTTGTGCATCAGACATCAAAAAGGAAGAGGGTGATTGCCGAACCTGAAGGAGCACCAGCAAAGTCCTTGAAAAACATGGTGGTGCCGAGAAATCAGACAACATCCCACTTATATTGGCTGTACAACCAGTGACACAAAACGTAGGACTGACTCCAACAGACTGTACCCATACTTCATTGGCCACACCACTAGCCCCACCACACAGGACCTGCACTCCAGCAAAAGGTATACCGATTTCATTTGCCATAGCACCAGCTGTTCCACAGAAAAATCCCACTCCAGCAAAAAGTACAGCAAGTCCACCGGCCGAAGACCTATCCCAACTGCAGAGACAGCCAATTCCTGCAGATTGGAACCCCATTCCATTTATTCCCAGTTTAAAAGACAATGCTTTCAATGTTGTTAGGGACTATGTGCATATATTCCCATCATGGGAAGATTGTTGTGAAGACAAACAACATTTTCACATCTTCCTGTCCAACTTACGTGTAAGTGCTATTATTCATGGCTATTATTTTCCTGTTTTCTGCTGATTGAACACATCAATGATTTACATTACATTGTTGTAACTAGGCGAGGGTCAATCTGGATAGTCATGATGAGCAAAGCTTTCTTGTGCTTTTCAAGGAAGCATTGCAGCAGTATCGGTGTTACCTGAGGAAATCATACTTTGATGGAAAGTCTATAAACGACTTTCTGGTGAAGTCTCCTATGCTAAATTTATAAGACATTGAATGGAAAAACCTTGTTATGCACTGGTCTCGTTCCCAGGACGAGGTACTGTCTATGAAATCAGATGACAATTTGAACTTCTACTTTTTCGCATGTGCCTTACGGATCTTTTTTGCAGGAAATCTGCTCGAAGAAGAATTCCGGTTTGACAAGAACGACATGATATCTCAAATATGTTGCCCGCTGCTTTGCTCTTGTTAGTACCTGTTGTCCTATATCACTGTACTTGCATACATACCTGGTTCATTATGTGACAGCAGTATGCATGATAGCTTGCTTATCAATTGTTCGCTCCAAATTATCTGATCTGTATGAATGGTTACATTAGTGTAGAATATATCCAATGCCAATGTTTTTTAGCTCTGCATTGTTCTTGTAAGTACATGCTGTCCTTTATCAGTGTACTTATAATGACAGGTAGTTGTTCATGTACCATCACTCTGCAGCTTATTTTCCTTTGCCCTCCATTTTCTACACATCAGATCTATATTTACTCTTACCATAAGGTTGGTACTGAAGAAGTTTAGCTGTGCATTGCTCTTGGTTGTACCTTTTGCCTCTATTGCTGCACTTACATTTATAGCTACTTGGTTATGTAGCATCACTCTTCATCTTATCTTAAATATTCTCCATTTTTTCGTATATTATCACATCTATATTTACTCTTAACAAAATGTAGAATAAAGGCAATGCTTTTGAAGAAGATTCTGTGGTAAACTTCTTGAATTGCCCCCCCCCATCAGCATGGACAAAGCCTTTATAGAGCCTGTCTTCACCAATAATGTAAGTTTGTCCATCTCAAGCCTTCAAACTTTGTTGTATATATTAGGTTAGGCATGACTGCAACAGCTGTTTATTTTTGGTGTTTGCATCAAATTGCTTGTTTAAAGTTTATTATATGTAGTTCATAAACAAAAGTTCGTCCTTTCTCAATTTAAGTTTTCAGTTGTACAACCAAGTTCCTTCTTCATACCATGTAAATTAAACTATACAGAGCAAGTGATCTTATTTTGCACTGCATGTATGCTTCTGTTCTTCATCTGTAATCCAGTGGTGTGGTGAACCTACCCACTACAACACAATGTCATATTCTGCAATGTCTTAATTATGAAAAATGTCATATCATTCTACTATTATTTAAACCGTCTCTTTATTTGCCAATATGAAATGGTATAAATTGACAACACACTAACCATTGATACTTATGAGTTCTAGATCTGTAATCCAGTGGTGTCGTGAAGCTGCCAACTCCTTCACAATGTCATTTCCTGCCATGTCTTGACCTGAACAATACCATATTGTGTTAATGCAAATTTAAACTATGTCACTTTATTCGTCAGTAAGAAATGTGATGAATTGTCAACACTGATACTTTTATGTGCAAAACTTGTCATCTGTCTGCTTATTTATCTTTCAGAGTGAGGAAGATATAAGTGTTGAACAAGCGCAGTCTCATCATCTTGCTCAACTACTTGCGCCGCACCTCCCCAGCAGGGCTAACCTTTCTTGAACTCTATTGAAGTGCTATCGGTTTTGTATATTATTTTGTCGGCGTGTTTATTTGCACTGGTGACGATCTTTGATGCCCAGTGTATGTAATCTGCTGTCTGCTTGTGCTTTATTATCATAGTGGCGAACTTTGATGCCCAGTGGATGTAATATGACGTAATTTCTTTATTGTATAGTATAGGTTTTTTCTTATTCACGATGCTGCAGTTATTTTACTGTATATATATCCTGTCTTCGCAGTAAAACGGCCAAACCGTAAAATTACGGTACATAATCGGGCCGTCATGCAATCACGATGTAGGTTGGGCCTGAAACGTGCCGATCAGCTCACGGGCCGGCAGCAGCTCGGAATGAACCCCGGCCCATGATTGTGCGAATCAAATCTCGGGCTTTTAACAGGCCGAAAAATTGTCTCGGTCCTTCTTTGGCCCAATCAGTTATCGGTTGCGAGCAGGCCGGATGCAAACCGGGCCGTAGTTAGGCCCAAGTATATGACGGGCTTATAACAGGCTGAAATTAATATAGGGCCGAAATGTTAAACAGGCCCTTAACAGGCCAAAACTAATATCAGGCCGAATTACTAAGTGGGCCTTTAGCAAGTGGGCCCAAAAGCATAGTGTCCAGTTGACAGGCCGAATCTTATATGGGCCATAATTAGGCCCAAAACCTCTTACAGGGCCGGACCTGATCTGGGTCGTAATTTGTGTTGGGTTTCGTAGTAATTTCAAAAAAATTCCGACGCTCACGCAAGATCATGGTGATGCATAGCAATGAGAGGGGAGAGTATGATCTACGTACCCTTGTAGATCGACAACAGAAGTGTTTGGTTGATGTAGTCGTACGTCTCCACGGCCCGACTGATCAAGCACCGAAACTACGGCACCTCCGAGTTCTAGCACACGTTCAGCTCGATGACGATCCCCGGACTCTGATCCAGCAAAGTGTCGGGGAAGAGTTCCGTCAGCACGACGGCGTGGTGACGATCTTGATGTACTACCGTCGTAGGGCTTCGCCTAAGCACCGCTACAATATTATCGAGGACTATGGTGGAAGGGGGCACCGCACACGGCTAAGAATATGATCACGTGGATCAACTTGTGTCTCTAGGGGTGCCCCTGCCTCCGTATATAAAGGTTCAAGGGAGGGGGGCCGGCCGGCCAAGGTGTGGCGCGCTAGGAGGAGTCCTACTCCTTCTGGGAGTAGGACTCCCCCCCTTTCCTAGTTGGAATAGGATTTGTGGAGGGGGGGGAGAGGAGAGAGAGGAGGAAGGGGGGCCGGCCCCCTCTCCTTGTCCAATTCGGACCAAGGGGGGAGGGGTGCGCGGACCATCTCTGGCCACCTCTCCTCTCTTCCATTAAGGCCCACTAAGGCCCATATACCTCCCGGGGGGTTCCGGTAACCTCCCGGTACTCCGGTAAAATCCCGATTTCAGCCGGAACACTTCCGATATCCAAACATAGGATTCCAATATATCAATCTTTATATCTCGACCATTTCGAGACTCCTCGTCATGTCCGTGATCACATCCGGGACTCCGAACAACCTTCAGTACATCAAAATGCATAAACTCATAATATAACCGTCATCGTAACCTTAAGCGTGCGGACCCTACGGGTTCAAGAACAATGTAGACATGACCGAGACACGTCTCCGGTCAATAACCAATAGCGGAACCTGGATGCTCATATTGGCTCCTACATATTCTACGAGGATCTTTTATCGGTCAGACCGCATAACAACATACGTTGTTCCCTTTGTCATCGGTATGTTACTTGCCCGAGATTCGATCGTCGGTATCCTATACCTAGTTCAATCTCGTTACCGGCAAGTCTATTTACTCGTTCTGTAATACATCATCCCGCAACTAACTCATCAATTGCAATGCTTGCAAGGCTTAAGTGATGTGCATTACCGAGAGGGCCCAGAGATACCTCTCCGATAATCAGAGTGACAAATCCTAATCTCTAAATACGCCAACCCAACATGTACCTTTGGAGACACCTGTAGAGCTCCTTTATAATCACCTAGTTACGTTGTGACGTTTGGTAGGACACAAAGTGTTCCTCCGGCAAACGGGAGTTGCATAATCTCATAGTCATAGGAACATGTATAAGTCATGAAGAAAGCAATAGCAACATACTAAACGATCGGGTGCTAAGCTAATGGAATGGGTCATGTCAATCACATCATTCTCCTAATGATGTGATCCCGTTAATCAAATAACAACTCTTTTGTTTATGGTTAGGAAACATAACCATCTTCGATTAACGAGCTAGTCAAGTAGAGGCATACTAGTGACACTCTATTTGTCTATGTATTCACAATGTATTATGTTTCCGGTTAATACAATTCTAGCATGAATAATAAACATTTATCATGATATAAGGAAATAAATAATAACTTTATTATTGCCTCTAGGGCATATTTCCTTCAGTCTCCCACTTGCACTAGAGTCAATAATCTAGATCACATCGCCATGTGATTTAACATCAATAGTTCACATCTTTATGTGATTGGTTCACATCTCCATGTGACTAACACCCAAAGGTTTACCAGATTCAACAATCTAGTTCACATCGCTATGTGATTAAGACCCAAAAAGTGATCATGTTTTGCTTGTGAGAGAAGTTTAGTCAACGGGTCTGCCACATTCAGATCCGTATGTATTTTGCAAATTTCTATGTCAACAATGCTCTGCACAGAGCTACTCAAGCTAATTGCTCCCACTTTCAATATGTATCCAGATTGAGACTTAGAGTCATCTGGATTAGTGTCAAAACTTGCATCGACGTAACCCTTTATGACGAACCTTTTTGTCACCTCCATAATCGAGAAACATATCCTTATTCCACTAAGGATAATTTTGACCGCTGTCGAGTGATCTACTCCTAGATCACTATTGTACTACCTTGCCAAAATCAGTGTAGGGTATACAATAGATCTGGTACATAGCATGGCATACTTTATAGAACCTATGGCTGAGGCATAGGGAATGACTTTCATTCTCTTTCTATCTTCTGTCGTGGTCGGGTTTTGAGTCTTACTCAATTTCACACCTTGTAACACAGACAAGAACTCTTTCTTTGACTGTTCTATTTTGAACTACTTCAAAATCTTGTCAAGGTATGTACTCATTGAAAAAAACTTATCAAGCGTCTTGATCTATCTCTATAGATCTTGATGTTCAATATGTCAGCAGCTTCACCGAGGTCTTTCTTTGGAAAATTCCTTTCAAACACTCCTTTATGCTTTGCAGAATAATTCTACATTATTTCCGATCAACAATATGTCATTCACATATACTTATCAGAAATGTTGTAGTGCTCCACTCACTTTCTTGTAAATACAGGCTTCATCGCAAGTCTGTATAAAACTATATGCTTTGATCAACTTATCAAAGCGTATATTCCAACTCCGAGATGCTTGCACCAGTCCATAGATGGATCGCTGGAGCTTGCATATTTTGTTTAGCACCTTTAGGATTGACAAAACCTTATGGTTGTATCATGTACAACTCTTCTTTAATAAATCTATTATGGAATGCAGTTTTGTTTATCCATTTGCCAGATTTCATAAAATGCGCAATTGCTAACATGATTCGGACAGACTTAAGCATAGATACGAGTGAGAAACTCTCATCGTAGTCAACACCTTGAACTTGTCGAAAACTTTTGCGACAATTCTAGCTTTGTAGATAGTAACACTACTATCACTGTCCGTCTTCCTCTTGAAGATCCATTTATTATCAATGGCTTGCTGATCATCGGGCAAGTCAACCAAAGTCCATACTTTGTTCTCATACATGGATCCCATCTCAGATTTCATGGCCTCAAGCCATTTTGCGGAATCTGGGCTCACCATCGCTTCTTCATAGTTCGTAGGTTCATCATGGTCAAGTAGCATGACCTCCAGAACAGGATTACCGTACCACTCTGGTGCGTATCTCACTCTGGTTTACCTACGAGATTCGGTAGTAACTTGATCTGAAGTTACATGATCATCATCATTAGCTTCCTCACTAATTGGTGTAGTAGTCACAGGAACAGATTTTTGTGATGAACTACTTTCCAATAAGGGAGAAGGTACAATTACCTTATCAAGTTCTACTTTCCTCCTACTCACTTCTTTCGAGAGAACCTCCTTCTCTAGAAATGATCCATTCTTAGCAACGAATGTCTTGCCTTTAGATCTGTGATAGAAGGTGTACCCAACAGTAACTTTTTGGTATCCTATGAAGACACACTTTTCCGATTTGGGTTTGAGCTTATCAGGATGAAACTTTTTCACATAAGCATTGCAACCCCAAACTTTAAGAAACCACAACTTTGGTTTCTTGCCAAACCACAGTTCATACGGTGTCATCTCAACAGATTTAGATGGTGCCCTTTTAACGTGAATGCAGCTGTCTCTAATGCATAACCCCAAAACGATAGTGGTAGATCGGTAAGAGACATCATAGATTGCACTATATCCAATAAAGTACGGTTATGACGTTCGGACACACCATTATGCTGTGGTGTCCCATGTGGTATGAGTTTGTGAAACTATTCCACATTGTTTTAATTGAAGACCAAACTCGTAACTCAAATATTTGTCTCCGCGATCAGATAGTAGAAACTTTATTTTCTTGTCACGATGTTTTTCCACTTCACTCTGAAATTCTTTGAACTTTTCAAATGTTTCAGACTTATGTTTCATCAAGTAGATATACCCATATCTGCTCAAATCATCTGTGAAGTTCAGAAAATAACAATACTTGCCGTGAGCCTTAACACTCATCGGACCGCATACATCAGTATGTATTATTTCCAATAAGTCAGTTGCTCGCTCCGGAGAACGGAGTCTTAGTCATCTTGCCCATGAGGCATGGTTCGCAAGCATCAAGTGGTTCATAATCAAGTGATTTCAAAATCCCATCAGCATGGAGTTTCTTCATGCGCTTTACACCAATATGACCTAAACGGTAGTGCTACAAATAAGTTGCACTATCATTATTAACTTTGCATCTTTTGGTTTCAAATTTATGATTATGTGTATCACTATGATCGAGATCCAACGAACTATTTTCATTGGGTGTGTAACCATATAAGGTTTTATTCATGTAAATGGAACAACAATTTATTCTCTTACTTAAATGAATAACCGTATTACAATAAACATGATCAAATCATATTCATGCTCAACGCAAACACCAAATAACACTTATTCAGGTTCAACACTAATCCCGAAAGTATAGGGAGTGTGCGATGATGATCATATCAATCTTGGAACCACTTCCAACACACATCATCACTTCACCCTTAACTAGTCTCTGTTTATTCTGCAACTCCCGTTTCGAGTTACTAATCTTAGCAACTGAACTAGTATCAAATACTGAGGGGTTGCTATAAACACTAGTAAAGTACACATCAATAACATGTATATCAAATATACTTATGTTCACTTTGCCATCCTTCTTATCCGCCAATCACTTGGGGTAGTTCCGCTTCCAGTGACCAGTCCCTTTGTAGTAGAAGCACTTAGTCTCAGGCTTAGGACCAGACTTGGGATTCTTCCCTTGAGCAGCAACTTGCTTGCTGTTCTTCTTGAAGTTCCCCTTCTTCCCTCTGTCTTTTTCTTGAAACTAGTGGTCTTGTCTACCATCAACACTTGATGTTTTTCTCGATTTCTACCTTCGTCAATTTCCGCATTACGAAGAGCTTGGGAATCGTTTCTGTTATCCCTTGCATATCATAGTTCATCATGAAGTTCTACTAACTTGGTGATGGTGACTAGAGAGTTCTGTCAATCACTATCTTATCTGGAAGATTAACTCCCACTTGATTCAAGCGATTGTAGTACTCAGACAATCTGGGCACATGCTCACTAGTTGAGCGATTCTCCTCCATCTTTTAGCTATAGAACTTGTTGGAGACTTCATATCTCTCAACTCGGGTATTTGCTTGAAATATTAACTTCAACTCCTGGAACATCTCATATGCTCCATGACGTTCAAAACGTCTTTGAAGTCCCGATTCTAAGCCATTAAGCATGGTGCACTAAACTATCAAGTAGTCATCATATTGAGCTAGCCAAACGTTCATAACGTCTGCATCTGCTCCTGCAATAGGTCCATCACCTAGCGGTGCATCAAGGACATAATTCTTCTGTGCAGCAATGAGGATAAACCTCAGATCACGGATCCAATCCGCATCATTGCTACTAACATCTTTCAACACAATTTTCTCTAGGAACATATCAAAATAAACACAGGGAAGCAACAACGCGAGCTATTGATCTACAACATAATTTGCAAAATACTACTAGGACTAAGTTCATGATAAATTTAAGTTCAATTAATCATATTACTTAAGAACTCCCACTTAGATAGACATCCCTCTAATCCTCTAAGTGATCATGTGATCCAAATCAACTAAACCATGTCCGATCATCACGTGAGATGGAGTAGTTTCAATGGTGAACATCACTATGTTGATCATATCTACTATATGATTCACGCTCGACCTTTCGGTCTCCGTGTTCCGAGGCCATATCTGTATATGCTTGGCTCGTCAAGTATAACCTGAGTATTCCGCGTGTGCAACTGTTTTGCACCCGTTGTATTTGAACGTAGAGCCTATCACACCCGATCATCACGTGGTGTCTCGGCAAGAAGAACTTTCGCAATGGTGCATACTCAGGGGGAACACTTCTTGATAATTAGTGAGAGATCATCTTAAAATGCTACCGTCAATCAAAGCAAGATAAGATGCATAAAAGATAAACATCACATGCAATCAATATAAGTAATATGATATGGCCATCATCATCTTGTGCTTGTGATCTCCATCTTCGAAGCACCGTCATGATCACCATCGTCACCGGCGCGACACCTTGATCTCCATCGTAGCATCGTTGTCGTCTCGCCAATCTTATGCTTCCACGACTATCACTACCGCTTAGTGATAAAGTAAAGCATTACAGCGCGATTGCATTGCATACAATAAAGCGACAACCATATGGCTCCTGCCAGTTGCCGATAACTCGCTTACAAAACATGATCATCTCATACAATAAAATTTAGTATCATGTTTTGACCATATCACATCACAACATGCCCTGCAAAAACAAGTTAGACGTCCTCTACTTTGTTGTTGCAAGTTTTACGTGGCTGCTACGGGCTTAAGCAAGAACCAATCTTACCTACGCATCAAAACCACAACGATAGTTTGTCAAGTTGGTGCTGTTTAACCTTCGCAAGGACCGGGCGTAGCCACACTCGGTTCAACTAAAGTTGGAGAAACTGTCACCCGCTAGCCACCTTTGTGCAAAGCACGTCGGGAGAACCGGTCTCGCGTAAGCGTACGCGTAATGTCGGTCTGGGCCGCTTCATCCAACAATACTGCCGAACCAAAGTATGACATGCTGGTAAGCAGTATGACTTATATCGCCCACAATTCACTTGTGTTCTACTCGTGCATATAACATCAACACATAAAACCTAGGCTCGGATGCCACTGTTGGGTTTCGTAGTAATTTCAAAAAAAATACTACGCTCACGCAAGATCATGGTGATGCATAGCAACGTGTGACGCCCGGATAATTAAGCTACAGTAAACCTCTACTAATGATGCCACGTCACCTCGATTACTGTTACTAACCTCGCGTTAGTTCGAAACCGATTCGAATTCAATTTCAAAATCAAGCAAACAATAAAAGTTTTCAAATATTAAAACTAAAATGTTCGGAGTGAGCCAAATAATGCATAGGTAATTATGGTGGAGAAACCACACTTTTATAAAATGTGTAATTACTCTAAAATGAGCAGAACAGCATGTAAAACTAATAATTAAATGCTTTTTATAATATATAAAATATTAAACTAATTTGTGTGTGAACCCAGGTTATTATGGTAGTAGAATAAGTAGTAACATTATTTTCGGAGCTAAATTTATATACTATAAAACTAAAGTAAAGTGTGTCTAAAATAAAACAGAAAGAATAAATAAAAGAAAAAAAACACAAAGCAAACAAAAATAAAAACAAGAAAGAAAGGCCCCTCCCCTCCCCCCGGGCCACTTGGCTCAATTGGCCAGCTGGCCCAGTAGCCCACCTCCCCCACTCATCCTGTTCCTCCCGGGATCGTGGCAGGCATCCGTGGTGACGCCGGCCACGCGCCGGCCATCGCCCGGCCACCCCCCCTTCTTAACCCGCGGCGCCACCAAACCCTAGCCCCTCACATATCTCCCCCTCGCGCCCCCTCCTCCCTCTGCGCTCGCCGACATCGTGGCGCCCCGACCCGTCCGCCTCTGCCCTGCTGACCTCGCCGTCAACCGCGGCCACCGTCGTCTCCGGCGTGCAGGAGCACGTCCGGGAAGTTCGCCGCGGCCGGATCCGTCCGTTCCGGGGACCATCTCAAGCCGGGACGGTCCATGTGCTCGCAATCGAGCCCTTCTCCGTCGCGGACGTCATCAACTCGTCGTCGTTGCCACTGCTCCGGGCCGCCTCCGACCTTCTAACCTCGTCCACGAGAACCGGGGTGAGCTTCTCCCTCGGGTCCCCCTTTTAGCCCTTCGATTTGGACGCCGTAGGCCGCCACCTCCGTCGAGCTCGAACCCCTGCATACGCGTACATGCGTGCGCTTGCTGCCGCCTGTTACTGCTTCTGCTGTCGCTGATGCTCGTGCTGCCTGTTGTCGCTGCTGTTGTCCCGTGCTCGACCGCCACTGCTGCCTGTGCGTGCCTGCGCTGCTGCCGTGTGTGTCGCTGCTTGCTCCTGCCGTTGCTTGCTACTTCGCTCTGCTGCTGCGTTGTTTGATGCCGCATCGTACTGCTGCTAGTTGATGTCGGGTACTACCGCTGCCGCTTGCCGCCGCCGCCGGCGGCTGCTGCTCGTCGTGCAGCCGCCCCGCTAGCCCCGCCGCGCACGGCGCCTGTCCACGCGCCCCCGCTTGTCACTGCGTATTGCCTGCTGCTACGTATGCGCTACGCGCGTGGCCGTGTCCCTGCTACTGCTTTGCGCCATTGCTGCATTGCATGTACCGTTGCTAGCTACCGTAGCTATATGGCTAGCTTTAGGTGTTTTACACCGACTAACCCCCTAGATAGGCCTTAAACTGCGGTTAAATAGCTGTTGACAAGGCTAAGATAAATATGAGTAGAAAGTGCATTTGACAAACTTCATTTTACCCCACTGGACCAAATCCATTTGATGCGTGGATTAAATTCTATAAAATTCACAAAATGCTATCTTTTGTTGACAGAAAACAGTTTTAACCTCTAGCATTGTGTGCGCGTGGTTGTTCTGTGAGTGGCCGGCCATGTTCAATTAGTTTAGGCTAATCTAGATTTAGAATAACAATTATTAGGTTAACTGCTAGCCAATTACAGTGCCCCCCATATTAGTTAATCTAATTTAATTAAAGTCTAGTTTAACCATAGACAATGACATATGGGACCCGCCTACACTATTCAGCATTTAACTATTCAATCTTTGACTAAGTCAGCCCACCCCACTGGCCCCACTGGCATACTCATAGGCTAGAGTAACACTAGGTGACAAAATTATTTACTGTTATAATTTCGAATTAAATTAAATCCAATAATTTTTAGAAAATATTTAAAACTTTAGAAAATCATATAAAATAATCCGTAACTCCGATGAAAATACTTTATACATGAAAGTTGCTCAGAACGACGAGACGAATCCGAATACGCAGCCCGTTCGTCCGCCACCCATCCCTAGCATAGCAAACACGCAACTTTTCCCCTCCGGTTCATCCGTCCAAAAACGCGAAACTCCGGGGATACTTTCCCGGATGTTTTCCTCCTTCACCGGTATCACCTCCTACTGCGTTAGGTCACCCCTAGCACCGCGTATCACCATGTTATGCTTTGTGTTGCTTTGATTGCTCCATTATTTATTGTGTTCCCCCTCCGTTACTTCTTTCCGGTAGACCTCGAGACTGCCGGCGACCCCCAGTTCGACTACGGAGTTGGTGACTCCTCCTTGCCAGAGCAACCAGGCAAGCCCCCCCCTTGATCACCAGATATCGCCTATTCTTTTCTATACTGCTTGCATTAGAGTAGTGTAGCATGTTACTGTTCGGTTACCCCTATTCTGTTGCATAGCCTGTCATTGTTGCTATAGTCATTGATACCTTACCCGCAATCCTAAATACTTAGTATAGGATGCTAGTTTATCATCATTGGCCCTACATTCTTGTCAGTCTGCCTTGCTATACTATTGGGCCGTGATCACTCGGGAGGTGATCACGGGTATATACTATACATACATACATACTATACAGACGGTGACTAAAGTCGGGTCAGCTCGATGAGTACCCGCAAGTGATTCTGATGAGGGGGCTGAAGGGACAGGTGGCTCCATCCCGGTAGAGGTGGGCCTGGGTTCCCGACAGCCCTCGACTGTTACTTTGTGGCGGAGCGACAGGGCAGGTTGAGACCACCTAGGAGACAGGTGGGCCTGGCCCTGTTCGGCGTTCGCGGATACTTAACACGCTTAACGAGATCTTGGTATTTGATCTGAGTCGGCTACGAGCCTATACGCACTAACCATCTACGTGGGAGTAGTTATGGGTATCCCGACGTCGTGGTATCAGCCGAAGCACTTCAGACGTCAGCGACGGAGCGGCGCGTGCCGAATTGGACTGGAACGCCACTAGGCTAGGTCTGCTTTCGGCCGCCCACGCAACATGCAGGTGTGCTCAGGGCGATGGGCCTAGACCCCTGTGCGCTTAGGTTTAGACCGGCGTGCTGGCCTCTCTGTTTTGCCTAGGTGGGGCTGCGACGTGTTGATCTTCCGCGGCCGGGCATGACCCAGGAAAGTGTGTCCGGCCAAATGGGATCGAGCGTGTTGGGTTATGTGGTGCACCCCTGCAGGGAAGTTAATCTATTCGAATAGCCGTGATCTTCGGTAACAGGACGACTTGGAGTTGTACCTTGACCTTATGACAACTAGAACCGGATACTTAATAAAACACACCCTTCCAAGTTCCACAGACAATCCGGTGATCGCTCTTCCACAGGGCGACGAGGGGAGGATCGCCGGGTAGGGTTATGCTATGCGATGCTACTTGGAGATGCTATTTGGAGATGCTACTTGGAGATGCTACTTGGAGGACTTCAATCTACTCTCTTCTACATGCTGCAAGACGGAGGCTGCCAGAAGCGTAGTCTTCGATAGGACTAGCTATCCCCCCTCTTATTCTGGCATTCTGCAGTTCAGTCCACTGATATGGCCTCCTTACACATATACCCATGCATATGTAGTGTAGTTCCTTGCTTGCGAGTACTTTGGATGAGTACTCACGGTTGCTTTCTCCCCACTTTTTTCCCCTTTCCTTTCTTTCTGGTTGTCGCAACCAGATGCTGGAGTCCAAGAGCCAGACGCCACCGTCGATGACGACCCCTACTACACCGGAGGTGCCTACTACTACGTGCAGCCCGCTGACGACGACCAGGAGTAGTCAGGAGGATCCCAGGTAGGAGGCCTGCGCCTCTTTCGATCTGTATCCCAGTTTGTGCTAGCCTTCTTAAGGCAAACTTGTTTAACTTATGTCTGTACTCAGATATTGTTGCTTCCGCTGACTCGTCTATGATCGAGCACTTGTATTCGAGCCCTCGAGGCCCCTGGCTTGTATTATGATGCTTGTATGACTTATTTTATTTGTAGAGTTGTGTTGTGATATCTTCCCGTGAGTCCCTGATCTTGATCGTACACATTTGCGTGCATGATTAGTGTACGATTGAATCGGGGGCGTCACAAGTTGGTATCAGAGCCGACTGCCTGTAGGAATCCCCTTTTCAACTCCTTGGCCGAAGTCGAGTCTAGACATTGCAAAACTTTTACTAACTTGGCGGTGTGCCTTACGGGCCCACGTCGCCATCGGGTGGTACTAGGATCTTTTACTCCTCGACCTTTACTCTGGGACTCTGATCTCTCTTCTATTCGGGTTAAAGGAATTTTACTAAATCTAACATTAGGATCTCGTTATCACTTTCACCCGGAGAGCCCCTTATTACTGATGATCGTCTGCTGCACGTGAAGACCCTGAAGATACTTTCCGCTGTTAAGCCGAGAACTTGTGTTCATCGCGTTTGCAATTCCCCTTCCACCGTCAACCCTTATGGGTAACTACTTACAGTTGTTATTCTTATATCATCCCCAGTTGGTCTTGTTATTACAAGATACCCTGAAAAACTAGTCGTGGTTTCGATAATCCCTTGAGCTTACTGCCTTGCTGTTCTTGTCACTTGAATACCCCTACGGTTAATTCTCGCATTTATAGGATATCCGCTCATCCCCCAGTTGTTTATGTGTTACACAAAAGTCTTCGAAATACCGCCCGATATTCCAAAAATCCTCAGCAACCTATTGCTCTGGAATTTCTTGTTTGCTTTCATTATGATTAATCCCATAAGTATAGAAATCTTATTGACATTCCTTGTCATTATCATTTTGAGTCTGTTGACTCAATATGTGGCGAATGCAAGTAATCATCAGTTGATCCTTTTAAATTATCTCTCCAGCTCACACGTCTTTCAAACATGAGCTGGTTCTCGACCAAACTATCTGTCGTCGATTGTGCCTCTGGTATATTCAATTGATCCATCCTTGATCAGAACGTCTGCTTCTGATCCTTTGTTTTGGAAATCATAATTCCTTTTATTTAAGCTTTGAATTATTCAGATGATTCCATAACCTGTTGCATTTGCATTCCTTCCTCTTCTGGTTGAGTACCGATACTCATATCAGATCCTTTGTGGACTATCAAGTCCTTTGTTGGATTGTTATCCGACAGTGTCCTTCACATTTGAACACTTTGTGAGTTCTTCCCCTTATACATGATGCCCTTGTTAAGTTGTATCCTCTGCTTGGCCAACCATGCTCTGCTTTCGGGCTTGTGTTATTTACTCTGGAAACTTGTGGTATATGTTTCTAAGAAGCCCCTATGGGTTGAACATATGCCTTCTCTAAACCGTGTGAACCCGAAAGTTTTCACGAGTCATACTTATCTGGTATTGCACCAGGTAAAACTTTCAACAACTAATGTCATCTTTGAAATACGAGAGGTGAATGGAAGATTATGCATTGAGGAAGTGGGAGTCGACCTTGAACTTTGTGTTCATGCCCATGGACGCGATGTATATCCTATCATGGAAGCTTCTTGTAATAATAACTATTTCCTTGATAGCTAACATATGGTATCTGTGAATTGATCCCTTGCAACCGTGGTTCCGACCATGATTGTTCTTCTCTGATTCCATTTCTCGGACATGTTAAAACAATTGTCTTCTATGGATCAATACACCAGTCCAACCTTTACTTTGATCTTGTGTTGAGTATTACCCCCCTGGTATCTCGAGATTATCATGGTACTTCATAACTTCTTATGAGTTCTTCATCAAGTGCTACCTTACCACTGATTCCAATTTTTCACGGGCTCTGAGTTATTAAGCACTCAAAGACACCGATAACTGAACCGAGTCCGCTCTACGGTTCAACAACTCTTCAGTAAGCTTCTATAAGTATGAGTTTGTACCCGATCACGCCATTCCTAGCCTGTTTGGCTACATCATTGCCGTGATGATTCTAACTGTGCTACCTGGTCCTTATTCTCGGAGCACCAATTTGCGACGATAGCTAAGCTTACGTCGATCTTCCTCGTCATATCATTTCGCCTTGAACAACGAGCTAGATTTCAAGTTTGTGTTGTACCCTTGGTTCCAATAACCTTTCACTTCATCATTACTTTGACTTGATGTCCTCGCCGATCGATTACATCTTCATGAACTCTCGCGACAAAGGTGCTTGATGTCGTCGCCGATCGATTACATCTTCATGAACTCTCGCGACAAAGGTGCTTGATGTCGTCGCCGATCGATTACATCTTCATGAACTCTCGCGACAAAGGTGCTTGATGTCGTCGCCGATCGATTACATCTTCATGAACTCTCGCGACAAAGGTGTCGTGATCATCAACATTCTGAGTTCATCCAGGATATCAATTGAATTCATGATGAGAAATACCATCCTTGCCCTCGATGAATTGTATTATCATCGACCACTTTATTGCCTTCCCACCAACACAAGCTTGTTCATGTTTGGTGTTATACCTTGAGTTCCTTGCTATCCTGCAATTGTTCTTCTTTACCTTGGACTATTACCATCCTTTATGTCAAGAATGTTCTGAGATTTGTTCCACCTCTTGAGAATTCTTAACATGGAAATACTTCTCACCATCACCATTCTTTCTTGGTCCCCGTGTTAATTCCAACAAGTGAACGGTGTTGTTTGGATTCTTTCCTTCTAGCAACCCTATTTTTGAAGTTAATGGTCGAAAGTTTATTCTTAGACTATTGATTATTGAATCACCATTCCAATGTTGGCCGTGCAACCCAGCCCATATTTCGGGTGCACCTTTCAACCATTGTTAAATTGTGTATGTTTTCCTCGAGCATACATCAATATATCATTTTGATCTGACAAATGTTATCTCCTTGTTCACATAATTGTGGAAATCCATCTTTTGGAAATCCCAATGAATTGTCGCTGAGCTCATCCTGCCACCTCCTCACCCTCTCCTTGGTTTAATGATGAACTCATGATTCAGAACTTGCTTCCATAGTTTATTTCCCGAGAATCTTGCAACTCCATCACGTCAAATTGAGTTGCACCCTTCCTTCTCAGGCATCATGAGTCTGAGGTATCCTGACACCAATCAGATCCAAATCTCGGGTCAGATATGATGGTTTGAACTTATTTCCAAGAGATATAACATTGGCCTTTATATGACCCGGTGAGGTGATGTCATGCCTAGCACACCTGGCCGAAGGACCTATTGTTATAGTTCAATTTTGGCAAGGTTAACCATTCTTCCATGAGGAAATTATAAGACTTATTCTATGAGTTGTTCCTGGTGGATCCTTTGTGTATCCAAAGTCTGACCCTTGCTTGAAGACCATGTCAATGCTATCTCAAAGCATGTCTGTGGCACTCCGATTTTCAGTAAGAACATTTGAAGCACAAATGCTAAATTTTCCTTATCAATTACCCCAACACCGTTGTATGGGTAATGTCATGAAATTTCTCTTCCCTACCCAAAGAGTTTTCTACATTATATCCTGTCATGTATATCATGCTCTGCTTGTCCTTGGGAAGGATATACCCTTGGAATATGTGTTTAAACACATTTTCCTTTCCATTGTTCTGTTTAATCTGATAATCATATTTTCCTTTCCATTGTTTGGTTTAACCCTTCTTGTGATCTATATGATCTAAGCAGTAATATTCTCCTGCTTTTGTAAACACCTCAGTGTACAATTCTGCCAGAAAGACCCTGTACTTTTGATTGATGACATTCCGGCAACCACCAATGGACGAGAACTTTGCCAATTGGTTTGCCTTGTTCAACAAGTAGGAAAAAATTGCTCTCTTCGTTCCCCGTCCTTGGTACCGACATTGTTGCCGGCATAGCTGACAAGCTATTCACCGACATGCCTCCCTGTCGCGGCTGTGTAAGATGTCATCACCCTTCCCACTTTCAACCACATGGTGGGCCCATAACCCACAGTTCCACAGGATCGAAACCTGACTCTCCTGTACACCCCTTGTTCCCAAAGTTATTCCTCGCGCATGGCCTCGTATGTAATTCATGGGCCACCGTCCTAAGTGATCTATTCTGGTAACAGACGCAATACTCAATCTCGTTGCTCTGGACCCCTTCCGCATGTTGTTTCAGACATCGAACGATTGACTACCCGCTTGAAACTTCCCATAATAACTCCTTACTTTGCTCTCGATATTTTCGGAGGTTTCAATTCGAGAGTTACTTTCCGCCTCCCTCCCCGATGTTATCTACCAAATAGTCAACCTTGCCGAGGTCCGTTCTCCCGGAATGCTCCCCCTTTATTCTTTCGTAAGTACGATGGAGTTTCCGAAGAAAGGATGCCGACTTCATCTTAATGACCTGAAGCAAAAAAATGAAGACATCAATGTAATGGATCGACCACTTCGAGAAGAGCAACCAAGACCGAGAAGATTCGTTAGATTTTCCGTAACCCAATCCCTTCCCCCTTACTCCCCTCTTAATCTCGGGACGAGATTTCTTGTAGTGGAGGAGAATTGTGACGCCCGGATAATTAAGCTACAGTAAACCTCTACTAATGATGCCACGTCACCTCGATTACTGTTACTAACCTCGCGTTAGTTCGAAACCGATTCGAATTCAATTTCAAAATCAAGCAAACAATAAAAGTTTTCAAATATTAAAACTAAAATGTTCGGAGTGAGCCAAATAATGCATAGGTAATTATGGTGGAGAAACCACACTTTTATAAAATGTGTAATTACTCTAAAATGAGCAGAACAGCATGTAAAACTAATAATTAAATGCTTTTTATAATATATAAAATATTAAACTAATTTGTCTGTGAACCCAGGTTATTATGGTAGTAGAATAAGTAGTAACATTATTTTCGGAGCTAAATTTATATACTATAAAACTAAAGTAAAGTGTGTCTAAAATAAAACAGAAAGAATAAATAAAAGAAAAAAAACACAAAGCAAACAAAAATAAAAACAAGAAAGAAAGGCCCCTCCCCTCCCCCCGGGCCACTTGGCTCAATTGGCCAGCTGGCCCAGTAGCCCACCTCCCCCACTCATCATGTTCCTCCCGGGATCGTGGCAGGCATCCGTGGTGACGCCGGCCACGCGCCGGCCATCGCCCGGCCACCCCCCCTTCTTAACCCGCGGCGCCACCAAACCCTAGCCCCTCACATATCTCCCCCTCGCGCCCCCTCCTCCCTCTGCGCTCGCCGACATCGTGGCGCCCCGACCCGTCCGCCTCTGCCCTGCTGACCTCGCCGTCAACCGCGGCCACCGTCGTCTCCGGCATGCAGGAGAACGTCCGGGAAGTTCGCCGCGGCCGGATCCGTCCGTTCCGGGGACCAGCTCAAGCCGGGACGGTCCATGTGCTCGCAATCGAGCCCTTCTCCGTCGCGGACGTCATCAACTCGTCGTCGTTGCCACTGCTCCGGGCCGCCTCCGACCTTCTAACCTCGTCCACGAGAACCGGGGTGAGCTTCTCCCTCGGGTCCCCCTTTTAGCCCTTTGATTTGGACGCCGTAGGCCGCCACCTCCGTCGAGCTCGAACCCCTGCATACGTGTACATGCGTGCGCTTGCTGCCGCCTGTTACTGCTTCTGCTGTCGCTGATGCTCGTGCTGCCTGTTGTCGCTGCTGTTGTCCCGTGCTCGACCGCCACTGCTGCCTGGGCGTGCCTGCGCTGCTGCCGTGTGTATCGCTGCTTGCTCCTGCCGTTGCTTGCTACTTCGCTCTGCTGCTGCGTTGTTTGATGCCGCATCATACTGCTGCTAGTTGATGTCGGGTACTACCGCTGCCGCTTGCCGCCGCCGCCGGCGGCTGCTGCTCGTCGTGCAGCCGCCCCGCTAGCCCCGCCGCGCACGGCGCCTGTCCACGCGCCCCCGCTTGTCGCTGCGTATTGCCTGCTGCTACGTATGCGCTACGCGCATGGCCGTGTCCCTGCTACTGCTTTGCGCCATTGCTGCGTTGCCTGTACCGTTGCTAGCTACCGTAGCTATATGGCTAGCTTTAGGTGTTTTACACCGACTAACCCCCTAGATAGGCCTTAAACTGCGGTTAAATAGCTGTTGACAAGGCTAAGATAAATATGAGTAGAAAGTGCATTTGACAAACTTCATTTTACCCCACTGGACCAAATCCATTTGATGCGTGGATTAAATTCTATAAAATTCACAAAATGCTATCTTTTGTTGACAGAAAACAGTTTTAACCTCTAGCATTGTGTGCGCGTGGTTGTTCTGTGAGTGGCCGGCCATGTTCAATTAGTTTAGGCTAATCTAGATTTAGAATAACAATTATTAGGTTAACTGCTAGCCAATTACAGTGCCCCCCATATTAGTTAATCTAATTTAATTAAAGTCTAGTTTAACCATAGACAATGACATATGGGACCCGCCTACACTATTCAGCATTTAACTATTCAATCTTTGACTAAGTCAGCCCACCCCACTGGCCCCACTGGCATACTCATAGGCTAGAGTAACACTAGGTGACAAAATTATTTACTGTTATAATTTCGAATTAAATTAAATCCAATAATTTTTAGAAAATATTTAAAACTTTAGAAAATCATATAAAATAATCCGTAACTCCGATGAAAATACTTTATACATGAAAGTTGCTCAGAACGACGAGACAAATCCGAATACGCAGCCCGTTCGTCCGCCACCCCTCCCTAGCATAGCAAACACGCAACTTTTCCCCTCCGGTTCATCCGTCCAAAAACGCGAAACTCCGGGGATACTTTCCCGGATGTTTTCCCCCTTCATCGGTATCACCTCCTACTGCGTTAGGTCACCCCTAGCACCGCGTATCACCATGTTATGCTTTGTGTTGCTTTGATTGCTCCATTATTTATTGTGTTCCCCCTCCGTTACTTCTTTCCGGTAGACCTCGAGACTGCCGGCGACCCCCAGTTCGACTACGGAGTTGGTGACTCCTCCTTGCCAGAGCAACCAGGCAAGCCCCCCCCCCTTGATCACCAGATATCGCCTATTCTTTTCTATACTGATTGCATTAGAGTAGTGTAGCATGTTACTGTTCGGTTACCCCTATTCTGTTGCATAGCCTGTCATTGTTGCTATAGTCATTGATACCTTACCCGCAATCCTAAATACTTAGTATAGGATGCTAGTTTATCATCACTGGCCCTACATTCTTGTCAGTCTCCCTTGCTATACTATTGGGCCGTGATCACTCGGGAGGTGATCACGGGTATATACTATACATACATACATACTATACAGACGGTGACTAAAGTCGGGTCAACTCGATGAGTACCCGCAAGTGATTCTGATGAGGGGGCTGAAGGGACAGGTGGCTCCATCCCGGTAGAGGTGGGCCTGGGTTCCCGACAGCCCTCGACTGTTACTTTGTGGCGGAGCGACAGGGCAGGTTGAGACCACCTAGGAGACAGGTGGGCCTGGCCCTGTTCGGCGTTCGCGGATACTTAACACGCTTAACGAGATCTTGGTATTTGATCTGAGTCGGCTACGAGCCTATACGCACTAACCATCTACGTGGGAGTAGTTATGGGTATCCCGACGTCGTGGTATCAGCCGAAGCACTTCAGACGTCAGCGACGGAGCGGCGCGCGCCGAATTGGACTGGAACGCCACTAGGCTAGGTCTGCTTTCGGCCGCCCACGCAATGTGCAGGTGTGCTCAGGGCGATGGGCCCAGACCCCTGTGCGCTTAGGTTTAGACCGGCGTGCTGGCCTCTCTGTTTTGCCTAGGTGGGGCTGCGACGTGTTGATCTTCCGCGGCCGGGCATGACCCAGGAAAGTGTGTCCGGCCAAATGGGATCGAGCGTGTTGGGTTATGTGGTGCACCCCTGCAGGGAAGTTAATCTATTCGAATAGCCGTGATCTTCGGTAACAGGACGACTTGGAGTTGTACCTTGACCTTATGACAACTAGAACCGGATACTTAATAAAACACACCCTTCCAAGTTCCACAGACAACCCGGTGATCGCTCTTCCACAGGGCGACGAGGGGAGGATCGCCGGGTAGGGTTATGCTACGCGATGCTACTTGGAGATGCTATTTGGAGATGCTACTTGGAGATGCTACTTGGAGGACTTCAATCTACTCTCTTCTACATGCTGCAAGACGGAGGCTGCCAGAAGCGTAGTCTTCGATAGGACTAGATATCCCCCCTCTTATTCTGGCATTCTGTAGTTCAGTCCACTGATATGGCCTCCTTACACATATACCCATGCATATGTAGTGTAGTTCCTTGCTTGCGAGTACTTTGGATGAGTACTCACGGTTGCTTTCTCCCCACTTTTTTCCCCTTTCCTTTCTTTCTGGTTGTCGCAACCAGATGCTGGAGTCCAAGAGCCAGACGCCACCGTCGATGACGACCCCTACTACACCGGAGGTGCCTACTACTACGTGCAGCCCGCTGACGACGACCAGGAGTAGTCAGGAGGATCCCAGGCAGGAGGCCTGCGCCTCTTTCGATCTGTATCCCAGTTTGTGCTAGCCTTCTTAAGGCAAAATTGTTTAACTTATGTCTGTACTCAGATATTGTTGCTTCCGCTGACTCGTCTATGATCGAGCACTTGTATTCGAGCCCTCGAGGCCCCTGGCTTGTATTATGATGCTTGTATGACTTATTTTATTTGTAGAGTTGTGTTGTGATATCTTCCCGTGAGTCCCTGATCTTGATCGTACACATTTGCGTGCATGATTAGTGTACGATTGAATCGGGGGCGTCACACAACGAGAGGGGAGAGTATGATCTACGTACCCTTGTAGCTCGACAACGGAAGCGTTTGGTTGATGTAGTCGTACGTCTCCACGGCCCGACCGATCAAGCACCGAAACTACGGCACCTCCGAGTTCTAGCACACGTTCAACTCGATGATGATCCCCAGACTCCGATCCAGCAAAGTGTCGGGGAAGAGTTCCGTCAGCACGACGGCGTGGTGACGATCTTGATGTACTACCATCGCAGGGCTTCGCCTAAGCACCGCTACAATATTATCGAGGACTATGGTGGAAGGGGCACCACACACGGCTAAGAATATGATCACGTGGATCAACTTGTGTCTCTAGGGGTACCCCTGCCTCCGTATATAAAGGTTCAAGGGAGGGGGGCCGGCCGGCCAAGGTGTGGCGCGCCAGGAGGAGTCCTACTCCTTCTGGGATTAGGACTCCCCCCTTTCCTAGTTGGAATAGGATTCGTGGAGGGGGGGAAAGAGGAGAGAGAGGAGGAAGGGGGGCCGGCCCCCTCTCCTTGTCCAATTCGGACCAAGGGGGGAGGGGCGCGCGACCCATCTCTGGCCACCTCTCCTCTCTTCCACTAAGGCCCACTAAGGCCCATATACCTCCCGGGGGTTTCCGGTAACCTCCCGGTACTCCGGTAAAATCCCGATTTCACCCGGAACACTTCCGATATCCAAACATAGGCTTCCAATATATCAATCTTTATATCTCGACCATTTCGAGACTCCTCGTCATGTCCGTGATCACATCCGGGACTCCGAACAACCTTCAGTACATCAAAATGCATAAACTCATAATATAACCGTCATCGTAACCTTAAGCGTGCAGACCCTACGGGTTCAAGAACAATGTAGACATGACCGAGACACGTCTCCGGTCAATAACCAATAGCGGAACCTGGATGCTCATATTGGCTCCTACATATTCTACGAGGATCTTTTATCGGTCAGACCGCATAACAACATACGTTGTTCCCTTTGTCATCGGTATGTTACTTGCCCGAGATTCGATCGTCGGTATCCGGCAAGTCTCTTTACTCGTTCTGTAATACATCATCCCGCAACTAACTCATTAGTTGCAATGCTTGCAAGGCTTAAGTGATGTGCATTACCGAGAGGGCCCAGAGATACCTCTCCGACAATCAGAGTGACAAATCCTAATCTCGAAATACGCCAACCCAACATGTACGTTTGGAGACACCTGTAGAGCTCCTTTATAATCACCTAGTTGCGTTGTGATGTTTGGTAGCACACAAAGTGTTCCTCCGGCAAACGGGAGTTGCATAATCTCATAGTCATAGGAACATGTATAAGTCATGAAGAAAGCAATAGCAACATACTAAACGATCGGGTGCTAAGCTAATGGAATGGGTCATGTCAATCACATCATTCTCCTAATGATTTGATCCCGTTAATCAAATAACAACTCTTTTGTTTATGGTTAGGAAACAAAACCATCTTCGATTAATGAGCTAGTCAAGTAGAGGCATACTAGTGACACTCTGTTTGTCTATGTATTCACACATGTATTATGTTTCCGGTTAATACAATTCTAGCATGAATAATAAACATTTATCATGATATAAGGAAATAAATAATAACTTTATTATTGCCTCTAGGGCATATTTCCTCCAATTTGGCCCAGAACATGGTAGGCTTTTAACGGGCTGGATCTCATATGGGCCACTATTAGGCCCGGAGCATGGTAGGCCATTAATAGACCGTATCAAATATGGGCCGGCATTTGGCCCAAAACATGGCAGCCAATTAACGAGCCGACCTACTAGGGTCCTCAAAATCTTGTGGGCCTACAGCTGGGCCGGCCCATTAATGTCGGCGAAATCTCGTGGGCCTTTAGCTCGGCCGGCACATTATGATCCGCAAGAATTTTGTGGGCCTTTACCTGGGCCGGCCTATTATGGCACAATGTTTTGTCGATGATGACTTCACGTAGATGTTGAATATGTGGATGCTCAATGTTGATGTAGATCATTTGGAGCTATCCTTTGGAGTGAGTTGCACTTTCAATACCTACACGGGTTAGTCCCACAAGGAACAAACAAGGATATCCATAGACATAGAGTGATGCACACACAAGATGATGTCTATGAAAGCTTTAGGTTACCTTGTCCCTTGTCTTACCAACAAGAGGGTTTGTGACTCCTTGAACAATTGCAAGATGTGGAGGTTGATTGCACTCGTTCTTGCCAAAATGATAAGAGTGAAGTATGTTGGCGGAGTCACCCTCAAGAACTCTCTAGTTCTTCTTCTTCGGGATCCACACCATCTTGATGGGAATCCTCGGAGTTGTAGTTGTACTTGATGAAGTGGAACTTGATGTAGTCTTGGGAACCTACTTGACCAAGGCCTTAGGCACTTCTTCAAATGCATCATTTTCCTCTTGAAGCTTGTCCTTGCCTTTTTGCTTGTGGTCTTGTGGTGGAAGATCATCTTGAGCTTGTGTCCCTTTGAAAGAAGTAGGATCATACTTCTCTTGTTGAGGAACAAACTTCGTCTTGGGGTATTGATCTTCTTCCCACTCAACTCCATTGGCATTGAACTTTCGTTCAAAACCAATACCTTGATTCTTCCGGTGCCTTCCTTGCTTGCGTACAATTTCCTCGAATTGCTTACTCCTGGCAAGGCTCTTGTAAACACCTTTCTCTATAATTCCCTTCAATAAGCTATTTTCTTGCTCAAGTGTAACTTGGCTAAGAGAATCATTAGTGGAATCAAGAGAACTAGTAGAAGCAACAATATTGGGTTTAGCATGATTATTGTTACTACTAGAAGAAGAATCTTTCTTGTTCTTGTTACTAGACTTGATTTGAGGCATGTAAGTGGATAAGAGTAAACGCTTGGCAATGTAAGAAGAACTTTTCTTGCGAAGATCATCACTGATTCCCTTTAAGAACTCATGCTCTTGCTCAAGTTTGAGCTTCTCAAAACGTAATTTCTCATGAGTCCTTAAAAGTTCTCGATGATCTCCTAAGATAGTTTCATGAGCTAACTTAAGAGTGTTTAGTTCTTTAGTTAGAGACTCAATCTTCTCCTTATCGTTGTCATTCGTTTCATCATAGTATTCATCACTATAGTTGTCAACAAGTAAATCATCATCACCTAACAAGTCATCTTCATCACTATTGAAATCAACATACTCGGGGTGTGATACCTTTGGACCTTTGGCCATGAAGCATCTTCCAATTCCTTCATTTGGTGAATGAAATATGTCGTAGGAGTTGGTTGACACAAGTGCTAGACCGGCAACACCTTCATCTTGAGTATATTCGGAGTCGGAGTGATAGCTTCTATCGGAGTCATTGTCGGAGTCGGATCCGGATACCCATTCTCCAACATGAGCTTGATGTCTTCGTTTTCTGTAGCTCCTTGATGACTTGTCCTTCCTTTCTGAATCCTTGCTTCTCCGAGAGGGTCTTTGTTCATATCAATCATCCCCACTCCTTCTCTCCCTTGATGGTGATTCTTCTCTTCTACTTCTTCTTTTGGGAGAATCTTCTCTTCTCTTGTGGGGAGCCATACACTCATTGGAGTAGTGTCCGGGTCTTCCACAATTGTAGCAGTTTCGCTCTCGACTAGAAGATCTTTTGTCATTGTAAGACCTTGACTTGGAACTTCTCTCTTTGCTTCTATTCTTGTAGAACTTGTTGAAGTTCTTCACCATTAAGCTCAATTCTTCATTGAAGGTTTGTTTCTCACTTGATGATGTGGGGGCTTCACATGAGGCTTTGTAAGCACCACTTGACTTGTTATGGAGCTCATCCTTATCCTTGAGTGACATCTCATGACCAACAATTCTTCCAATGACTTCCGTTGCCTTGAGATCTTTGTAATTTGGCATCATTTGGATCAATGTGCATACGGTATCATATTTTCCATCCAAGGCTCTTAGGATCTTCTTGATGATGAATTTGTCAGTCATCTCTTCACTTCCTAAGCTGGCAATCTCATTTGTGATAAGAGCAAGCCTAGAGTACATTTCAGCGACACCTTCACCATCCTTCATTTTGAACTTGTCAAGTTGACTTTGAAGCACATCCAACTTGGATTCCTTGACGGAGTCGGTACCTTCGTGCATGTCAATCAAAGTATCCCAAATTTCCTTTGCATTCTCAAGACGGCTGATTTTGTTGAATTCTTCGGGGCACAATCCGTTGAAGAGGATATCACAAGCTTGAGCGTTGTATTGCAGCATTTTCAACTCTTTCGTGGTGGCTTCACGATTCGGTTCTCTCCCATCAAAGAATTCACCTTGCAAGCCAACACACACAATAGCCCAAACGGTGGGGTTATGTCCAAGAATATGCATTTTCATCTTATGCTTCCAACTGGCAAAATTAGTACCATCAAAGTAAGGACCTCTACGGTGGTAATTTCCCTCGCTAGACGCCATACTCTCCTAGGTTGTGAAACCAAGGCTATGACCACCAAAAGTTATGGAAATCAAAGCAAATGGAGACCAAAGCTCGGATACCACTTGTAGGATCGAAAGTATTTCTAAAGGGGGGGTGATTAGACTACTTGACCAATTAAAAATCTATCCTTTTCCCAATTTTAGTCTCTGGCAGATTTTAGCTATCTTAGCACAAGTCAAGCAATCTTAACACAATTCAAGCAAGAATGCAAAGAGTCTATGAGCAGCGGAAAGTAAAGCATGCAACTTGCAAGAATGTAAAGGGAAGGGTTTGGAGAATTCAAACACAATTGGAGACACGGATGTTTTTGTTGTGGTTCCGATAGGTGGTGCTATCGTACATCCACGTTGATGGAGACTTCAACCCATGAAGAAGCAACCTTGTCTATCCCATCATGGCCATCGCCCACGAAGGACTTGCCTCACTAGTGGTAGATCTTCATGAAGTAGGCGATCTCCTTGCCCTTACAAACTCCTTGGTTCAACTCCACAATCTTTGTCGGAGGCTCCCAAGTGACACCTAGCCAATCTAGGAGACACCACTCTCCAAGAAGTAACAAATGGTGTATTGATGATGAACTCCTTGCTCTTGTGCTTCAAATGATAGTCTCCCCAATAGTCAACTCTCTCTCACGGGATATGGATTTGGTGGAAAGAAGATTTGAGTGGAAAGCAACTTGGGGAAGGCTAGAGATCAAGATTCATATGGTGGGAATGGAACATCTTGGCCTCAACACATGAGTAGGTGGTTCTCTCTCAAAAAATGTGTATTGGAAGTGGAGGTATGTTCTGATGGCTCTCTCCACGAATGAAGAGTGGGTGGAGGGGTATATATAGCCTCCACACAAAAACTAACCGCTACACAAACTGACCGTTAGGATTTTCGGTGGGACTGAGATGCAACTCGGTAGGACCGATATGGTTAGGGTTAGGGCATAACGTAATCTCTGTGTGACCGATTACACAAACTCGGTGGGTCCGATTTTGTAATAAGCTAACCAGAGAGTTGTTCAGGTAAACTCGGTGGGACCGGTCGCTCATTTCGGTGGGACCAAAATGTTACAAAAGGGAAACAGAGAGTTTACATTGCAATCTCGGTGGGACCGATCGCTCATCTCGGTAGGACCGAAACGTTACGAAGGGAAACAGAGAGATTACAACCCCATCTTGGTGTGACCGAGATCCCTATCAGTGAGACCGATTTGCCTAGGGTTTGTGGCAGTGGCTATGACATTTGAACTCGGTGGCTCCGGATAGAAAGAATCGGTGGGGCCGAGTTTGACTTTTGGTTTAGGTCATATGTGGATGTGGGAAGGTAGTTGAGGGTTTTGGAGCATATCACTAAGCACTATGAAGCAAGAACCTCATCAAGCAACACCTCATCCCTCCTTGATAGTATTGGCTTTTCCTATTGACTCAATGTGATCTTGGATCACTAAAATATAAAATGTAGAGTCTTGAGCTTTGAGCTTGAGCCAATCTTTTTGTCCTTAGTATTTTGAGGGGTCCACTTTCCTCATCCATGCCATGCCATTCATTGAGCTTTTCCTGAAATATTAATCTTGCAATAGCATTAGCTCAATGAGCTATATTGTTTTAGGAATTACCAAAACCACCTAGGGATAGTTGCACTTTCAGCCCCCTACCTCGTGGCCTCCTCTTTTGTGTCTTGACGTAGGGTCCAAGTCTCCCGGGTCTTGTTTGTTGAGAAAATCACGTTCCCAAAGGTTTCATTCCGTTTGGACTCCGTTTGATATTCCTTTTCTCCGAAACCGTAAAACAGGCAAAAAACAACAATTCTGGGCTAGGCCTCCGGTTAATAGGTTAGTCCCAAAAAATAATATAAAAATGGATAATAAAGCCCAATAATGTCCAAAACAGTAGATAATATAGCATGGAGCAATCAAAAATAGGTTAGTCTGAAGTTGCTCCACAACAGACTGGATCTCAGTTACCTTCACATCCATGTCATAGAAGTTCTGCTCTGTGATCCTTTCCAAGCTCTCCTGGTTTTGAGTCAGGGTGGCCATCCCTTTCTCAATCCTTAGAGTGGATGCAATCAAGTAGCCAAGCTGATCTTGCTTGCTCTTCAGAAGATACTAAGATGAATCTTCCATGGTTGGCATCTTTGCAGCTTTCTCAGCCTTTGCCTTCTCCCTCTTTGCTTGAACGTGCACAGAAGATGGTTCATCCTCATTCATAACCACTTGGTTGTCCTCAAAGTCTGGATAGATAGGCATGTGCTCCTTGTCCAACAAGTATATGCCAGTGCCCATCTTGGAGTTAATCAACTTCTGGATCTGTGGTGCATACCCACAACTTCTCTTTTGGTCAGCAGCTGTCCTCTTGATAGTTTCAACTATAAGACTCATGACCTTGAACTTTTGTGGCACATCAAATATATGAAGCAAGTTAATTGCATGGTCCCTGATCATCTTGTGATCACCTGACTTTGGCAAGAGAGTGTGCCTGAGGATCCAGTTGATAGTTGGCAAGCCTGACAGAAGGTAATGTACAGATCCAAACTTGTGTGTCTCAAGAGCAGCATCTGGGATCTCCTTGTACATGTGTGCCATGGTGTTGTGATCCTTCTTCTTGTTGGCATAGACATCCAAGTCATCTTCACTCTCTTCTGGGGTATTGATCAACTTAGCCCATTCCGCAACTGTGGACTAGTATCTAGTGCCTTCAGACATCCAGACTATCTTGCCATCTGGGTAGAAGTGAGCTGTGGAGTAGAACTGCATGATAAGCTCATCATTCCACTTTGTGAGCTTCTGAGCCACAAACTCATCAACTCCACAAGCCTTGAAACTGTCATATACTCCTGGATAATGTTCTTCATTCTCCTTGATGTAATCCCAGTTGACCCATCTCATGTCACATACTATTGGTTTCTTGTCAAGCAACTCTGTCTCATAAAAATCGTGATGTTCTTTGGTATGGAACCTGTAGTCCACATCAGTTCTCCTTCTGGTGGCATATGGATCTGACTCTCTCCATATCCTCAATCCTGATTCCTTCTTGATTTTCATGTTTTCCGCTACAGGATGAGCATCATTATGTTCTGGAATTTTTGGCTTTAACTTCCTCAAAACATGTGTCTCATCATCTTCTTCTTCAGCAACAGTTTCAGGCACTAGGGCCTTGTTTTTCTCAGCAGCTGGAATGTTCCTGGTACTCCTCTTTGGTGCAGACTTGAGTTTTGGAGCAGCTGGCTTAGAAGCTTCTTTGGGCTTAGATGAAGCAGCCCCTGATCTTATGGCATCTCCCATAAGCTTTTGTGCCCTAGGTGCTGGTGTAGCATCCTCTTCATCTTCCTCTTCTTCAGAGTCTTTCATGATTGAAGATCTTCCAAGCACTCTGGCAGTGGTCTTCTTGACCCTCTCTTTCCTCTTCTTCCCTTCTGTAGCAGCCTCTTTGGGTTCAGATTCCAAAGGTACTTGAGTAGAGGCTCTGGCTTTAGACGTGAGAATTCTGTTTGCAGGTACTTTGGTCTTCATACCAGGCTTAGTGGCAGCAGCAGTGCTATATTCCCTTTTAACCACTTTCTTCTTGGAAGTGGCCTCATCCTCAACTGCCACATAGTCTTCATCCTGAGATTCAGAAGTTTTCTTCTTTCTGGCCCTAGTGGCAGCCTTTGGCAGATTGCTTGGTGTGCTCCTGCTGCCATCATCTGAACTGCTAGAGGAACTAGTGCCCTCACTCAAGTGAACCTGCTCCTCTGACTTGTTCTGGCTGTCACTTTGATTAGACATATTGCAATCTCTGACAACTGACCCTGTGAATAGATTATAGATGAGGTAGAGTGGATGAGCATCACAAAATACAAAGGTTTTTGCAAAAGAATGAATCAAAAACTTAGTTTTAGTTTTCCTCGGAAAGCATTTCGGATCAACCGATTTGTAAACTCGGTGATACCGAAGCAGCTTTTGGAACCTAAACTAGTGAACTCGGTCAGACCGAGTAACAGTTCGGTGGCACCGTTTCACAAAGTCCTGAACTCTGTCACACCGATTTGCAATTCTCGGTTAGACCGAGAATCGCAGGTGCAATGGCCTGAGCCGAATCGGTTTTACTGAGTTCCACAACTCGGTTGGTCCGAGATGGTTTCGGTGGAAACCTAACCCTAAATTTTCAAATCATCTCTAATCTACGGAGTGTTTTGACTGGATAAGATAGTTCAATCGTGGCAAGATTCATGGCGAACACAATGTGATAGGAATCAAATGAGGATACCACAGTGATCAAGTTCATACCCTAGTTCGGCGATGAACTCGCTACGGCGGCAACGGCGGGGATGATTCCCGTTGACGGCGGCGGAGACCAGCGGCAGGAGGCAACTAGCGACGAGGAGGATGATCTGGAGACCCTGGAGGTAGAGCGGGCTAAGCGCGGGCGAAAGAGTTCGGAGAAAATTTCCAAAATTTTGCCCGTGGGTATATATAGCCCGACCCTGTCGGTGTGACCAAGTGGAACAACTCGGTGGCACCGAGATGCATAACTGCAAGCAGTTGCTGCAACTCGGTGTGACCGAAAAGTTCAAATCGGTTGCACCGAGATTGAAACCCTAGATCGACTTAGTGATCTCGGTATGACCAAAATGGATGAATCGGTCAGACCGAAACGCACAAAGAAGTTTTGGAAGTTTAAGTCTATGATGAATCGGGGACTCTGAGTGCTCCTCACACAGAGTGGTTCGAATCTGACTTGATCAAATTTTCTGATGTAGTATGAATAGAGTTTGAGACGAGAAAAGCATAGATAGCTAGAGATGGTTCTTAGGCATTCTTGTCCATCCACTTGGCAAGAGGAAAAGAAACCAATCAATCAAAACAACAAGTGGATGTCCTCGAATGAGTAAATTATGCAACCAACATGCTCACACAATAAAATGACAAATGAAATATGTGGCAAAGCATGCACAAACAATTCTAGCATCTATCAAGCAATTGGCGATGACTAGGTCATCTATATATGAGTATATTAACTTAGGAGTCAAATGAGAACATTTGATCATAGGTCATACTCATCGTTTAAGCACAAGTGGGGTTACCACTTTTACATAAAGTGTTGTTGTGTTCACACCATTAGAGTTGCTTTAACTCAATTGTTAGAGTAAAGCTCCCCCTAGATGTGAGATCCCCCCTAAGAGGGATGAAGTAACCTTGGGTTTTGTCGATGATGACTTCATGTAGATGTTGAAGATGTGGATGCTCAGTGTTGATGTAGATCATTTGGAGCTATCCTTTGGAGTGAGTTGCACTTTCAATACCTACACGGGTTAGTCCCACAAGGAACAAACAAGGATATCCATAGACATAAAGTGATGCACACACAAGATGATGTCTATGAAATCTTTAGGTTACCTTGTCCCTTGTCTTACCAACAAGAGGGTTTGTGACTCCTTGAACTATTGCAAGATGTGGAGGTTGATTGCACTCGTTCTTGCCAAAATGATAAGAGTGAAGTATGTTGGCGGAGTCACCCTCAAGAACTCTCTAGTTCTTCTTCTTCGGGATCCACACTATCTTGATGGGAATCTTCGGAGTTGTAGTTGTACTTGATGAAGTGGAACATGATGTAGTCTTGGGAACCCACTTGACCAAGGCCTTAGGCGCTTCTTCAAATGCATCAGTTTCCTCTTGAAGCTTGTCCTTGCCTTTTTGCTTGTGGTCTTGTGGTGGAACATCATCTTGAGCTTGTGTCCCTTTGAAAGAAGTAGGATCATACTTCTCTTGTTGAGGAACAAACTTCGTCTTGGGGTATTGATCTTCTTCCCACTCAACTCCATTGGCATTGAACTTTCGTTCAAAACCAATACCTTGATTCTTCCGGTGCCTTCCTTGCTTGCGTACAATTTCCTCGAATTGCTTACTCCTGGCAAGGCTCTTGTAAACACCTTTCTCTATAATTCCCTTCAATAAGCAATTTTCTTGCTCAAGTGTAACTTGGCTAAGAGAATCATTAGTGGAATCAAGAGAACTAGTAGAAGCAACAATATTGGGTTTAGCATGATTATTGTTACTACTAGAAGAAGAATCTTTCTTGTTCTCGTTACTAGACTTGACTTGAGGCATGTAAGTGGATAAGAGTAAATGCTTGACAATGTAAGAAGAACTTTTCTTGCGAATATCATCACTGATTCCCTTTAAGAACTCATGCTCTTGCTCAAGTTTGAGCTTCTCAAAACGTAATTTCTCATGAGTCCTTAAAAGTTCTCGATGATCTCCTAAGATAGTTTCATGAGCTAACTTAAGAGTGTTTAGTTCTTTAGTTAGAGACTCAATCTTCTCCTTATCGTTGGCATTCGTTTCATCATAGTATTCATCACTATAGTTGTCAACAAGTAAATCATCATCACCTAACAAGTCATCTTCATCACTATTGAAATCAACATACTCGGGGTGTGATACCTTTGGACCTTTGGCCATGAAGCATCTTCCAATTCCTTCATTTGGTGAATGAAATATGTCGTAGGAGTTGGTTGACACAAGTGCTAGACCGGCAACACCTTCATCTTGAGTATATTCGGAGTCGGAGTGATAGCTTCTATCGGAGTCATTGTCGGAGTCGGAGCCGGATACCCATTCACCAACATGAGCTTGATGTCTTTGTTTTGTGTAGCTCCTTGATGACTTGTCCTTCCTTTCTGAATCCTTGCTTCTCCGAGAGGATCTTCGTTCATATCGATCATCCCTACTCCTTCTCTCCCTTGATGGTGATTCTTCTCTTCTACTTCTTCTTTTGGGAGAATCTTCTCTTCTCTTGTGGGGAGCAATACACTCATTGGAGTAGTGTCCGGGTCTTCCACAATTGTAGCAGTTTCGCTCTCGACTAGAAGATCTTTTGTCATTGTAAGACCTTGACTTGGAACTTCTCTCTTTGCTTCTATTCTTGTAGAACTTGTTGAAGTTCTTCACCATTAAGCTAAATTCTTCATTGAAGGTTTGTTTCTCACTTGATGATGTGGGGGCTTCACATGAGGCTTTGTAAGCACCACTTGACTTGTTATGGAGCTCCTCCTTATCCTTGAGTGACATCTCATGACCAACAATTCTTCCAATGACTTCCGTTGGCTTGAGATCTTTGTAATTTGGCATCATTTGGATCAATGTGCATACGGTACCATATTTTCCATCCAAGGCTCTTAGGATCTTCTTGATGATGAATTTGTCAGTCATCTCTTCACTTCCTAAGCCGGCAATCTCATTTGTGATAAGAGCAAGCCTAGAGTACATTTCAGCGACACCTTCACCATCCTTCATTTTAAACTTGTCAAGTTGACTTTGAAGCACATCCAACTTGGATTCCTTGACGGAGTCGATACCTTCGTGCATGTCAATCAAAGTATCCCAAATTTCCTTTGCATTCTCAAGACGGCTGATTTTGTTGAATTCTTCGGGGCACAATCCATTGAAGAGGATATCACAAGCTCGAGCGTTGTATTGCAGCATTTTCAACTCTTCCGCGGTGGCTTCACGATTCGGTTCTCTCCCATCAAAGAATTCACCTTGCAAGCCAACACACACAATAGCCCAAACGGTGGGGTTATGTCCAAGAATATGCATTTTCATCTTATGCTTCCAACTAGCAAAATTAGTACCATCAAAGTAAGGACCTCTACGGTGGTAATTTCCCTCGCTAGACGCCATACTCTCCTAGGTTGTGAAACCAAGGCTATGACCACCAAAAGCTATGGAAATCAAAGCAAATGGAGATCAAAGCTCTGATACCACTTGTAGGATCGAAAGTATGTCTAAAGTGGGGGTGATTAGACTACTTGACCAATTAAAAATCTATCCTTTTCCAAATTTTAGTCTCTGGAAGATTTTAGCTATCTTAGCACAAGTCAAGCAATCTTAACACAATTCAAGCAAGAATGCAAAGAGTCTATGAGCAGCGGAAAGTAAAGCATGCAACTTGCAAGAATGTAAAGGGAAGGGTTTGGAGAATTCAAACGCAATTGGAGACACAGATGTTTTTGTCGTGGTTCCGATAGGTGGTGCTATCGTACATCCACGTTGATGGAGACTTCAACCCACGAAGGGTAACGGTTGCGTGAGTCCATGGAGGGCTCCACCCATGAAGGGTCCACGAAGAAGCAACCTTGTCTATCCCATCATGGCCATCGCCCATGAAGGACTTGCCTCACTAGCGGTAGATCTTCATGAAGTAGGCGATCTCCTTGCCCTTACAAACTCCTTGGTTCAACTCCACAATCTTTGTCGGAGGCTCCCAAGTGACACCTAGCCAATCTAGGAGACACCACTCTCCAAGAAGTAACAAATGGTGTATTGATGATGAACTCCTTGCTCTTGTGCTTCAAATGATAGTCTCCCCAACAGTCAACTCTCTCTAACGGGATATGGATTTGGTGGAAAGAAGATTTGAGTGGAAAGCAACTTGGGGAAGGCTAGAGATCAAGATTCATATGGTGGGAATGGAATATCTTGGCCTCAACACATGAGTAGGTGGTTCTCTCTCAAAAAATGTGTATTGGAAGTGGAGGTATGTTCTGATGGCTCTCTCCACGAATGAAGAGTGGGTGGAGGGGGTATATATAGCCTCCACACAAAAACTAACCGCTACACAAACTGACCGTTAGGATTTTCGGTGGGACTGAGATGCAACTCGGTAGGACCGATATGGTTAGGGTTAGGGCATAACGTAATCTCTGTGTGACCGATTACACAAACTCGGTGGGTCCGATTTTGTAATAAGCTAACCAGAGAGTTGTTCAGGTAAACTCGGTGGGACCGGTCGCTCATTTCGGTGGGACCAAAATGTTACAAAAGGGAAACAGAGAGTTTACATTGCAATCTCGGTGGGACCGATCGCTCATCTCGGTAGGACCGAAACGTTACGAAGGGAAACAAAGAGATTACAACCCCATCTCGGTGTGACCGAGATCCCTATCAGTGAGACCGATTTGCCTAGGGTTTGTGGCAGTGGCTATGACATCTGAACTCGGTGGCGCCGGATAGAAAGAATCGGTGGGGCCGAGTTTGACTTTTGGTTTAGGTCATATGTGGATGTGGGAAGGTAGTTGAGGGTTTTGGAGCATATCACTAAGCACTATGAAGCAAGAACCTCATCAAGCAACACCTCATCCCTCCTTGATAGTATTGGCTTTTCCTATTGACTCAATGTGATCTTGGATCACTAAAATATAAAATGTAGGTTCTTGAGCTTTGAGCTTGAGCCAATCTTTTTGTCCTTAGTATTTTGAGGGGTCAACTTTCCTCATCCATGCCATGCCATTCATTGAGCTTTTCCTGAAATATTAATCTTGGAATAGCATTAGCTCAATGAGCTATATGTTGTTAGGAATTACCAAAACCACCTAGGGATAGTTGCACTTTCAGCCCCCTACCTCGTGGCCTCCTCTTTTGTGTCTTGACGTAGGGTCCAAGTCTCCCGGGTCTTGTTTGTTGAGAAAATCACGTTCCCGAAGGTTTCATTCCGTTTGGACTCCGTTTGATATTCCTTTTCTTCGAAACCCTAAAACAGGCAAAAAACAACAATTCTGAGCTAGGCCTCCGGTTAATAGGTTAGTCCCAAAAAATAATATATAAGTGGATAATAAAGCCCAATAATGTCCAAAACAGTAGATAATATACCATGGAGCAATCAAAAATTATAGATACGTTGGAGATGTATCACTTCTCTTAAGAGCATAGGTATTCTACGGTGGGTGAACGAATTACTGTTGAGCAATTGATAGAATTGAGCATAGTTATGAGAATATCTAGGTATGATCATGTATATAGGAATCACGTCCGAGACAAGTAGACTGACTCCTGCCTGCATCTACTACTATTACTTCACTCATCGACCGCTATCCAGCATGCATCTAGAGTATTAAGTTAATGAAAACAGAGTAATGCCTTAAGCAAGATGACATGATGTAGAGGTATAAACTCATGCAATATGATGAAAACCCAATCTTGTTATCCTCGATGGCAACAATACAATATGTGCCTTGCTGCCCCTATTGTCACTGGGAAACGATACCGCAAGATTGAACCCAAAGCTAAGCACTTCTCCCATTGCAAGAAAGATCAATCTAGTAGGCCAAACCAAACTAATAATTCGAAGAGACTTGCCAAGATAACCAATCATACATAAAAGAATTCAGAGAAGATTCAAATATTGTTCATAGATAGACTTGATCATAAACCCACAATTCATCGGGCTCAACAAACACACCGCAAAAAGAAGATTACATTGAATAGATCTCCACAAGAGAGGGGGAGAACATTGTATTGAGATCCAAAAAGAGAGAAGAAGCCATCTAACTATGGACCCGTAGGTCTGAGGTGAACTACTCACACTTCATCAGAGGGGCTATGGTGATGATGTAGAAGCCCTCCGTGATCGATGCCCCCTCCGGCGGAGCTCCGAAACAGGCCCCAAGATGGGATCTTGTGGATACAGAAAGTTACTGCAGTGGAATTAGGGTTTTGGCTCTGTATCTGATCGTTTGGGGGTACGTAGGTATATATAGGAGGAAGGAGTACGTCGGTGGACCAACAGGGGGCCCACGAGGGTGGAGGGCGCCCCTGGGGGGTAGGCACGCTGCTACCTCTTGAGCACTGCGTTGGATTTCCCGAAGAGGAGAGGATGATGCAGCAAAGTAGCGTAAGTATTTCCCTCAGTTTTTGAGAACCAAAGTATCAATCCAGTAGGAGGCTACGCACGAGTCCCTCGTACCTACACAAAAACAATAGCTCAACGCAACCAACGCGGTTAGGGGTTGTCAATCCCTTCAGGGTCACTTACGGAAGTGAGATCTGAGAAAGATGATAAATAATATTTTTGGTATTTTTGGTATAGAGATGCAAAGTGAAAAGTAAAAGGCAAAGTAAAAAAGCAAAGCAATAATAAAGTGATGGAGATTGATATGATGAGAAAGAGACCCGGGGGCCATAGGTTTCACTAGTGGCTTCTCTCAAGAGCATAAGTATTCTATGGTGGGTGAACAAATTACTGTTGAGCAATTGACAGAATTGAGCATAGTTATGAGAATATCTAGGTATGATCATGTATATAGGCATCACGTCCGAGACAAGTAGACCGACTCCTGCCTGCATCTACTACTATTACTCCACTCATCGACCGCTATCCAGCATGCATCTAGAGTATTAAGTTAAAAACAGAGTAACGCCTTAAGCAAGATGACATGATGTAGAGGGATAGTTTCATGCAATATGATAAAACCTCATCTTGTTATCCACGATGGCAACGATACAATACGTGCCTTGCTGTCCCTTCTGTCACTGGGAAAGGACACCGTAAGATCGAACCCAAAGCTAAGCACTTCTCCCATGGCAAGAACAACCAATCTAGTAGGCCAAACCAAACTGATAATTTGAAGAGACTTGCAAAGATAACCAATCATACATAAAAGAATTCAGAGAAGATTCAAATATTATTCATAGATAGAGTGGATCATAAACCCACAATTCATCGATCTCAACAAACACACCGTAAAAAGAAGATTACATCGAATAGATCTCCACAAGAGAGGGGGAGAACATTGTATTGAGATCCAAAAAGAGAGAAGAAGCCATCTAGCTACTAACTATGGACTCGTAGGTCTGAAGTAAACTACTCACACTTCATCGAAAGGGCTTGGATGATGATGTAGAAGCCCTCCGTGATCGATGCCCCCTCCGGCGGAGCTCCAGAACAGGCCCCAAGATGGGATCTCGTGGATACAGAAAGTTGCGGCGGTGGAATTAGGTTTTTGGCTCCGTTTCTGATCGTTTGGGGGTACGTGGATATATATAGGAGGAAGAAGTACGTCGATGGAGCAACAGGGGGCCCATGAGGGTGGATGGCACGCCTGGGGGGGCAGGCACGCCCCCTACCTCGTGGCCTCCTATTAATTGGCTTGACGTAGGGTCCAAGTCTCCTGAGTTGTATTGGGTGAGAAAATCACGTTCCCGAAGGTTTCATTCCGTTTGGACTCCGTTTGATATTCCTTTTCTTCGAAACCCTAAAACAGGCAAAAAACAGCAATTCTGGGCTGGGCCTCCGGTTAATAGGTTAGTCCCAAAAATAATATAAAAGTGGATAATAAAGCCCAACAATGTCCAAAACAGTAGATAATATAGCATGGAGCAATCAAAAATTATAGATACGTTGGAGACATATCAAGCATCCCCAAGCTTAATTCCTGCTCGTCCTCGAGTAGGTAAATGATAAAAACAGAATTTTTGATGCGGAGTGCTACTTGGCATAATTTCAATGTAAATCTTCTTAATTGTGGTATGAATATTCAGATTCAAAAGATTCAAGACAAAAGTTCATGTTGACATAAAAATAATAATACTTCAAGCATACTAACAAAGCAATTATGTCTTCTCAAAATAACATGGCCAAAGAAAGTTATCCCTACAAAATCATATAGTCTAGTTATGCTCTATCTGCACCACACAAAGTATTTAAATCATGCACAACCCCGATGACAAGCCAAGCATTTGTTTCATACTTTTGACATTTTCAAAACTTTTTCGATCTTCACGCAATACATGAGTGTGAGCCATGGATATAGCACTATATGTGGAATAGTGTGGAGAAGACAAAAAGAGGGGAAGATAGTCTCACATCAACTAGGCGTATCAATGAGCTATGGAGATGCCCATCAATAGATATCAATGTGAGTGAGTAGGGATTGCCATGCAACGGATGCACTAGAGCTGTGTAACATCCCAAATTTTCAATTTGGAATGTTATACATAGATCATCCATGCATATCATGTTTTATTGCTTTTCCGTTCCGTAATCCTCGAAATCCTAAGCAGCTCAAGGACCCTCGGAGAGAGTTGGGGATTTCCCGGTCTTCATATTTGATTCTATTATCAAATAATGAAAAGAGGATTTGATTTTAATTATTTCTCTCCGAAAAATATTTCACATTAAAAAATAAAGAGAGGAGATAATATGACTTCTCCAAAATAAATAAAATATTGGAGGAAAAATATTAAAATCATTAAATTGATTTTTATTCGATTTTATTCGAATTTTGTTTGCATTAGAAAAAAATTGCATGTTTTCAAAATGGCATTTTAGGGCCAAGAAAATGTTCATCTCTTTCTAAATATTTTATTTAGACGGTAAAAATTTGTTTTGGAATTTTTAGATTATTATTTATTTTTCTATGATTTTCCTTGTCGGCGGAATTATTGTTTTTTTAAAAGAGTTCCCGCTCCCGACTGGGCCTAAGGCCCAACCGAGCAGGCCGGCCCAGCCGCCACCGTTGCCGCCGACTCAGACTAGGAGTCCGAGCCGGACTCCTCTCCGCCGCCGCGCCTTGCCCCCTCCTCCAAGCCGCCGCCCCCGCCCCCTTTATATACGCCTTCACCCCGCCACCCACCGCCGCCTGCCCCGCCGCCCCAAGCCGCAGCCGCCGCCTCCGCTCGCCGCTGTCGTCGCCTGCCTCGCCGCCG
>NC_041390.1:487296531-487429904 GCF_002162155.2 Triticum dicoccoides | reverse complement strand
GCGAGCCGCCCCGCCGCCCGCACCCCGCCCCGCCGGAGGTAACCGCCGGATCCGCCGCCGTTTTTTTAAAAAACCTTCCGTTTTTTTTGAAACCCTAGATCCGTTTTTTTGGTTTCGCCGGTTTTTTTGGTTCTAGTTAGCGGACGTTCGTCCGAACGTTCGTTTAACGAACGATTTTCGCCCGTTAGATACAACTAACGAACGCTCGTTCGTTAGTCTGTTCGTCAGTTTTCCTTTATCGAATTTATTCCGCGATTTTCTCTAATCGCGATTTCTGATCCGATCTTAGTTTCTGTTTTTCTTTTCGCTTGTTAGTCGGAATCAGGCGATTCAAGCGCCGGAGTTTCGTCTCGAAACCCTCTTTTCGTTTAACCAACTCAAACAAGTTTCTGCCACTGTAAAAATTTGACCTAGTTTCAGAGTAGTAAAAGAAGCTTCTTTCTTTCGCCGTTTGAGTTTCGTTGCTCCGTTTGATTTGATTCTTTTTGCGAACCGGAGTTCTTAATTTGAACTTTCTAGTCAACCTCTCTTATTTGAGTTTTTCTTGTGCATCGTTGCTTGTTACTTATGTATGTTATTGTTTGCTTGTGATAGAATTCCCGGAGTGCGAAGCGTGTTACTACGAGTCTCTAGGATTCGCGGATCGTCAGCAAGGCAAGTAACACTTTGATCATATCCCATTATTACCCAGTTTTTATGCATTAGTTCCAATCCTCAAACATTGCATGATTAGGATGTCATTAACTTGTGGGTTGGGAAGTAGTTGCTGAGGTAGAACCTATTGCCCTGTTACATTCAAACCCTTGGGAGTTACTTCTATGTATTTCTTATTGCTATGCTATGCTCGTAGACGTGGTTTGGGTTTGAGTGAAATTCATGTCAGATGTGAGATTATTAATTAATGGTTCAACTTAAGGTGGCAACTTAATCAAACAACTGGGTGGATTGAAGCACCTGGGGAACCCAGTGTTGTCTGTTTTTTTTTTGGAAATCCCGGGGTACCCGTGTGATCTTCCTATGGACCGCCACCCAGGCTCAAAGGGAACTGAGATGATTCATGCTAGAAACTTCTGTGTGCAGCCACAAGCTATTATGGGCTCTAGCATAGTTGAGTAAGTTACGTGAAGCTCTTGAAGAGGTAGATCAGCAGGTAGTGGGTTTTGTAGGTTTGGTATTGTCTACCCGGAGTTGAGAGTTAACGTTTCTGAAAGAGTGTGTCTTGGTCATCCGTTTCTCAAACACCAGGTAGTGAGAGAAATCCAATGGAGGCGATCGAGTCTTGTGGGGAAAAGTGCGCAAACCTCTGCAGAGTGTACAATCTAATCATGGTTAGCCGTGTCCCCGGTTATGGACAATTCTTAAGTATCTAGTACTTGGGTTATCACATGTATCTCACAATGCTTAATTAATACCGTTGCGTTGTTAATCACTTTAATTGGGATTGAGTTGGGGATACCTTCTCAATGATGTTTCAACCACCATGATAGTAAAATTAAAGTCTATTCCGTTGTTGTAGGGAAAATTTGGCTTTTCGCAAAACTACAACCATACAGCTTTCCACCAGCCACATATGCATGTAGTGATAGCATTGTTCTGTTTCTGCTCTACTTTGTTATATTGCCAGCATATTCCATGTGCTGACCCGTTTTCGGGCTGCAACGTATTATGTTGCAGACTTTTCAGATGAGGAGTAAGGTTCGTTAGGTCATTGCCGTGCAGCTCAGCTATGCCGTTGGAGTTGATGGACTCACTTTATCTTCCAAGCCTTCCGATGTTATCGCATTAGATGGCCTTAAGCCATATTATTGTAATAAGTTCTCTTTGGAGACATTCGATGTAATAGTGTGTGATTGCTACTCTGTTATAAATCCTTCGAGTACTGTGTGTCAGCATTACCGATCCAGGAATGACACTGAAGCACAGAGACTTGACCATCTGAGATCGGGTCGCTACAAGATGGTATCAGAGCACACGCTGAGTGTAGGACACGACCACCAAGATAACCCTAGGTCACACATCTCTTCTCATTTCTGACTCCTCTCCATTTTCTACTCTTTAGGATGACGGAGATGAAGAACAAGTTTGCACAACCGAATGAAGACACACCTTTTGGACGCCACTTGAAGGAAGTCACTAGGTACTTGAATATTGGAATACCAAGCTTCACCGGGACATACAACGCCACTTTACCTGAAGAGGAGCGCTGGATGATTCAAGTACAAGTTCCAGGAAGGACGTTCTCGCCAACTTCTTAACCCATAGAATTTTCCTTCGACGCACCAACCTGGAGTTTAGGAAAGAGTATGGCAGCTCACATCACCATGGGACGCATTGGAGAAGTTTACAACAGGGAGCTTAAGGACACCATTTACAAATATGTGGGCGCTGAGACGAGCAATGGGAAGTAATCAGCACTAAGAAGGATAGATCCATTGCAGCTTTCATCCAGGAGTTAAACCAGCACATTCGACGTCAGGAGAACCAGATGTGTGCGGACATGATGGACTCGAAGAAGGTGAAGACTAGGATCATCGAGTTGGAGGAAGAACTCAAGTTTACCCGCGATGGATATGAGGAGGAAATCAAGACCCTACTGGAGAAGAATGACGACTTAGTCAAGAAGATCAGAGTATTCATGGGAGGACCAGCACCAATAGAAGAAGAAGAACCCAAGGAAATACCCCCCGAGGACTACATCATCATCGACGACACCGACTCCCACCCTAGTGATGATGACTTTGCAGACGAAGCTGGAGCAGACATCATGGAGTCTTCCACCGATCAAAATTTCTAGATGACTACTATATATTAGTAGTATTTCCCCCATGTATATAGTAGTAGTGAGCACTTTTGCGATAGTTCTAGACCGTTTGTATGCCCTTGCTTGATTGATTGAGTGAAATGATTGTGTTTGTCTCATGTGAATATGGGTAGTGTTTTCTCATTAGACCTCTTCTATTCTAAATCTCTCCCATCTAAACCCCTCAGATGCCTCCGAGACGTGACACCGGTTTTGCCTTTCCGCCGAAGCTCACCCAGTTGATCCAGCAGCAGAATGCCTTGATGCAATTGCTAGTTCAGAACCAGGGCAACAACAACAACAACCCACCGCCAGTGGACAACCTAGCCCGTTTTCTAAGGCTACAGCCGCCGGTGTTTTCTAGTAGCACCGAGCCTATAGTTGCTGATGATTGGCTACGCCGTATTGGAAGGGAGTTGGCCACCGCAGGTTGCACAGATGCTGAGAGGGTGTGCTTTGCCGCACGTCAATTGGATGGACTAGCAGCCTCATGGTGGGAAAATTACACAACCACTTTTCCTATAGCCAATGTCACTTGGGACCAGTTTCAACAAGCTTTCCGCACAACCCATGTCTCCACTGGAGCTATGCAAATGAAGAAGCGGGAGTTCCGCAACCTACGCCAGGGGAACCGTACTGTGGCTCAGTACGTAGATGAGTTTAGCAAGTTATCTCGCTACGCCCCTGATGATGTGGCCACAGATGCCGCGAAGCAGGAGAAGTTTATGGAAGGGTTGAATGATGAGATGAGCATGCAGTTGATGGTAGAAACCTTCAATAACTACCAGGAGTTGGTAGATAAGGCTCTTATGATTGAAGGGAAGTAGCAACAGATTGAGAGTCGCAAGAGGAAGTATGGACAAGGGAAGTATAACTCAGGAGCTCAGCAGAAGCCTCGCCTAACCCCGAACACGGGAGGACTTGTTCACAACCATGGAGGTCACAACCACACTGGAGGAGGATCACATAACCACAGTGGTGCTAAGAATGGGAATGGGAACGGAGCTAACAACAATCAGAACCGCTCCAACCCATCCACTCCCGCCAAAATAGACTTAAGTCAGGTTACCTGTTTTAAGTGCGAGAAGATAGGTCACTATGCCAATGATTGCCCCGAAGGAAGGAATGGAAACGTAAATGAAAGCACTGGGAAGAAGCCCAATCCATTCAACAAGGGACAAGTGAACCACGTTAGCGTGGAGGAGGTTGAAGAGCAGCCGGACGCGGTAATAGGTAAGTTTTTGGTTAAGTCATTTACCGCTCTTGTTCTTTTCGATACTGGTGCATCGCATTCATACATATCAAGGGGATTCGTGGATAAGTTTAAACTACCAACCCAAACCCTTAGGACCCCTCTTTTAGTGAGTTCACCCGGAGCAGAGTATATGGCTAGCCGATGGTGTGACCAGATACCCTTAACCATTGGCACCCATGTGTTTCCGTCCGACCTAATTATCTTGGAGTCACAAGGATTGGATGTGATATTGGGTATGGACTGGATGTCAAAGTTTGGAGGAAGCATTGGCTGTGCTAGTAAGTCGATTTATCTCACCACCCCGGAAGGAAAAAGGAGTAAGTATGTATCTAGGCATGTGCCTAGGAGGAGTCAAGTGAATGCCCTTACGGGAGTTGTTCAGGAGGAAATGCCTGTAGTGAAGGATTACCCGGATGGTTTCCTAGAGGAGTTACCAAGCATGCCACCAGACAGAGATATTGAGTTTTTGATAGAGTTGTTACCAGTAACAGGACCAATATCCAAGAGACCCTATCGGATGCCCGCAAATGATCTGGAAGAAATTAAGAAACAGATCAAGGAGTTATTGGAGAAATGATACATCTGAAGAAGTTCATCACCTTGGGGAGCTCCAGTACTTTTGGTTGAGAAGAAGGATAAATCCCTAAGGATGGTTGTTGATTATCGAGCCTTGAATGAAGTGACGATAAAGAACAAGTACCCATTGCCAATGATCAACGATCTGTTTGATCAGTTGCAAGGAGCTAAAGTGTTCTCAAAGATCAATTTACGATCAGGGTATCATCAGTTGAAGATACGAGAGAAGGACATACCAAAGACGGCGTTCACAACGCGATATGGATTATACGAGTACACGGTCATGTCGTTTGGACTGACTAACGCCCCTGCCTATTTCATGAGCATGATGAACAAGGTGTTCATGGAGTATTTGGACAAGTTTGTTGTGGTGTTTATTGATGATATCATGGTATACTCGAAGAACGAGGAGGGGCACAAAGAGCATTTGCATTTAGTTCTCGAGAAGCTCAGGGAACACCAGTTGTATGCTAAGTTTAGCAAATGCGAGTTTTGGCTGAAGGAAGTCGGATTCCTTGGACATGTTATATCAGGAGAAGGTATAGCAGTAGACCCCAGCAAGGTTCAGTCAGTCACTGAATGGTTGGCACCCACCCCGGTTAGCGAGATCCGCAGTTTTCTTGGACTCGCGGGATACTACCGGAGATTCATTGAGAATTTTTCCAAGATTGCAAAACCAATGACTGAACTGTTGAAGAAGGATGCCAAGTTTAAATGGACAGAAGATTGTGAAGCAAGTTTCCAGGAGTTGAAGAAACGTTTGACTATAGCCCCAGTGCTAGTACTGCCAGATATACATAAGGAGTTCCAAGTGTATTGTGACGCCTCTCGCTTAGGACTTGGATGTGTGCTTATGTAGGACAGAAGAGTTGTTTCGTATGCCTCACGACAACTAAAACCCCATGAGTTGAATTATGCTATGCATGATTTGGAGCTAGCAGTCGTAGTGCATGCGTTGAAGACTTGGAGACATTACCTTATTGGGAACCGTTGTGATGTGTACACGGATCACAAGAGTTTGAAGTACATATTCACCCAGAAGGAGCTAAACCTTAGGCAGAGGAGATGGTTGGAGCTTATAAAGGATTATGACATGAAGCTATTATGGGCTCTAGCATAGTTGAGTAAGTTACGTGAAGCTCTTGGAGAGGTAGATCAGCAGGTAGTGGGTTTTGTAGGTTTGGTATGGTCTACCCGGAGTAGAGAGTTAACGTTTCTGAAAGACTGTGTCTCGGTCATCCATTTCTAAAACACCAGGTAGTGCGAGAAATCCAACGGAGGCGATCGAGTCTTGTGGGGAAAAGTGCGCAAACCTCTGCAGAGTGTACAATCTAATCATGGTTAGCCGTGTCCCCAGTTATGGACAATTCTTGAGTATCTAGTACTTGGGTTATCACATGTATCTCACCATGCTTAATTAATACTGTTGGGTTGTTAATCACTTTAATTGGGATTGAGTTGGGGATACCTTCTCAATGATGTTTCAACCACCATGATAGTAAAATTAAAGTCTATTCCGTTGTTGTAGGGAAAATTGGCTTTTCGCAAAACTACAACCATACAGCTTTCCACCAGCCATATATGCATGTAGTGATAGCATCATTCTGTTTCTGCTCTACTTTGTTATATTGCCAGCATATTCCATGTGCTGACCCGTTTTCAGGCTGCAACGTATTATGTTGCAGACTTTTCAGACGAGGAGTAAGGTTCGTTAGGTCGTTGCCATGCAGCTCAGCTATGTTGTTGGAGTTGATGGACTCACTTTATCTTCCAAGCCTTCCACTGTTATCGCATTAGATGGCCTTAAGCCATATTATTGTAATAAGTTCTCTTTGGAGACATTCGATGTAATAGTGTGTGATTGCTACTCTGTTATAAATCCTTTGAGTACTATGTGTGTCAGCATTACCGATCCAGGGATGACACTGAAGCACAGAGACTTGACCATCTGAGGTCGGGTCGCTACAAGATGGTATCAGAGCACACACTGAGTGTAGGACACGACCACTAAGATAACCCTAGGTCACACTTCTCTTCTCATTTCTGACTCCTCTCCATTTTCTACTCTTTAGGATGACGAAGATGAAGAACAAGTTTGCACAACTGGATGAAGACACACCTTTTGGACGCCACTTGAAGGAAGTCACTAGGTACTTGAACATTGGAATACCAAGCTTCACCGGGACGTATAACGCCACTTTAGCTGAAGAGGAGCGCTGGATGATTCAAGTACAAATCCACCACCGTGCTCTAAAATATATAAGTGAAGCACTAGAGCAAAATTATAAAACTCAAAAGATATAAGTGAAGCACCAGAGTAAAACTATAGAGCTCAAAAGATATAAGTGAAGCACATAGAGTATTCTATCAAATTCAAAATTATGTATGGCTCCCTCAAAAGGTGTGTACAGCAAGGATGATTGTGGTAGACTAACAAGCAAAGACTCAAATCATAAAAGACGCTCCAAGCAAAACACATATCATGTGGTGAATAAAAATATAGCTCCAAGTAAAGTTACCGATAGAAGTAGACGAAAGAGGGGATGCCTTCTGGGGCATCCCCAAGCTTTGGCTTTTAGGTGTCCTTAGATTATCTTGGGGGTGCCATGGGCATCCCCAAGCTTAGGCTCTTGCCACTCCTTGTTCCATAATCCATCAAATCTTTACCCAAAACTTGAAAACTTCACAACACAAAACTTAAAGTAGAAAACTCGTGAGCTCCGTTAGCAAAAGAAAACAAAAGACCACTTCAAGGTACTGTAATGAACTCATTCTTTATTTATATTGGTGTTATACATACTGTATTCTAACTTCTCTATGGTTCATAAACTATTTTACTAGCCATAGATTCATCAAAATAAGCAAACAACACACGAAAAACAGAATCTGTCAAAAACAGAACAGTCTGTAGTAATCTGTAGCTAGCGCAAGATCTGGAACCCCATAAATTCTAAAATAAATTGCTGGACGTGAGGAATTTATCTATTAATCATCTGCAAAAATAATTAACTAAATATCACTCTCCAAATAAAAATGACAGCATTTCTCGTGAGTGCTAAAGTTTCTGTTTTTTACAGCAAGTTCAACAAGACTTTCCCCAAGTCTTCCCAATGGTTCTACTTGGCACAAACACTAATTAAACACACAAAAAACAACCAAAACAGAGGCTAAATAATTTATTTGTTACTAAACATGAGCAAAAAGCAAGGAATAAAATAAAATTGGCTTGCCTCCCAACAAGCGCTATCGTTTAACGCCCCTAGCTAGGCATAACAAGCAAGGATAGATCTAGGTATTGCCATCTTTGGTAGGCAATCCATAAGTGGCTCTCATGATAGAATCATATGGTAATTTTATTTCCTTTCTAGGGAAGTGTTCCATGCTCTTTTTTAATGGAAATTTAAATCTAATAGTCCCGTCCTTCATATCAATAATTGTACCAATCGTTCTAAGAAAAGGTCTACCGAGAATAATAAGGCAAGAAGAATTGCAATCTATATCAAGAACGATAAAATCTACGGGCACATAACTCCTATTTGCAACAATAAGAACATCATTAATTCTTCCCATAGGTTTCTTAATAGTGGAATCCGCAAGATGCAAGTTTAGAGAGCAATCATCAAAATTTCGGAAATCTAGCAAATCACACAAAGTTTTGGGAATAGTAGAGACACTAGCACCCAAATCACACAAAGCATAAAACTCATAATCTTTAATTTTAATTTTAATAGTAGGTTCCCACTCATCATAAAGTTTTCTAGGGATAGAAACTTCCAATTCAAGTTTTTCTTCATAAGATTGCATCAAGGCATCAACGATATGTTTAGTAAACGCTTTATTTTGACTATAAGCGTGAGGAGAATTTAGCACAGATTGCAACAAGGAAATGCAATCAATCAAAGAGAAATTTTCATAATTAAATTCCTTGAAATCCAATATAGTGGGTTTAGCAACATCTAGGGTTTTAATTTCTTCAATCCCACTTTTATCAAATTTAGCATCAAGATCAACAAATTCCAAATTCTTAGAACGCCTTCTAGGTGAAGGTGGATCATATTCAGTCCCATAATTATCAAGATTCATATTGCAAAACAAAGATTTAATAGGGGACACATCAATAACTTTTAGATCTTCATCTTTATTTTCATAGGAACTAGAAGAACACGCTTTAATAAAGGCATCTTTCATAGCACGCGTCCTAGCGGTTCTTTCCTTGCACTCATCAATGGAAATTCTCATGGCTTTGAGAGACTCATTGATATCATGCTTAGGTGGAATAGATCTAAGTTTCAAAGAATCAACATCAAGAGCAATTCTATCAACGTTCCTAGCCAAATCATCAATCTTAAGCAATTTTTCTTCAATCAAAGCATTAAAATTCTTTTGCGAAGTAATAAATTCTTTAATATTAGATTCAAAATCAGAGGGCATCTTATTATAATTTGCATAAGAATTGTTGTAGGAATTACCATAATTATTAGAGGTATTACTAGGATAAGGCCTATAGTTGAAATTTCCTCTATACGCGTCGTTACCAAAATTGTTCCTACCAACAAAATTCACATCCATAGATTCATTATTATTCTCAATCAAAGTAGACAAGGGCACATCATTAGGATCAGAAGAAACACTCTTATTAGCAAATAATTTCATAAGTTCATCCATCTTTCCACTCAAAACATTAATTTCTTCTATCACATGCACCTTTTTAGTAGATCTTTCAGTATGCCATTGAGAATAATTAACCATAATATTATCTAGGAGTTTAGTAGCTTCTCCTAAAGTGATTTCCATAAAAGTGCCTCCCGCAACCGAATCTTAAAGATTTCTAGAAGCAAAATTCAATCCGGCATAAAAAATTTGTATAATCATCCACAAATTTAAACCATGAGTACGGCAATTACGTATCATTAATTTCATTCTCTCCCAAGCTTGTGCAACATGTTCATGACCAAGTTGCTTAAAATTCATAATATCGTTTCTAAGAGAGATGATCTTAGCGGGAGGAAAATACTTAGAGATAAAAGCATCTTTGCATTGTTCCATGAATCAATACTATTTTTAGGCAAAGATGAAAACCAAGGTTTAGCACGATCTCTAAGTGAAAAAGGAAATAGCTTCAATTTAACAATATCATTATCGACATCTTTCTTCTTTTGCATGTCACACAAATCAACGAAGCTATTAAGATGGGTAGCGGCATCTTCACTAGGAAGGCCGGAGAACGGATCTTTCATGACAAGATTCAGCAAAGCAGCATTAATTTCACATGATTCAGCATCGGTAAGAGGAGCAATCAGAGTGCTAAGGAAATCATTGTTGTTGGTATTGGTGAAGTCACACAATTTAGTATTATCTTGAGCCATCGCGACAAGCAAGCAAACTAACACACAAGCAAACAAAAAGGCAAACGGGCAAAAAGAGGCAAATAGAGAAAGAGAGGGAGGATAGAGAGAGAGGGCGAATAAAACGGCAAGGGTGAAGTGGGGGAGAGGAAAACGAGAGGCAAATGGCAAATAATGTAACACGGGAGATAGGGATTGTGATGGGTACTTGGTATGTTGACTTTTGCGCAGACTCCCTGGCAATGGAGCCACAAATCCTTCTTGCTACCTCTTGAGCACTGCGTTGGATTTCCCCGAAGAGGAGAGGATGATGCAGCAAAGTAGCGTAAGTATATCCCTCAGTTTTTGAGAACCAAGGTATCAATCCAGTAGGAGGCTACGCACGAGTCCCTCGTACCTACACAAAAACAATAGCTCAACGCAACCAACGCGCTTAGGGGTTGTCAATCCCTTCACGGTCACTTACGAAAGTGAGATATGATAAAGATGATAAATAATATTTTTGGTATTTTTGGTATAGAGATGCAAAGTGAAAAGTAAAAGGCAAAGTAAAAAAGCAAAGCAGTAATAAAGTGATGGAGATTGATATGATGAGAAAGAGACCCGGGGGCCATAGGTTTCACTAGTGGCTTCTCTCAAGAGCATAATTATTCTATGGTGGGTGAACAAATTACCGTTGAGCAATTGACAGAATTGAGCATAGTTATGAGAATATCTAGGTATGATCATGTATATAGGCATCACGTCCGAGACAAGTAGACCGACTCTTGCCTGCATCTACTACTATTACTCCACTCATCGACCGCTATCCAGCATGCATCTAGAGTATTAAGTTAAAAACAGAGTAACGCCTTAAGCAAGATGACATGATGTAGAGGGATAGTTTCATGCAATATGATAAAAACCCCATCTTGTTATCCTCGATGGCAATGATACAATACGTGCCTTGATGCCCCTTCTGTCACTGGGAAAGGACACCGCAAGATCGAACCCAAAGCTAAGCACTTCTGCCATGGCAAGAACAACCAATATAGTAGGCAAAACCAAACTGATAATTTGAAGAGACTTGCAAAGATAACCAATCATACATAAAAGAATTCAGAGAAGATTCATATATTATTCATAGATAGACTGGATCATAAACCCACAATTCATCGGTCTCAACAAACACACCGCAAAAGGAAGATTACATCGAATAGATCTCCACAAGAGAGGGGGAGAACATTGTATTGAGATCCAAAAAGAGAGAAGAAGCCATCTAGCTACTAACTATGGACCCGTAGGTCTGAAGTAAACTACTCACACTTCATCGGAAGGGCTTGGATGATGATGTAGAAGCCCTCTGTGATCGATGCCCCCTCCGGCGGAGCTCCGGAACAGGCCCCAAGATGGGATCTCGTGGATATAGAAAATTGCGGCGGTGGAATTAGGTTTTTGGCTCCGTTTCTGATCGTTTGGGGGTACGTGGATATATATAGGAGGAAGAAGTACGTCGGTGGAGCAACAGGGGGCCCATGAGGGTGGATGGCACGCCTGGGGGGGCAGGCACGCCCCCTACCTCGTGGCCTCCTGTTAATTGGCTTGACGTAGGGTCCAAGTCTCCTGAGTTGTATTGGGTGAGAAAATCACGTTCCCGAAGGTTTCATTCCGTTTGGACTCCGTTTGATATTCCTTTTCTTCGAAACCCTAAAACAGGCAAAAACAACAATTCTGGGCTGGGCCTCCGGTTAATAGGTTAGTCCCAGAATTAATATAAAAGTGGATAATAAAGCCCAATAATGTCCAAAACAGTAGATAATATAGCATGGAGCAATCAAAAATTATAGATACGTTGGAGACGTATCACGCGCCCCCTACCTCGTGGCCTCCTCTTTTGTGTCTTGATGTAGAGTCCAAGTCTCCCGGGTCTTGTTCGTTGAGAAAATCATGTTCCCGAAGGTTTCATTCCGTTTGGACTCCATTTGATATTCCTTTTCTTCGAAACCCTAAAATAGGCAAAAAAACAGCAATTCTGGGCAGGGCCTCCGGTTAATAGGTTAGTCCCAAAAATAATATAAAAGTGGATAATAAAGCCCAATAATGTCGAAAACAGTAGATAATATAGCATGGAGCAATAAAAAATTATAGATACGTTGAAGACGTATCAGTCCTCTTCCCAAATGTTAGGCAGGAAGGGATCACACAATGGCCAATTTCAAAGGGACACAACTAGTACAAGTTATCCTGACAAAAGTAGTCTTCGCCTGCAAAAGGCTCTGGTGGTGATGCTGTCGTGGGCTCCGCGATGACCTCCGTCATGCCGTGCTGCCGGCCTTGGTCTTGTTGCATCGATATGGAAACCTTTGTCTGATTCCTCGGGACTCCGCGCCTACGCTTGCCTCCTTAGCACCAAAGTGGAAAATGGTACATTGCGCCCGTTGGCGCTTGCCTGGCCTTGGTCTTCATGGCTCACATCATGTGAACCTCGCGAGGTGCACGCTGCCTTGATATCTCTGCTCCTCGGGAGCCAGCCTAGCGAGGCTGCCCCCAGAGAGGTCTTAGTGTCGTCCGCCTCACGAGGCTCGGCCCCTCGCGAGGGTCTTGTGTTGTTGTTGCTGGAACTGGGCCATACCAGGCCATTGGTGGAGCCATTCCACGGGCCACAGGCAGGCAAGTCTTGGCACCCCCAGACCTAGAATGCCGACAACGTATGTATCATTGCTACTAAGGATAAAACGATGGTGTCTATCTCTACATAGATAGATCTTGTCTACATCATGTCATCATTCTTATTGCATTACTCCATTTCTCCATGAACTTAATACACTAGATGCATGCTGGATAGCGGTCGATGTGTGGAGTAATAGCAGTAGATGCAGGCAGGAGTCGGTCTACTAATCTTGGACGTGATGCCTATGTAATGATCATTGCCTAGATATCGTCGTGAGTATTTGAAGTTCTATCAATTGCCCAATAGTAATTTGTTTGCCCACCATTTGCTATTTTTCTCGAGAGAAGCCACTAGTGAAACCTACGGCCCCCGGGTCTCTTTCTCATATTAATTGCCTTTGCGATCTACTTTTCCTTTGCTTTTATTTCCATATCTATTAAACCAAAAATACAGAAACACCTTGCTACAATTTATTCTTATTTATTTTATTTGGCGTTCGATATATCAATCTACTACAAATTTACCTCATGTATGTTTGCCTATCTAGAGGCCCCGTACCCCGGAAGGGATTGATAACCCCTTTAACATGTCGGGTTGCGAGAAGTTGTTATTTGTGTGCATGTGTTGTTTACTTTGTGTTGCTTGGTTATCCTACTGGTTCGATAACCTTGGTTTCACATGTGAGGGAAATACCTACCGCCGCTGTGCTGCATCATCCCTTCCTCTTTGGGGAAATACCGACGTAGCTTCAAGCGACATCATTGCGATCTATGATGTCTCTTACCGATTTACCGATATTGTTTTGGGGTTATGCTTTAGATACGGCTGCATTCACGTTAAATAGGGCACCATCTAAATCCGTTGAGACGACACCATATGAACTGTGGTTTAGCAAGAAATCTAAGCTGTCGTTTCTTAAAGTTTGGGCTGCGATGCTTATGTGAAAAAACTTCAACCTGATAAGCTCGAACCCAAATTGGAGAAATATGTCTTCATAGGATACCCAAAGGAAACTGTTGGGTACACCTTCTATCACAGATCCGAAGGCAAGATATTCGTTGCTAAGAATGGATCCTTTCTAGAGAAGGAGTTTCTCTCAAAAGAAGTGAGTGGGAGGAAAGTAGAACTTGATGAGGTAATTGTACCTTCTCCCGAATTGGAAAGTAGTTCATCACAGAAATCAGTTCCAGTGATTCCTACACCAATTAGTGAGGAAGATAATGATGATGAGCATGAAACTTCAGATCAAGTGACTACCGAACCTCGTAGGTCAACCAGAGTACGGTCCGCACCAGAGTGGTACGGTAATCCTGTTCTGGAGGTCATGTTACTTGACTATGACAAACCTACGAACTATGAGGAAGTGATGATGAGCCCAGATTCCGTGAAATGGCTTGAGGCCATGAAATCTGAGATGGGATCCATGTATGAGAACAAAGTGTGGACTTTGGTTGACTTGCCCGATGATCGGCAAGCCATAGAGAATAAATGGATCTTCAAGAAGAAGACTGACGTTGACGGTAATGTTACTGCCTACAAAGCTCAACTTGTTGCGAAAGGTTTTCGACAAGTTCAAGGAATTGACTACGATGAGACCTTCTCACTCGTAGCGATGCTTAAGTCTATCCGAATCATGTTAGCAATTGCCGCATTTTATGATTATGAAATTTGGCAAATGGATGACAAAACTGCATTCCTTAATGGATTTCTTAAATAAGAGTTGTATATGATGCAACCAGAAGGTTTTGTCGATCTTAAAGGTGCTAAGAAAGTGTGCAAGCTCCAGTGATCCATTTATGGACTGGTGCAAGCCTCTCGGAGTTGGAATATACGCTTTGATAGTGTGATCAAAGCATATGGTTTTATACAGACTTTTGGAGAAGCTTGTATTTACAAGAAAGTGGGGGAGCTCTGTAGAATTTCTAATATTATATGTGGATGACATATTGTTGATTGGAAATAATACAGAACTTCTGGATAGCATAAAAGGATACTTCAATAAGAATTTTTCAATGAAAGACCTCGGTGAAGCTGCTTATATATGTTGGGGAACGTAGCAGAATTTTAAAATTTTCTACGCATCATCAAGATCAAATCTATGGAGTCATCTAGCAACGAGGGAGAGAGGAGTGCATCTACATACCCTTGTAGATCGCACGCGGAAGCGTTCAAGAGAACGAGGTTGAAGGAGTCGTACTCGACGTGATCCAAATCACCGATGACCTAGTGCCGAACGGACGGCACCTCCGTGTTCAACACACGTACGGTTGGGAAGACGTCTCCTCCAACTTGATCCAACAAGGGGGAAGGAGAGGTTGATGAAGATCCAGCAGCACGACGGCGTGGTGGGGGATGCAGCAGGATCCCGGCAGGGCTTCGCCAAGCGCAAGCGGGGAGGAGAGGTGTTACGGAGGGAGAGGGAGGCGCCAAGGGCAAGGGGTGCGGCTGCCCTCCCTCCCCCCTCTTTATATAGGGGCCTTGGGGGCGCCAGCCCTAGGAGGTGGATCTCCAAGGGGGCGGCGGCCAAGGGGTGGCTTCCCCCCAAGCCAACTGGGGGGCGCCCCCACCCCTAGGGTTTCCCAACCCTAGGCGCAGGGGAGGCCCAAGGGGGGGTGCACCAGCCCACTAGGGGCTGGTTCCCCTCCCAATTCAGCCCATGGGGCCCTCCGGGATAGGTGTCCCCACCCGGTGGACCCCCGGGACCCTTCCGGTGGTCCCGGTACAATACCGGTGACCCCCAAAACCTTCTCAATGGCCGAAACTGGACTTCCTATATATAAATCTTTACCTCCGGACCATTCCGGAACTCCTCGTGACGTCCGGGATCTCATCTGGGACTCCGAACAACTTTCGGGTTACTGCATACTAATATCTCTACAACCCTAGCGTCACCGAACCTTAAGTGTGTAGACCCTACAGGTTCGGGAGACATGCAAACATGATCGAGATGCCTCTCCGGTCAATAACCAACAGCGGGATCTAGATACCCATGTTGGCTCCCACATGCTCCACGATGATCTCATCGGATGAACCACGATGTTGAGGATTCAATCAATCCGTATACAATTCCCTTTGTGAATTGGTACGTTACTTGCCCGAGACTCAATCGTCGGTATCCAAATACCTCGTTCAATCTCGTTACCGGCAAGTCACTTTACTCGTACCGTAATGCATGATCCCGTGATCAACCACTTGGTCACATTGAGCTCATTATGATGATGCATTACCGAGTGGGCCCAGAGATACCTCTCCGTCATACGGAGTGACAAATCCCAGTCTCGATTCGTCCCAACCCAACAGACACTTTCGGAGATACCTGTAGTGTACCGTTATAGTCACCCAGTTACGTTGTGACGTTTGGCACACCCAAAGCACTCCTACGGTATCCGGGAGTTGCACAATCTCATGGTCTAAGGAAATGATACTTGACATTCGGAAAAGCTACAGCAAATGAACTACATGATCTTTTGAGCTATGCTTAGGATTGGGTCTTGTCCATCACATCATTCTCCTAATGATGTGATCCCGTTATCAATGACATCCAATGTCCATAGTCAGGAAACCATGACTATATTTTGATCAACGAGCTAGTCAACTAGAGGCTTACTAGGGACATGTTGTGGTCTATGTATTCACACATGTATTATGATTTCCGGATAACACAATTATAGCATGAATAATAGACAATTATCATGAACAAAGAAATATAATAATAACCATTTTATTATTGCCTCTAGGGCATATTTCCAACAGTCTCCCACTAGCACTAGAGTCAATAGTCTAGTTAAATTGTGATGAATCGAACACCCATGCAATTCTGGTGTTGATCATGTTTTGCTCTAGGGAGAGGTTTAGTCAACGGATCTGCCACATTCAGGTCCGTATGTACTTTACAAATCTCTATGTCTCCATTTTGAACACTTTCACGAATGGAGTTGAAGCGACGCTTGATATGCCTGGTCTTCCTGTGAAACCTGGGCTCCTTGGAAAGGGCAATAGCTCCAGTGTTTTCACAGAAGAGAGTCATCGGGCCCGACTCATTGGGTATGACTCCTAGGTCGGTAATGAACTCCTTCACCCAAACTGCTTCTTGTGCTGCCTCCGAGGCTGCCATGTACTCCGTTTCACATTTAGATCCCGCCACAACGCTTTGCTTGCAACTGCACCAACTTACTGCCCCACCATTCAAAATATACATGTATCCGGTTTGTGACTTAGAGTCATCCAGATCTGTGTCGAAGCTAGCATCGACGTAACCCTTTACGACGAGCTCTTTGTCACCTCCATAAACGAGAAACATATCCTTAGTCCTTTTCAGGTACTTCAGTATATTCTTGACCGTTGTCCAGTGTTCCATGCCGGGATTACTTTGGTACCTTCCTACCAAACTTACGACAAGGTTTACATCAGGTCTGGTACACAGCATAGCATACATGATAGACCCTATGGCCGAGGCATAGGGGACGACACTCATCTTTTCTCTATCTTCTGTCGTGGTCGGGCATTGAGCCGTGCTCAATCTTGTACCTTGCAATAGAGGCAAGAACCCCTTCTTTGACTGATCCATTTTGAACTTCTTCAATATCTTGTCAAGGTACGTACTCTGTGAAAGACCAATGAGGCGTCTCGATCTATCTCTATAGATCTTGATGCCTAATATATAATCAGCTTCTCCAAGGTCCTTCATTGAAAAACACTTGTTCAAGTAGGCCTTTATGCTTTCCAAGAATTCTATATCATTTCCCATCAACAGTATGTCATCCACATACAATATGAGAAATGCTACAGAGCTCCCACTCACTTTCTTGTAAATGCAGGCTTCTCCATAAGTCTGCGTAAACCCAAACGCTTTGATCATCTCATCAAAATGAACGTTCCAACTCCAAGATGCTTGCACCAGCCCATAAATCGAGCGTTGGAGCTTGCACACTTTGTTAGCATTCTTAGGATCGACAAAACCTTCCGGCTGCATCATATACAATTCTTCCTTAAGGAAACCATTAAGGAATCCCGTTTTGATGTCCATTTGCCATATTTCATAATCATAGAATGCGGAAATTGCTAACATGATTCGGACGGACTTCAGCTTCACTACGGGTGAGAAAGTCTCATCGTAGTCAACCCCTTGAACTTATCGATAACCCTTAGCGACAAGCCGAGCTTTATAGATGGTTACGTTACCATCTGCGTCTGTCTTCTTCTTAAAGATCCATTTATTTTCTATGGCTCGCCGATCATCAGGTAAGTCAGTCAAAGTCCATACTTCATTTTCATACACGGATCCTATCTTGGATTTCATGGCTTCCAGCCATTTGTCGGAATCCGGGCCCTCCATCGCTTCTTCATAGTTCGAGGGTTCACCATTGTCTAACAACATGATTTCCAAGACAGGGTTGCCGTACCACTCTGGTGCGGAACGTGTCCTTGTGGACCTACGAAGTTCAGTAGAAACTTGATCTGAAGTTTCATGATCATCATCATCAACTTCCTCTCTAGTCGGTGCAGGCACCTCAGGAACATTTTCTTGATCTGCGCCACTTACCGGTTCAAGAGGTAATACTTCATCAAGTTCTACTTTCCTCCCACTTATTTCTCTCAAGAGAAACTCTTTCTCTAGAAAGGACCCATTCTTGGCAACAAAGATCTTGCCTTTGGATCTGAGGTAGAAGGTATACCCAATAGTTTCTTTAGGGTATCCTATGAAGACGCATTTTTCCGATTTGGGTTCGAGCTTTTCAGGTTGAAGTTTCTTGACATAGCATCGCATCCCCAAACTTTTAGAAACGACAGCTTAGGTTTCTTCCCAAACCATAATTCATACGGTGTCGTCTCAACGGATTTCGACGGAGCCCTAGTTAAAGTGAATGCGGCAGTCTCTAAAGCATAGCCCCAAAATGACAGCGGTAAATCGGTAAGAGACATCATAGATCGCACCATATCCAATAGAGTGTGATTACGACGTTCGGACACACCATTACGCTGAGGTGTCCAGGCAGCGTGAGTTCTAAAACTGTTCCACATTTTCTTAAGTGTGAGCCAAATTCGTGACTCAAGTATTCTCCCCCACGATCTGATCGCAAGAACTTGATTTTCTTGTCACGTTGATTCTCAACCTCACTCTGAAATTCCTTGAACTTTTCAAAGGTCTCAAACTTGTGTTTCATTAAGTAGACATACCCATATCTACTCAAGTCATCTGTGAGGGTGAGAACATAATGATAGCCACCACGAGCCTCAACACTCATTGGACCGCACACATCAGTATGTATGATTTCCAATAAGTTGGTTGCTCGCTCCATTGTTCCTGAGAACGGAGTCTTGGTCATTTTACCCATGAGGCATGGTTCGCACATGTCAAATGATTCGTAATCAAGAGACTCCAAAAGTCCATCTGCATGGAGCTTCTTCATGTGTTTGACACGTATGTGACCAAGGCGGCAGTGCCACAAGTATGTGGGACTATCATTATCAACCTTATATCTTTTGGTATTCACACTATAAATATGTGTAACATTACGCTCGAGATTCATTAAGAATAAACCATTCACCATCGGAGCATGACCATAAAACATATCTCTCATATAAATAGAACAACCATTATTCTCGGATTTAAATGAGTAGCCATCTCAAATTAAATGAGATCCTGATACAATGTTCATGCTCAAAGTTGGCACTAAATAACAATTATTGAGGTTTAAAACTAATCCCGTAGGTAAATGTAGAGGTAGCGTGCCGATGGCGATCGCATCGACCTTGGAACCATTCCCGACGCGCATCGTCACCTCGTCCTTCGCCAGTCTCCGCTTATTCCGTGGCTCCTACTTTGAGTTACAAATGTGAGCAACCGCACTGGTATCAAATACCCAGGAGCTACTACGAGTACTGGTAAGGTACACATCAATTACATGTATATCAGATATACCTTTAGTGTTGCCGGCCTTCTTGTCCGCTAAGTATTTGGGGCAGTTCCGCTTCGAGTGACCACTTCCCTTGCAATAAAAACACTCAGTCTCGGGCTTGGATCCATTCTTTGGCTTCTTCCCGGCAGCTTGCTTACCGGGCACGGCAACTCCCTTGCCGTCCTTCTTGAAGTTCTTTTTACCCTTGCCTTTCTTGAACTTAGTGGTTTTATTCACCATCAACACTTGATGTTCCTTTTTGATTTCCACCTCTGCTGATTTCAGCATTGAATATACCTCAGGAATGGTCTTTTCCATCCCCTGCATATTGAAGTTCATCACAAAGCTCTTGTAGCTCAGTGGAAGCGACTGAAGGATTCTGTCAATGATCGCGTCATCCGGGAGATTAACTCCCAGCTGAGTCAAGCGGTTATGCAACCCAGACATTTTGAGTATGTGCTCACTGACAGAACTATTTTCCTCCATCTTACAGCTGAAGAACTTGTCGGAGACTTCATATCTCTCGACCCGGGCATGAGCTTGGAAAACCATTTTCAGCTCTTCGAACATCTCATATGCTCCGTGTCTCTCAAAACGCTTTTGGAGCCCCAGTTCTAAGCTGTAAAGCATGCCGCACTGAACGAGGGAGTAATCATCAGCACGTGACTGCCAAGCATTCATAACGTCTTGGTTCTCTGGGATAGGTGCATCACCTAGCGGTGCTTCTAGGACATAATCTTTCTTGGCAGCTATGAGGATGATCCTCAGGTTCCGGACCCAGTCCGTATAGTTGTTGCCATCATCTTTCAGCTTGGTTTTCTCTAGGAAGCGTTGAAGTTGAGGACAACGTGGGCCATTTGATCTACAAGACATATTGTAAAGATTTTAGACTAAATTCATGATAATTAAGTTCATCTAATCAAATTATTCAATGAACTCCCACTCGGATAGACATCCCTCTAGTCATCTAAGTGAAACATGATCCGAGTTAACTAGGCCGCGTCCGATCATCACGTGAGACGGACTAGCCAACATCGGTTAACATCTTCATGTTGATCGTATCTTCTATACGACTCATGCTCGACCTTTCGATCTTCCGTGTTCCGAGGCCATGTCTGTACATGCTAGGCTCGTCAAGTCAACCTAAGTGTATTGCGTGTGTAAATCTGGCTTACACCCGTTGTATTCGAACGTTAGAATCTATCACACCCGATCATCATGTGGTGCTTCAAAACAACGAACCTTCGCAGCGGTGCACAGTTAGGGGGAACACTTTCTTGAAATTGTTATGAGGGATCATCTTATTTTAAGCTACCGTCGTTCTAAGCAAATAAGATGTAAAACATGATAAACATCACATGCAATCAAATAGTGACATGATATGGCCAATATCATTTGCTCCTTTTGATCTCCATCTTCGGGGCTCCATGATCATCGTTGTCACCGGCATGACACCATGATCTCCATCATCATGATCTCCATCATCGTGTCTTCTTGAAGTTGTCTCGTCATCTATTACTTCTACTACTATGGCTAACGCTTTAGCAATAAAGTAAAGTAATTACATGATGTTTATGTTGACACGCAGGTCATAAATAAATAAAGACAACTCCTATGGCTCCTGCCGGTTGTCATACTCATCGACATGCAAGTCGTGATTCCTATTACAAGAACATGATCATGTCATACATCACATATATCATTCATCACATCCTTTGGCCATATCACATCACAAAACAGTTGCTGCAAAAACAAGTTAGACGTCCTCTAATTGTTGTTGCAAGTTTTTACGTGGCTGCTATAGGTTTCTGGCAAGAACGTTTCTTACCTATGCCAAAACCACAACGTGAATTGCCAATTTCTATTTACCCTTCATAAGGACCCTGTTCATCGAATCCGATCCGACTAAAGTGGGAGAGAGAGACACCCGCCAACCACCTTATGCAACTAGTGCATGTCAGTCGGTGGAACCAGTCTCACGTAAGCATACGTGTAAGGTCGGTCCAGGCCGCTTCATCCCACAATGCCGCCGAATCAAGATAAGACTAGTAACGGCAAGATAATTGACAATATCGACACCCACAACTGCTTTGTGTTCTACTCGTGCATAGAAACTACGCATAGACCTAGCTCATGATGCCACTGTTGGGGAACGTAGCAGAATTTTAAAATTTTCTACGCATCACCAAGATCAATCTATGGAGTCATCTAGCAACGAGGGAGAGAGGAGTGCATCTACATACCCTTTTAGATCGCGCGCGGAAGCGTTCAAGAGAACGGGGTTGAAGGAGTCGTACTCGACGTGATCCAAATCACCGATGACCTAGTGCCGAACGGACGGCACCTCCGTGTTCAACACATGTACGGTTGGGAAGACGTCTCCTCCAACTTGATCCAGCAAGGGGGAAGGAGAGGTTGATGAAGATCCAGCAGCACGACAGCGTGGTGGTGGATGCAAAAGGATCCCGGCAGGGCTTCGCCAAGCGCAAGCGGGGAGGAGAGGTGTTACGGAGGGAGAGGGAGGCACCAAGGGCAAGGGGTGCGGCTGCCCTCCCTCCCCCTCTTTATATAGGGGCCTTGGGGGGTGCCGGCCCTAGGAGATGGATCTCCAAGGGGGCGGCGGCCAAGGGGTGGCTTCCCCCCCCCCCCAAGCCAAGTGGGGGGCGCCCCCACCCCTAGGGTTTCCCAACCCTAGGCGCAGGGGAGGCCCAAGGGGGGGCGCACCAGTCCACTAGGGGCTGGTTCCCCTCCCAATTCAGCCCATGGGGCCCTCCAGGATAGGTGGCCCCACCCGGTGGACCCCCGGGACCCTTCCGGTGGTCCCGGTACAATACCGGCGACCCCCGAAGCCTTCCCGATGGCCGAAACTGGACTTCCTATATATAAATCTTTACCTCCGGACCATTCCGGAACTCCTAGTGATGTCCGGGATCTCATCCGGGACTCCGAACAACTTTCAGGTTATTGCACACTAATATCTCTACAACCCTAGCATCACCGAACCTTAAGTGTGTAGACCCTACGGGTTCGGGAGACATGCAGACATGACCGAGATGCCTCTCCGGTCAATAACCAACAGCGGGATCTGGATACCCATGTTGGCTCCCACATGCTTCATGATGATCTCATCAAATGAACCACGATGTCGAGGATTCAATCAATCCGTATATAATTCCCTTTGTCAATCGGTACGTTACTTGCCCGAGACTCGATCGTCGGTATCCCAATACCTCGTTCAATCTCGTTACCGGCAAGTCACTTTACTCGTACCGTAATGCATGATCCCGTGATCAACCACTTGGTCACATTGAGCTCATTATGATGATGCATTACCGAGTGGGCCCAGAGATACCTCTCCGTCATACGGAGTGACAAATCTCAGTCTTGATTCGTGCCAACCCAATAGACACTTTCGAAGATACCTGTAGTGTACCTTTATAGTCACCCAGTTACGTTGTGACGTTTGGAACACGCAAAGCACTCCTACAGTATCCAGGAGTTGCACAATCTCATGGTCTAAGGAAACGATACTTGACATTCGGAAAAGCTACAGCAAACGAACTACACGATCTTTTGAGCTATGCTTAGGATTGGGTCTTGTCCATCACATCATTCTCCTAATGATGTGATCCAGTTATCAATGGCATCCAATGTCCATAGTCAGGAAGACATGACTATCTTTTGATCAACGAGCTAGTCAACTAGAGGCTTACTAGGGACGTGTTGTGGTCTATGTATTCACACATGTATTATGATTTCCGGATAACACAATTATAGCATGAACAATAGACAATTATCATGAACAAAGAAATATAATAATAACCATTTTATTATTGCCTCTAGGGCATATTTCCAACAATATATTGGGCATCAAGATCTATAGAGATAGGTCAAGACGCTTAATTGGACTTTCACAAAGCACATACCTTGATAAAGTTTTGAAGAAGTTCAAAATGGATTAGTCAAATAAAGGGTTCTTGCCTGTGTTACAAGGTTTGAAGTTGAGTCAGACTCAATGCCCGACCACTGTAGAAGATAGAGAGAAAATAAAAGTCATTCCCTATGCCTCAGCCATAGGTTCTATCATTTATGCAATGCTGTGTACCAGGCATGATGTGTGCCTTGCTATAAGTTTAGCAAGGAGGTACTAATGTAATTCAGGAGTGGATCACTGGACAACGGTGAAGAACATCCTGAAATACCTGAAAAGGACTAAGGATATGTTTCTCATTTATGGAGGTGACAAAGAGCTTGTCATAAATGGTTACGTCAATGCAAGCTTTAACACTGATCCGAATGACTCTAACTCACAAACCGGATACATATTTATATTGAATGGTGGAGCTGTAAGTTGGTGCAATTCCAAGCAGAGCGTCGTGGCGGGATCTACGTGTGAAGCGGAGTACATAGCTGCTTCGGAAGCAGCAAATGAAGGAGTCTGGATGAAGGAGTTCATAACTGATCTAGGTGTAATACCTAGTGCATCGGGTCCAATGAAAATCTTTTGTGACAATACTGGAGCAATATCCTTGGTGAAGGAATCCATATTTCACAAGAGAACCAAACACATCAAGAGACACTTCAATTCCATCCACGATCAAGTCAAGGAGGGAGACATAGAGATTGCAAGATACATACGGATCTGAATGTTGCAGACCCGTTGACTAAGCCTCTTCCACGAGCAAAACATGATCAGCACCAAGACTCCATGGGTGTTCGAATCATTACCATATAATCTAGATTATTGACTCTAGTGCAAGTGGGATACTGAAGGAAATATGCCCTAGAGGCAATAATAAAGTTGTTATTTATATTTCCTTATATCATGATAAATGTTTATTATTCATGCTAGAATTGTATTAACCGAAAACTTAGTACATGTGTGAATACATAGACAAACAGAGTGTCCCTGGTATGCCTCTACTTGACTAGTTCATTAATCAAAGATGGTTAAGTTTCCTGACCATAGACATGTGTTGTCATTTGATTAACGGGATCACATCGTTAGAGAATGATGTGATGGACAAGACCCATCCGTTAGCTTAGCATTACGATCATTTAGTTTTATTGCTATTGCTTTCTTCATGACTTATACATATTCCTCTAACTATGAGATTATGCAACTCCCGAATACCGGAGGAACACCTTATGTGCTATCAAATGTCACAACTTAACTGGGTGATCATAAAGATGCTCTACAGGTGTCTCCGAAGGTGTTTGTTGGGTTGGCATAGATCAAGATTAGGATTTGTCACTCCGTGTATCGGAGAGGTGTCTCTGGGCCCTCCCAGCAATGCACATCACTATAAGCCTTGCAAGCAATGTGACTAATGAGTTAGTTGCGGGATGATGCATTATGAAATGAGTAAAGAGACTTGCCAACAACGAGATTGAACTAGCTATGATGATACCGATGATCGAATCTCGGGCAAGTAACATACCGATGACAAAGGGAATGACGTATGTTGTTATGCGGTTTGACTGATAAAGATCTTCGTAGAATATGTAGGAACCAATATGAGCATCCAGGTTCCGCTATTGGTTATTGACCGGAGATGTGTCTCGGTCATGTCTACATAGTTCTCGAACCCGTAGTGTCCGCACGCTTAACGTTCGATGACGATTTGTATTATGAGTTGTGTGTTTTGGTGACCTAAGTTTGTTCGGAGTCCCGGATGAGATCACGGACATGATGAGGAGTCTCGAAATGGTCGAGAGGTAAAGATTGATATATTGGAAGGTTATACGGACACCGGAATGGTTCCGAAGAGGTTCGGGGATTTTTCGGAGTACCGGGAGGTTACCGGAGCCTCCCGGGAAAGTTAATGGACCTCATGGGCCATAGTGGAGAGAGTGAGGCAGGCCGCAAGAGGTGGCGCGCGCCTCCCCCTGCCCAATCCGAATTGGAGAAGGGGTGGGGGCGTGGTACCCCCTTTCCTTCTCCCTCTCCCATCTTTCCGCTTTCTCCCTCTCTGTTGGAAGGAAGGGGGGGGAATCCTACTAAGAGTGGAGTCCTAGTAGGACTCCCCCCTTGGCATGCCTCCTCCAGGCCAGCCACCTCCTCCCCCTCTCCTTTTATATACGAGGGCAGGGGCACCCCAAAGGCACATCAATGGTTCTCTTAGACGTGTGCGGTGCCCCCCTCTACAGTTTACTCCTCCGGTCATAGCGTCGTAGTGCTTAGGTGAAGCCCTACGCGGATCACATCACCATCACCATAACCACGCCGTTGTGCTGACGGAACTCTCCCTCGACCCTCTGCTGGATCAAGAGTTCGAGGGAAATCATCGAGCTGAACGTGTGCTGAACATGGAGGTGCCGTATGTTCGGTGCTAAGATTGGTTGGATCGAGAAGACGTTCGACTACATCAACCGCGTTAACCTAACGCTTCCACTTTTGGTCTACGAGGGTACGTGGACACACTCTCCTCTCTCGTTGCTATGCATCTCCTAGATAGATCTTGCGTGATCGTAGGAATTTTTTTCAAATTGCATGCTACGTTCCCAACAAAGCACTTGCGCCATTCCCCATCAATATGGACCCGTGACTTACGACCCGATAAGAAGAAAACAATGAAATGTCAACACACACACACACATGAATATTTGCGCCTACGTTGCTACCTCTTGAGCACTTGCGTTGGTTTTCCCTTGAAGAGGAAAGGGTGATGCAGCAAAGTAGCATAAGTATTTCCCTCAATTTTTGAGAACCAAGATATCAATCCAGTAGGAGGCCACGCACGAGTCCCTCACACCTACACAAACAAATAAATCCTCGCAACCAACGCGATAAGGGGTTGTCAATCCCTACACGGTCACTTACGAGAGTGAGATCTGATAGATATGATAAGATAATATTTTTGGTATTTTATGATAAATATGCAAAGTAAAATAAAAGGCAAAGGAAATAAATAAGTATTGGAAGATTAATATGATAGAAGATAGACCTAGGGGCCATAGGTTTCACTAGTGGCTTCTCTCGAGAGCATAACTATTCACGGTGGGTAGAAAAATTACTGTTGAGCAATTGACAGAATTGAGCATAGTTATGAGAATATCTAGGTATGATCATGTATATAGGCATCACGTCCGAGACAAGTAGACCGACTCCTTCCTGCATCTACTACTATTACTCCACACATCGACCGCTATCCAGCATGCATCTAGAGTATTAAGTTCAAGAGAACAGAGTAACGCTTTAAGCAAGATGACATGATGTAGAGGGATAAACTCATGCAATATGATGAAAACCCCATCTTGTTATCCTCGATGGCAACAATACAATACATGCCTTGCTGCCCCTACTGTCACTGGGAAAGGACACCGCAAGATTGAACCCAAAGCTAAGCACTTCTCCCATTGCAAGAAAGATCAATCTAGTAGGCCAAACCAAACTGATAATTCGAAGAGACTTGCAAAGATGACCAATCATACATAAAAGAATTCAGAGAAGATTCAAATATTGTTCATAGATAAACTTGATCATAAACCCACAATTCACCGGTCTCAACAAACACACAGTAAAAGAAGATTACATCGAATAGATCTCCACAAGAGAGGGGGAACACTTTGTATTGAGATCCATAAAGAGAGAAGAAGCCATCTAGCTAATAACTATGAACCCATAGGTCTGAGGTAAACTACTCACACTTCATCGGAGGGGCTATGGTGTTGATGTAGAAGCCCTCCATGATCGATGCCCCCTCCGGCGGAGCTTCGGAACAGGCCCCAAGATGGGATCTCGTGGATACAGTAAGTTACGGCGGTGGAATTAGGGTTTTGGCTTCGTATCTGGTAGTTTGGGGGTACGTAGATATATATAGGAGGAGGGAGTACATCGGTGGGTGGAGGGCGCGCCTGGGGGAGTAGGCGCGCCCCCTACCTCATGGCCTCCTGGTTGATGTCTTGACGTAGGGTCCAAGTCCTCTGGATCATGTTCGTTCCGAAAATCACGTTCCCGAAGGTTTCATTCCGTTTGGACTCCGTTTGATATTCTTTTTCTGCGAAACCCTAAAATAGGCAAAAACAACAACAATTCTGGGCTGGGCCTCCGGTTAGTAGGTTAGTCCCAAAAATAATATAAAAGTGTATAATAGAGCCCAATAATGTCCAAAACAGAATATAATATAGCATGGGACAATCAAAAATTATAGATACGTTAGAGACGTATCAAGCATCCCCAAGCTTAATTCCTGCTCGTCCTCGAGTAGGTAAACGATAAGATTTTTTGATGTGGAATGCCACTTGGCATATTTTCAATGTAATTCTTCTTAATTGTGGTATGAATATTCAGATCCTAAAGATTCAAGATAAAAGTTCAATATTGACATAAAAATAATAATACTTCAAGCATACTAACTAAGCAATTATGTCCTCTTGAAATAACATGGCCAAAGAAAGTTCATCCCTACAAAATCATATAGTTTAGTCATGCTTCATTTCCGTCACACAAGAATGCTCTCATCATTCACAACCCCAATGACAAGCCAAGCAATTGTTTCATACTTTAGTAATCTCAAACTTTTTCAACCTTCACGCAATATATGAGCGTGAGCCATGGATATAGCACTATGGGTGGAATAGAATAATGATGGGGGTTATGTGGAAAAGACAAAAGGGAGAAAGTCTCACATCAATGAGGCTAATCAATGAGCTATGGAGATACCCATCAATTGATGTTAGTGCAAGGAGTAGGGATTGCCATGCAACGGATGCACTAGGGCTATAAATATATGAAAGCTCAACAAAAGAAACTAAGTGGGTGTGCATCGAACTGGCTTGCTCACGAATACCTAGGGCATTTGATGAAGCCCATTGTTGAAATATACAAGCCAAGTTCTATAATGAAAAGTTCCCACTAGTATATGAAAGTGACAAAACAAAAGACTCTCTATCATGAAGATTATGGTGCTACTTTGAAGCACAAGTGTGGTTAAAAAGGATAGTAACATTGTCCCTTCTCTCTTTTTCTCTCATTTTTTGGGCCTTCTTTTTTTATGGCCTTTCTCTCTTTTTTTCTTTTTTTCCTCACTTGGTTCAATGCTCTAGAAAATGATGATCATCACACTTCTATTAATTTACAACTCAATGATTACAACTCGATACTAGAACAAAGTATGACTGTATATGAATGCCTCCGGCGGTGTACCGGGATATGCAATGGACCAAGAGTGACTTGTATGAAAGGATTATGAATGGTGGCTTTGCCACAAATACTATGTCAACTACATGATCATGAAAAGTAATATGACAATGATGAACGTGTCATGATAAACGGAATGGTGGAAAGTTGCATGGCAATATATCTCGAAATGGCTATGGAAATGCCATAATAGGTAGGCATGGTGGCTGTTTTGAGGAAGATATAAGGAGTTTTATGTGTGAAAGAGCGTATCATATCACGGGGTTTGGATGCACTGGCGAAGTTTGCACCAACTCTCAATGTGAGAAAGGGCAATGCATGGTACCGAAGAGGCTAGCAATGATGGAAGGGTGAGAGTGCATATAATCCATGGACTCAACATTAGTCATAAAGAACTCACATACTTATTGCAAAAATCTACAAGTCATCAAAAACCAAGCACTATGCGCATGCTCCTAGAGAGATAGATTGGTAGGAAAAGACCATCGCTCGTCCCTGACCGCCACTCATAAAGAGGACACTCAAAGAACACCTCATGTTTCAAATTTGTTACATAACGTTTACCATACGTGCATGCTACGGGACTTGCAAACTTCAACACAAGTATTTTTCAAATTCACAACTACTCAACTAGCACAACTTTGATATCACTACCTCAATGTCTCAAAACAATCATCAAGCATCAAACTTCTCTTAGTATTCAATACACTCATAAGAAGGGTTTTACTAGTCTTGAATACCTAGCATATTAGAATTATTTAAGTAAATTACTATGCTATTTAAGACTCTCAAAATAATATAAGTGAAGCATGAGAGAATAATAGTTTCTATAAAACAAAAGCACCACCGTGCTCTAAAAGATATAAGTGAAGTACTAGAGCAAAACTATATAACTCAAAAGATATAAGCGAAGCACATAGAGTATTCTAACAAATTCCAAATCATGTATGGTAAACTACTCACACTTCATCAGAGGGGCTATGGTGTTGATGTAGAAGCCCTCCGTGATCGATGCCCCCTCCGGCGGAGCTCCGGAATAGGCCCCAAGATGGGATCTCGTGGATACAGAAAGTTACGGCGGTGGAATTAGGGTTTTGGCTCCGTATCTGGTATTTGGGGGTACGTAGATATATATAGGAGGAAGGAGTACGTCGGTGGAGCAACAGGGGGGCCACGAGGGTGGAGGGCGCGCCTAGGGGGGTAGGCGCGCCCCCTACCTCGTGGCCTCCTAGTTGATGTCTTGACATAGGGTCCAAGTCCTCTGGATCATGTTCGTTCCGAAAATCACGTTTCCGAGGGTTTCATTCCGTTTGGACACCGTTTGATATTCTTTTTCTGCGAAACCCTAAAATAGGGGAAAAAACAGCAATTCTGGGCTAGGCCTCCGGTTAGTAGGTTAGTCCCAAAAATAATATAAAAGTGTATAATAGAGCCCAATAATGTCCAAACAGAATATAATATAGCATGGAACAATAAAAAATTATAGATACGTTGGAGACGTATCATGCGTCAACCCACCAATCGTTAGACTGAAATATTGAAAATGCCGTAAATAAATTTTCGTACCTAGATGCCCCGCTTTCATGTTGCTCACAATCGTGTTAGCATATTTGGAGTCCTGTCCTAGCTTCTTGTATTTGTTCACGCAAATACATGGGCCCTTTTTTTGAAATTATTGGATGGGCCTAAAGCCCACTCCATATTTCAATAGATTCCCATGTTTGTACACACATCTGTTCAACTGGTAGTCCCCACACTCCTCCATACATACCCTAGTATCTATTGTTAGGGAAATTTCCACAATAGTGACTGTTTGGATGTAGGGCTGAAATATATCCAAATATTAAGCTTCTGAGCTTTGGAGCCTCCTGGTGCATCACGAGCTATGGTGCGTCGCTAGCTGTGGGGGTCACATAGGGCCCTGCCTATAAGCCTATAAATCTATATAGGTGTATTGGGCTAAGAGCATCTCCAGCCGCGGCCCCAACAGGCCTTCCCCAGGCAGTTTTGCCGCACCGACGCCTAAAATTCGACCCAGTCGCATCCCCAGGAACCCGTTTTTTCACCGGCTTGGGCCGAAATCGGTGCCAGCGGCCCCAGGCCGAACATGACGCGCTGGGGGGCGCTCGGGGGCGTCGGGGCGAGGGGTTTTGGCGCTGACGGTGTCCTGGACTAGGTGGTACTCACCACGTCGTCTCCCGATCTATTAGATTGGGCCGAGGACCCCCGTGGCCGTATACTCATGGGCCAGTTCGGACGGCTACCGCATACAAGGAAGATTCCACAAGACTTGGTGATCAAGACAAGGACTTCTCCCCACCGGCGTATTCGGCTAGGACTCTTGTTATCCTAGGCCTCCGGTGCATTCTATAAACCGAGGCCAGGCTAGTCGATACATATACAACTCCATATACAACAATCATACCATAGGCTAGCTTCTAGGGTTTAGCCTCCTTGATCTCGTGGTAGATCTACTCTTGTACTACCCATATCATCAATATTAATCAAGCAGGAGTAGGGTATTACCTCCATCGAGAGGGCCCGAACCTGGGTAAAAACATCGTGTCCCTTGTCTCCTGTTACCATCCGGCCTTGGCGCGCAGTTCGGGACCCCCTACCCGAGATCCGTCGGTTTTGACACCGACATTGGTGCTTTCATTGAGAGTTCCGTTGTGTGATCGACAAAAGGATCGATGGCTCGCCTGCAGATCAACTGCGACTTCGGCATCTTCGTCACCAGCTCGACTGGTCACCTTGGTTCGACCAAGAATTGCACCCCGTGTTCGGATCACCATGTCCGGACAAGGGCCTTCATCAAACATCAACTCCGATCTCTATCAAGATCACGGAGGAATCATCTATGGAGCTCGGGGGCTCAACATCAACACTGCCCTCAAGCGACCGTGCTATTTTTCTGGACAGCGAACTCGTATCTGCCACCACCACCTCCTCGAGTATCGTTTTGACGATCGCTTTGGTGGAATTGTGCGGAATTGAGTCTACAACAACCCTGGAAAATTTTGTTGAGTTCCGATGGAGGAATCTTTGGCAATCCATGATATATTGGATCCCTGTCAAATCTGGACGGGAATTTGAATGAGTTTAGGGCGTGGTGTCCAGCTTCTATCTCGGACATCCTTTGGAAGATCCAACCGTTGATCGACTGCGGAATTCCTATGTCTACCACCTCTCAAAATTTCGGCTCGATCCGACCGTCCAAACTCCGGAAACCTTCCGATTAGTGCATCACTTTTCGGATCTGTTTTCTGCGCGAAAACAAATCCGACCCGAGTTCATCTTTTTTATGAACAGGATTTCGGACATCCCTTTTGAAGGAGGTTTTGTATGGGGTACTGTGTTTTGTTCCCGAACGCATCCCACTAACTGTAAGATCTTATGAACATGATCTTCAACATCATGCTGGTGTCAAACCAGTCCGGCAATATTACTCCACGGCTGCCGACCTGCGCTAGACACGTCGTCACTTTAGCCGAGCTCGACTTCTTCGGATCATCATCTCGGCAAGCCGAACAAGAGTCCGGCATTGCGAAGGATAAATCATCATCAACATCGCCGCCCCACGGATTACACGGAGCGGGCATACCGGCATCGCCGCACGGTCACTTCATCAAGCCAGCATTGACCACGTCACGACCTACATCGGCATGGCCGCACTATTGCTCCTCCGAGCTGGTGTCCATCACGCCGACCTACTTCGACATCTCGGCTGGACCGGGGGCTTCATCATCTTTTCATCAACCTACTTCGGTAACGGGTGTGCGGATCGAGTCCCAATTTTGGGAATCACCTTCCTTCGGATTGCTACAACAAATAAACCAGGTGCTATTAATCCTAGTATTTTTTGCTTGTTTGGGTTCAATTTTCCCCCAAAGAATTATTACTCTGGTTTGTCCATCATATGTACACAGGTCTATCAAATGGTGGCCGCATTAACGACGGTCGCATGGTGGTCCGGTCAGTCTCCGTACATAGTCCGGCGAATGTCGCATCCAGAACTCGGACCGACCTGTGAATTCAGGCTTTGCCACGCCTTTACTACATCACGCCGACGCCCTGCATCGACATTGACTTCGGCGCCAGGCCATATTTCTTTTATTACTCACTTTGCATAAATTATTTATTATGCAATGATTGTTTTTAAATTATCATTATTACTACTATCTTCGGTTTGCACTATTTTTTGTGCATAGGAAAATGATTCGGGGACTTCGGCGTCACTCTGCCGGTCTGCATTGACCGTGCTATGTCACCACTTCGGCGTGTCGAGCTCTCCGCGCCACCACCTCGAGACCGGCTTGGGGATGGAACCTCGCCCCGCATCAAGCTTGGACCGCGCCATCAATACCGAACACATTAACCAGCTAAGTCGCTTTCATGCTCAAAGCTTTAATTTCTAACTTGTGTTCGGTTCGACCAAGCATTATACTTTTTTGGAAAAAAGTTGCTTGTAAATTTTTTTGTCCAAACTTTGTTTGTGACGCATAAATTCAAATACCCACTTGCATATGATTATACTTGTACGGCTTCGTTCCTTGTTCATGTACTATGCCACAATATGCACCACATTGACTTAAGCGATTTGCAAGCTGGGTTGCCTCGCTCCTGTGTTTACCCCTACGTTCCCGATTGTTCGGCTAGGGAGTAAAGGGAGCACCTCTGCAATTGTCACGATCGGGTCGCCCGAGCCGGACCTTAGACTGGGTGAAGCCGAAAGCTAGCGCTCTTATAGTTATTCAATGATGGTCGGCACGCAATGGAACTCATGAGTATAAAAAATCTATTGCACAAGTCTCATAATAACAATGAGCACCGAAGAAAGGTATTGGTGGGGGTACTATTTTCTTCGAAGATGCTTCTTACTCTTCGCAGTAATATAGCATAAGTTCCCTGAGCGCGCTTTGTCTGTTACAGCCTTATGGCCTGATTGCCTGGTTATTGGAAACGCCGTCGATATTCTTGACCGATGGAGTACATAACACTTTTCGGTCCTTGACCGAAGAGGGAGAAGCTGACGGTCGGTTAAGACACGTTTAAAGTTCGGTTGAACATAGATATGATATAAGTACTTCGGTACATGAAATCATTCTTTCACCAAAGTCACTTGGGGGCTCTTAAATTTATATGAGCTATTTTATAGTAAATGTGTTTTCTTCTTGGTCGTTGCAAAGTCTTTTTCTATCGCTCCTTTTTCGACGTGAGTGTGTGGTCAATAGCCAGCCGTAGGCTGACCCGCTTGAAGTCTTGAGATCGGATGTGTAATGTTAAAGCACGACAGAAGCACTCTTTTTTTTCTAAGACCAATTTTCGGATTGGCATCGAACACTTGATCTTGTTCGGACGTCATGTTTTTAATGACGTTTCTTGGTTTTCCAAGCTTTTTGGCACTTTTAAACTATTTGTGCTTTTCCATCATTAGTCTCGCAGTGCAACGCCGGACACCTTTAGGAATTCGGCAAAAACATTCTCAGATATTGCTATATATGCATCAGTTTCGAATTGTGTCTTTGGTCAATAGTTGGGTTGCCCGGCTCCTGCACTTGCTTCCTACGTTCCGTTTTGTTCGGCTAGGCGTGCAAAGGGAGAACCACTGCGATTGTGCTTCCAGCTCACATGGTTAAGCACCTTAGTGGAGAAAGCCGAAAACTGACTGTCACAATAAGCGTAAACTGGTCAGCGATTCGATGACTATGACGGGCCATTCATAACATTGCCGAAGTGTTTACGGCTTGACCTCGACTGTCGCCGAACACTACCGGGGGCTATTAACTGGCCTCCCAAACTAAATCCTCGATATTTTGCTCTTACATTCGAGCTGAGGTTTCATGATCATGTTTAGCATGACAACCCACAGAAAGGAACCGATAGCGGGACTATTTTCTTTGGAATACATTTCTTTTGTTAAACAGTAATATAACATATCTCTCTGCGTACCTTTGTTTATAAAACCGTGTGGCCAGATTGCCTTGTTTGTCGTAAATCTTTGCCCTCATAAAGGCTTTATAAAGTAGGACAAACACTCCTCGACTACTGGCCAAGGAGGTGGAAGCCGATGGTCGGTCAACAAAGTTTTGTACAATGCGGATCCGAGCATTAATGACGTAAAGTACTTGGATACATAGAGTCATTACACATAATTTGTGATTTTACTATGGATATTGATCCTTAATTCGGCCACCCGTGCCCGCATTAAGGCTCGGGGGCTACTGGGCTTCGGGCTTATTATTTACAAATATTAAAGGGGCACATCGATCCCCTGATCTGGTGTTGCCACCCGACCAGTGTCTCGGGGGCTACTGCATTGCTTGTCCAATGCAGAAAATTTTTATGTGCAATATAGTTTCCGAGGAGATTTTGATCCTCAGGTTGGTCGGCCGCACCCAACCTGAGTCTTGAGGACTGAGCACGCCGCTTTTGTGTCCCGAAGTATTCTGCCGAGCTAGGACTTGATCCTCAGGCCGATTTTGCAAATCAACCTGAGTCTCAGCGGCTACTGGGATCAGCGATCTTATGTCATCCTTCATGTGCATCTCGGGTTTTAGACCGATACACACCTTGAGGGCTACTGGCTATATATCTCGGCAGAGAATAAATTGCACCAATAAAAAATATTGACAAAAAATCGGCCCATAGTCGATGTGGTGCACCACCTCGGAAGCAGTCCGGCATAAAGCTCAGGCGCTAGTGGCTGGCTCCATAGAGGGCATTTCCGGCATTAAGCTCGGCTAAACTCCTTCAACTTTTTTGAACCAAGGTGATATGACACCTCGGATATAGTCCGGCATTGGAGCCTGGACACAGTCCGGCGTTGGAGCTCGGATATATTTCGGCGTTAGAGCTCGGATATACAGTTCGGCGTTGGAGCTCGGATACATAGTCCGGCGTTGGAGCTCGGATACATTCCGGCGCTAGAGCTGGGAAGCGGTCCGGTGTTGGTGCTCGGCTGCAAAAGATACCTCGAATGCAGTCCAGCGTTGGAGCTCAGACGCAAGAGGACCCTGCCTCCCGGGAATAACTTCAAACCCGAGGTGTGGCATAAAAATAAACAAGGCATTGATAAAGGCCGGAAACTTAAAGGGGCTCCTCGGATACCCGACGTCTAAACTCGTCGAATGCATTTCGGCGATCCTCAAGATCGAAGATAAAGAAGATTTGTTGAACCAGTTTTCAAGACCGGCAACCGAAGATGAAGAACAGTTCGGAAGAATCGAGGAGCGTCCCTAACTTGAAGACCGGTTCAGGGGGCTACTGACGGTGTCCTGGACTAGGGGGTACTCACCACGTCGTCTCCCGATCTATTAGATTGGTCCGAGGACCCCTGTGGACGTATACTCATGGGCCAGTTCGGCGGCTACCGCATACAAGGAAGATTCCACAAGACTTGGCGTCAAGACAAGGACTTCTCCCCACCGGCGTATTCGGCTAGGACTCTTGTTATCCTAGGCCTCCGGTGCATTATATAAACCGAGGCCAGGCTAGTCGATACATATACAACTCCATATACAACAATCATACCATAGGCTAGCTTCTAGGGTTTAGCCTCCTTGATCTCGTGGTAGATCTACTCTTTTACTACCCATATCATCAATATTAATCAAGCAGGAGTAGGGTATTACCTCCATCGAGAGGGCCCGAACCTGGGTAAAAACATCGTGTCCCTTGTCTCCTGTTACCATCCGGCCTTGGCGCACAGTTCGGGACCCCCTACCCGAGACCGCCGGTTTTAACACCGACAGGCGCGAAAACTTGGCGGGCCCGCCGAGTCAGCGACACGCGTCTCGTCCTCCCCAGAACACCTCGGTTTCCTGCAGGGAATCAATGGCAAGGCTGCGGCCGGTCAGCCTTGCTATTGATTCCTCACGGGCGGGCAGGTGCGGCGACGCCTCCACTTATGTCACACGTTCAAACGGCCTGCGGCTATATAAACAGAGGCTTCCCTCGCTGCTGGCCACACCAGCCGCCGTCCCTCCCTTCCACCGTCGAGCCCAAACCAGCTACCGTCCCTCCCTTCCGCTGCCGAGCTCTGCCGCTCTTCCCTTCCCCTTCCCTCGCCATGGCCGAACGCTTCCCTGGCGATGCCGCGGCGGCTAACGGCTTCGGCCGCCACTCGCTTCAGGAGGGCGAGGCGTGGCTTCTCTTCGAGGCCAACATCCTGGCGCCGCTGGACATGTGCGCCGGGCCGACGGGGTGGTGGCTCAGCAATGCCAGCGTCCCCATCCCCCCGGTGCCCGACGCCGATGCGCGCCCCGGCCTCTTTGCCGCCGAGGTCCACCGCGTGCGGTCGTCCTAACGGAGGAGCAGCGCACCCTACCCCAATTCGCCGCCGGCAACCACGCGGCATGGGCGAACTATTTCCACCGGCGGCAAGCGCAAAGGCTGGCGTCGATGAACGGGGCGACGGTGGTTAGTGGTCCGAAGAACAGTGACAGCCGCTGCATCTGGTGGGGGGTCCCCGGCCGCACCCTGCACGAGGTGATCGCACACCTTGAGGGCGGCAACAACCCGCCGCTGGCGTACCCCACCGCGGTGGCCGTGCCGGCCCCTCGCCGAAGCGTCGGGCCATTGGTGCCCATGAGGTTCGCCGCCTCCTCCTCCTCCCGCTCCTCCTCCCACTCTTCCGGCTCGCCAGCACTCTTCGGCGTCAAGGCAGAGCCCGCCACGGAGACGCCGCTCGGCCGGCGCACCCGCAGCGTCGGCATCGTCATCAAGGAGGCTGGCCGGCGTGCCACCTCCTCGGCTCCTCCGTGTTTCGTCAAGCCAAAGACGGAGCCGGGGCTCCCCGTCGTGAAGACAGAGCCCGTCAAGGAGGAGGCGCTCGACGATGAAGCAGCCCTCAAATGGGCGCCCGACGATTGGGTGCAGACGGAGAGGGAGCGCCAGCGCCGCCTTCGCACGGTTCGAAGCTCGTTGCCGTGGCCGGGACGAGGGAGGCATCGTCGTCCTTGAGGACAACGACGACGACGATGACGCGCCGCCACCGCTTGTCCGCCATGGAGACGCCGGGCAGGGGTCCAGCAGGGGCGGCCGCGCGATCAAGAAGGAGAAGGCCGCCGCCGACGACGAGGACGGCGGCGACGTCGGTGACTCCGCCGAGCTGATCGAGTTCTTCGCCTCGTATATTAGTTTTTTTAAATAATTTATGTAAAACACCGATCATGTTTAATATGAATATCAAATTTGCCGAATTTGAGCCGAACTTCACCGAATTAAGCTTTTTTAAAATAAAAAAACACGTCCGGGGCGACCCTGGGGCGAGCGGTTGGGAACTCGCTGGCCCCCGCGCTAATTTTAGCGCCGGCTCGCCCCCAGGGGGCGCGTAAAATCATCACCCGGGGGGCCAACGGCTGGAGATGCTCTAATTAGTATTCCCGGTTTTGAGAAGGTTTTGGAGGCATTCCTAGTTTTCTATTTTTCTTTCTTTTATACGTTTTCTCTACCAATTTTAATATTTTTACTTCTTTTTTATATTCTTGTTTGTTTTTTTATTTTCTATATCTTTCTTTTTTTTCTGTTCTTCTTATCTTTTTAATTTTAATTGCATTTTCACATTTTAATACATGAACATTTATTAGAATTCCTAAAAATTTATTAAAATTCCTATTTTTTTTTAGAAAAATCATGTTTTTTAAATCGGCAAACATTTTTCTAAAAAAATCCATGAATATTTTTAAATTTTATGAGCATTTCAAAAGTTTGTGAATAATTTTTAATTTTGCATTATTTTTAAATTTTTGAACTGTTTTTTTAAATTAATAAATTTTAAATTTTATGTGGTTTTTTAGTTTGCAAAATTTTTTTAAAAAATATCCATGAAAGTATTTTGATTTGACAAACTTTTTTAGGAAAAAAGATAAGCCTTTTTTTCTTTCTGAGCTAGCAGTGGACCGAGCGGACGGAAAGCTAAGCAAGTGAGAGCTTTGTGGGCTTGCCCATTTGAGTGTTATAACAACAATTTCATAATTTTAACTGGAATAGGAGCTCCCAAGGGCTCACAAAACCACAAAAAACTTACAGCGAGGCTGAAACGTTTAAGGGCAACACAACCATGCACGGATCACTCCACTCTCCTCTCATAACAAACACCATCTGCAACATGATATACATATACAAACAAAGAAAACACCGCAAGAACATAATTATATACCTAAGCTAATGCAAATTAAACCAAAAATAAAAACCCGACTACAATAACCTACTCCCTCTATAACTTAATATCAGGTGTTTTTTGACACTGTCATGGACTCTAAGAACAACTTATAAAATATTATAGAGGAAGTATATCTCCATCTCTATATTATACTAATTAAAAAGAATGTATGGTTTCATGTTTCATATTTTCTCTCACCATCCCTTCGTCCAACCTTCCCCGCATAATAATTATAATCACCTTAATTTACTTATTTTTTGAACCAATTTTACTTTAATTTACACACCGAACTTCTCATAAAAATATAAGACATAAGATAAATCACATACAGGATTTCATAAACATTTTTTACATGCATTGATACGTCCAAGTATATCACAAGTTGATGTATCATAATATGTATATCCCGTTGCAGTGCACTGACATTGTCGTAGTATTAAAGAAAAAAGAGTTAAGGGCATCTCCAATGTTGATCCTTAATCCGCTTGCATCCATCTGGATTGAGCTTTTTGGACTCATTCTGTCATTCAACACGGTATTCTATCGATCCACGAAGCGATCCAGAAGTCCATTTTCCCGCAAATCGCAAGCAAACGGGGAGGGGGGGGGGGTTGCGGGAGTCCGGACCGTCACCACGTAGGATTTTGACACACACGACCCACTCAAATCCCTCCTCTCGGTGCCACTCTCTTCCACCCGCCCTGCTCCTCTTGCTTTGCATACACACCCTCCTCGTCCGCCTCCGCCGTCGTATCTCTCCGACCGCCGCCCAGACATTACCGGATGTCCGTAGCCCCACCCACGCGCTTGCTCGCCTTGTACTGCGCCGCCGCGCACCCAGGATCCGTCCTCAGCCAGATACGCCCCCCTGCTGACACGGTCCATGGCAGACACCATGACCTACAGAGCTTATTTTCAAACTTATTGTTGTTTTTTAGATGGTGAACTATTGTTGTAGTACTAGAAATATTTGCATGCTATTTATGGATGAATCGTGCTATTTCTGTTGGGAAAATTTTGGTTTTGCCACTCTAGCTTTTGCCAATTTTTCATGCCACTCCAGATTTTGACCTTTCTCTTTTGCCACAATTGCCATTTCATGGCAAAATCAAAAAATATCATAGTAGCAATTGTGATACATTGTTAAAAGCTAAGAGCGACAAAAGTAAAATAAAATTATTTTGCTTTTGCCACATAATGGCAATTGTGATAATTGTCAACAACTAAGAGTGGGAAAAGTGAAATGTCAAAATCTAGAGTAACATAAGGAAAATTGACAAAATTTAGAGTGGCAAAAACAAAAAGTTTTCATTTCTATCTGAACTTCAACGAAATTCATCGTGCTTGATGAATTTTGTTCAATTTGTTGAAATATGGTTTGAAATGTATGATGCTACGGTTGGATGGCCAGCTCCTGCATCAATGTCAACAAATTGGTCTCCACCGGTCCGCGGACGGACAAGCGGTGTCCGGTTTGGGGTTTAGGGGATGCCCTAAGAGCAAGTCCAATGGGCGACCCATTTAGTCCGCCCGCGTCCGTTTGGGTCGGTGCGGACAAAAGTGGAGGCCCAATGCGCCGACCGAACCTCAAATCGTGTCCGCCTGGCGTCCGAGCCGACCCATTTCTGGCCCAAAATTGTGCCTGGAATATGTCGGCGCGGGCGCACCGTGCGTCTCCACACCGTCCGCCGTGTCCCCACCTGGCGGCCACCCAACCGCCACCGGTCGTCTTATTTATGACAACCACCGACAGCGGGCCCACGCGTCAGCCAGTGGAAGCGTCCTTTTTTAACCACGCGTGCGACGGGGTCGGCCTCATCCACTTCTCCCGTCCACATCTGGATCCCCCACTACTCCCTTTGCTTCCTCGCCGGCGACCGCAAACCCTATCCATAGGCCTCTTCGGCAGCAGCAATGGCAAGGGAAGGGCAAGGGCACCCCCGGCGCCTTGTCCTCCTGTGCTCCCCTTCCCCCTCCTCCGGCGGCAACGCATTTCCGCCCTGGTCGCCGGTGCCTGCACATCCCGGTGCACCAAGCGCGGTGGCACTGGGAGTACAGGCAGCCATTGCCGTACTCCGATGTCATGCTGCCGCACCATTGGCATCTGGATCGACAGCGGATCCCAGTGCCGGCGGTTCCTCGTACACAGTGGGCGCATGACGACGAGGTGCGCAGGCGCCGTGCGCAGCTCACGTCGGAGCAATGTCGGCTGCCAGAGTAAGCCGCTGACTCCCCCAACTGGGAGGCGTGGTTCGCCCTTGAACACGAGGAGCAACGGCGCTCAGGTGTTGACGTCGTCCCGCCGCCGTTCCCACTGCCGCCCCCGCAGGTAGAGCCGGAGGACATGGAGGCGGAGGCAGAGTACCAAGCCGCCCACGAGGAGGCCCTGCAACACGCATTGGAGGCTAGCCGCCTTGAGGAGGACGCGCACTAGGATGGGCTGGAGCAAGCCCTTGCCCTGTCGGCAGCGGGGGACTCTGTCCACACCCCCGCTCTTCGTGCTGCCACCGCCACCGTCGCCGCCCGTCCAGCCCAAGCCGGAGCCGGAGCCGGAGCCGACGCGTAAGCGCTCCCCGCCTCCACCCACTTAGTCGGAGGAGGCCTACTCGTGGACAGGCCAGTACCGCGAGTGGGTGAGTGCGCCTCCCGTCCACTTCACCGTGATGCCGGAGGAGGAGGCAACCCACCTTGAGCGATGGAAGGAGCACTGACTCCGCCAAGAGCAGGCCAATGGCGAGGAGCAGATGCCCTACGACGCCATGCTCTAACGCGATGCGGAGGCGCTCCAGCTCGAGGAGGAGGAGGAGGAGCGTGCGCGGCTTGCCGCAATGCCGCCGCCCTAGCAGACACCGGAGGAGGCTGCCCTGGCAGCGTACCAGGCGGCGTTTGGGTGGGTTGGCCCTGCTCCGGTCTTCATCGACCTCACTGACGACGGCGGCGTCGATGGCAAGGGAAAGAGCAAGGCCGCTGGCGTCTAGGGCAGCATGCCGGGCGGCAGCAGGCGGACGCAGACTTTTTTTAATGATTTATTAGATTTAGGTGGACTTTGGCTGGCGTTTGACCGGCCACTTTATGTTTAATTATGTTTATTTCATGCAAATTTTTGGGCAGTTAAACCGACCCATTTTAAAATGCGGACGCGCACGTCCGCTGGCCGACCCAAACGGACAAAAAGCGGACAAAGCGCACGTCCGTTTAAGTCGCCCCGTTGGAGTTGCTCTAACCCATGAATGAAAAACAAGGCGGCAAAGGTGCGTTAGCTCTAGTTCAAAATTGATACTCCACATATATGGCTATGGAATCCACTCCTTTTTTAAGCTCACTTTAACTTTATTTAAATGTCCCACCCAGGGATCTCATCAGAAACAGCCTGCAAAATGCAGTCCGGGGGTTCGGCTAACCAAACCTTACACAAATTATTTGCCACACTATGTCTAGCTAACAAATGAGCTGCATTATTAGCAGAGCGTATAACCGAAGTGACTTTCCATTTCTCCCTCAATGACAAGAGTTGCTTAACCTCTTCTATGACCGGTCCCAGCAAAGATAAGTCCCTCTCCTTGTTGTTTAGTGATACGTCTCCAACGCATCTATAATTTTTGATTGCTCCATGCTATATTATCTACTGTTTTGAATGTTTATGGCTTTATTATACACTTTTATATCATTTTTTAGGACTAACCTATTAACCCAGAGCCCAGTGCCAGTTTCTGTTTTTACCTTGTTTTAGGGTTTCGAAGAAAAGGAAAACCAGACGGAGTCCAATTAACCTAAAACTTCACGGAACTCATTGTTGGAAGGAAAGAAGCCCAGAAGACTTGGAGTGCACATCGGGGGATCTGCGAGGAGATCATGAGGCAGGGGGGCGCGCCCACCCCCCTGGGCGCGCCCTCCACCCTCGTGGCCCCCCTGACGTACTTCTTCCGTCTATATATCTCCATATACCCTAAAAACATCCGAGAGCACAATAGATTGGGAGTTCCGCCGCCAGAAGCCTCCGTAGCCACCGAAAACCAATCTAGACCCATTCCGGCACCCTGCCGGAGGGGGCAATCCTTCTCCGGTGGCCACCTTCATCATCCCGGTGCTCTCCATGACGAGGAGGGAGTAGTTTTCCCTCGGGGCTGAGGGTATGTACCAGTAGCTATGTGTTTGATCTCTCTCTCTCTCGTGTTCTTCATTTGGCACGATCTTGATGTATCGCGAGCTTTGCTATTATAGTTGGATCCTATGTTTATCCTCCCCCTCTTCTCTCTTGTAATGAATTGAGTTTCCCCTTTGGAGTAATCTTATCGGATTGAGTCTTTAAAGATTTGAGAACACTTCATGTATGTCTTGCCATGGATATCTATGGTGATAATGGGATATCACGTGATTCACTTGATGTATGTTTTGGTGATCAACTTGCGGGTTCCGCCCATGAACCTATGCATAGGGGTTGGCACACGTTTTCGTCGTGATTCTCTGGTAGAACTTTGGGGCACTCTTTGAGCTCATTTGTGTTGGTTGAATAGATGAATCTGAGATTGTGTGATGCATATCGTATAATCATACCCACAGATACTTGAGGTGACATTGGAGTATCTAGGTGACATTAGGGTTTTGGTTGATGTGTGTCTTAAGGTGTTATTCTAGTACGAAGTCTAGGGCTGTTTGTGACACTTATAGGAATAGCCCAACGGATTGATTGAAAAGAATAACTTTGAGGTGGTTTCGTACCCTACCAGAATTTCTTCGTTCGTTCTCCGCTATTAGTGACTTTGGAGTGACTCTTTGTTGCATGTTGAGGGATAGTTTTATGATCCAATTATGTTAGTATTGTTGAGGGAACTTACACTAGCGAAAGTATGAACCCTAGGCCTTATTTCCTAGCATTGCAATACCGTTTACGCTCACTTTTACCACTAGTTACCTTGCTGTTTTTATATTTTCAGATTACAAATACCTTTATCTACCATCCATATACCACTTGTTTCACCATCTCTTCGCCGAACTAGTGCACCTATACAATTTACCATTGTATTGGGTGTGTTGGGGACACAAGAGACTCTTTGTTATTTGGTTGCAGGGTTGCTTAAGAGAGACCATCTTCATCCTACGCCTCCTACGAATTGATAAACCTTAGGTCATCCACTTGAGGGAAATTTTCTACTGTCCTACAAACCTCTGCACTTGGAGGCCCAACAACGTCTACAAGAAGAAGGTTGTGTAGTAGACATCAAGCTCTTTTGTAGCGACGTTGCCGGGGAGGTTAGCGCTTGAAGGTATATCTTTAGATCTTGCAATCGAGTCTTTTAGTTTCTTGTTTTATCACTAGTTTAGTTTATAAAAGAAAACTATAAAAAATGGAATTGAGTGTGTCTCATACGCTTCACCTTTTTAATATCTTTCGTGAGTATGATGGAAAGGAAAATTGTGCCAAAGTGTTAGAAGAAGAATGCATTAAAATGTTTGGCGCTAAATATTTGAATGATGAGCATGATTGCAATTTTGTTAGTACGAATTCTTTGAATATCCATGATGCTAATGATATGCAAAGCCACAAGCTTGGGGAAGCTATGTTTGATGAAGATGATATTTTTGTCCCCCTTGTTTTGATGACCAAATTTATTATGATAAAAGCATGTCTCCTATCTATGATGATTATTGTGATGACACGTATGCTTTAAAGAATAATGATAACCATGAAACTTGTCATCTTGATCTTAATTTTCAATCACATGATAGTTATTTTGTTGAGTTTGCTCCCACTACTATTCATGAGAAGAATTTTGCTTATGTGGAGAGTAGTAAAATTTCTATGCTTGTAGATCATGAAAAGAATGCTTTAGGTGCTGGTTATATTGTTGAATTCATTCATGATGCTACTGAAAATTATTATGAGGGAGGAATATATGCTTGTAGGAATTGCAATAATATCAAGTTTCCTCTCTACATGTTGAAAATTTTGGAGTTATGCTCGTTTTACCTTCCTATGCAAGTTGATTCTTGTTCCCACAAGTTGTTTGCTCACAAAATCCATATGCATAGGAAGTGGGTTAGACTTAAATGTGGTAGTAATATTCTTCATGATGCTCTCTTTATGTTTCAATTCCTATCTTTTATCTGGGCATCATTGAAATCATCATGCCTAGCTAGGGGCGTTAAACGATAGCGCTTGTTGGGAGGCAACCCAATTTTATTTTAGTTTCTTGCTTTTTGGTTCTGTTTAGTAATAAATAATCCATATAGCTTCTGTTTAGATGTGGTTTTGTGTTTTAATTAGTGTTTGTGCCAAGTAGAACCTTTGGGAAGACTTGGGGATAGTCTTGTTGATCATGCTGTAAAAAACAGAAACTTTAGCGCTCACGAGAATTGCTGCCATTTTTATTTGGAGAGTGCTATTTAGTTAATTCTTTTTGCAGATGATTAATAGATAAATTACTCAGGTTCAGAAATTTATTTGAGAATTTTATGAGTTCCATAAGTATACGTTTGATCCAGATTACTACAGACTGTTCTGTTTTTGACAGATTCTGTTTTTCGTGTGTTGTTTGCTTATTTTAATGAATCTATGGCTAGTAAAATAGTTTATAAACCATAGAGAAGTTGGAATACAGTAGGTATAACACCAATATAAATAAAGAATGAGTTCATTACAGTACCCTTAAGTGGTCTTTTGTTTTCTTATACTAACGGAGCTTACGAGTTTTCTGTTAAGTTTTGTGTTGTGAAGTTATCAAGTTTTGGGTAAGGATTCGATGGGCTATGGAATAAGGAGTGGCAAGAGCCTAAGCTTGGGGATGCCCAAGGCACCCCAAGGTAATATTCAAGGATAGCCAAAAGCCTAAGCTTGGGGATGCCCCGGAAGGCATCCCCTCTTTCGTCTTCATTCATCGGTAACTTTACTTGGAACTATATTTTTATTCGCCACATGATATGTGTTTTGCTTGGAGCGTCAATTTATTTTGATTTGCTTGATGTTTGAATAGAATACCAAGATCTGAAATTATTAAATGTTAGAGAGTCTTCACATAGTTGCATAATTATTTGACTACTCATTGATCTTCACTTATATCTTTCAGAGTAGTTTGTCATTTGCTCTAGTGCTTCACTTATATCTTTTAGAGCATGGTGGTAGTTTTATTTTGAAGAAATAGATGAACTCTCATGCTTCACTTATATCATTCTGAGAGTCTTAAATAGCATGGTAATTTGCTTAAAATCCTAATATGTTAGGTATTCAAGAATAATAAAACTTTGTTATGAGTGTGTTGAATACTATGAAGTTTGATGCTTGATAATTGTTTTGAGATATGAGGATGGTGATATTAGAGTCATGCTAGTTGAGTGGTTATGAATTTGAGAAATACTTGTGTTGAAGTTTGTGATTCCCGTAGCATGCACGTATGGTGAACCGTTATGTGATGAAGTCGGAGCATGATTTATTTATTGATTGTCTTTCTTATGAGTGGCGGTCGGGGACGAGCGATGGTCTTTTCCTACCAATCTATCCCCCTAGGAGCATGCACGTAGTACTTTGTTTTGATAACTAATAGATTTTTGCAATAAGTATGTGAGTTCTTTATGACTAATGTTGAGTCCATGGATTATACGCACTCTCACCCTTCCACCATTGCTAGCCTCTCTTGTACCGCGCAACTTTCGCCGGTATCATACACCCACCATATACCTTCCTCAAAACAACCACCATACCTACCTATTATGGCATTTCCATAGCCATTCCGAGATATATTGCCATGCAACTTTCCACCATCCCGTTCATCATGACACATTCATCATTGTCATATTGCTTAGCATGATCATGTAGTTGACATAGTATTTGTGGCAAAGCCACTGTTCATGATTCTTTCACACTTGTCACTCTTGATTCATTGCATATCCGGGTACACCGCCGGAGGCATCCATATAGAGTCATACTTTGTTCTAGTATCGAGTTGTAATCATTGAGTTGTACATAAATAGAAGTGTGATGATCATCATTCAATAGAGCATTGTCCCCAAAAAAGAGAGAAAGGCCAAAAAAAGAAAAAGAAAGGCCAAATAAAAATAAAAAAATAAAAAATAAAATAAAAGGGACAATGCTACTATCCTTTTACCACACTTGTGCTTCAAAGTAGCACCATGATCTTCATGATAGAGAGTCTTCTATGTTGTCACTTTCATATACTAGTGGGAAACTTTCACTTTATAACTTGGCTTGTATATTCCAATGATGGGCTTCCTCAAAATGCCCTAGGTCTTCATGAGCAAGCAAGTTGGATGCACACCCACTAGTTTCTTTTGTTGAGCTTTCATATACTTATAGCTCTAGTGCATCCGTTGCATGGCAATCCCTACTCACTCACATTGATATATATTGATGGGCATCTCCATAGCCCGTTGATACGCCTAGTCAATGCGAGACTATCTTCTCCCTTTTTGTCCTCTCCACAACCACCATTCTATTCCACCTATAGTGCTATGTCCATGGCTCACGCTCATGTATTACATGAAGATTGAAAAAGTTTGAGAACATCAAAAGTATGAAACAATTGCTTGGCTTGTCATCGGGGTTGTGCATGATTTAAATATTTTGTGTGGTGAAGATAGAGCATAGCCAGACTATATGATTTTGTAGGGTAACTTTCTTTGGCCATGTTATTTTGAGAAGACATAATTGCTTTGTTAGTATGCTTGAAGTATTATCGTTTTTATGTCAATATGAACTTTTGTCTTGAATCTTATGGATCTGAATATTCATACCACAATTAATAAGAATCACATTGAAATTATGCCAGGTAGCACTCCGCATCAAAAATTCTGTTTTTATCATTTACCTACTCAAGGACGAGCAGTAATTAAGCTTGGGGATGTTGATACGTCTCCAATGTATCTATAATTTTTGATTGCTCCATGCTATATTATCTACTGTTTTGAATGTTTATGGGCTTTATTATACACTTTTATATCATTTTTTGGGACTAACCTATTAACCCATAGCCCAGTGCCAGTTTCTGTTTTTACCCTGTTTTAGGGTTTCGAAGAAAAGGAAAACTAGACGGAGTCCAATTGACCTGAAACTTCACGAAACTCATTTTTGGAAGGAAAGAAGCCCAGAAGACTTGGAGTGCATGTCGGGGGATCTGCGAGGAGGTCACGAGGCAGGGGGCGCGCCCACCCCCCTGGGCACGCCCTCCACCCTCGTGAGCCCCTCGTGCCCCCCCTGACGTACTTCTTCCGCCTATATATCTCCATATACCCTAAAAACATCCGAGAGCACAATAGATCGGGAGTTCCACCGCCAGAAGCCTCCGTAGCCACTGAAAACCAATCTAGACCCGTTCCGGCACCCTACCGGAGGGGGCAATCCTTCTCCGGTGGCCACCTTCATCATCCCGGTGCTCTCCATGGCGAGGAGGGAGTAGTTCTCCCTCGGGGCTGAGGGTATGTACCAGTAGCTATGTGTTTGATCTCTCTCTCTCTCTCTCGTGTTCTTGATTTGGCACGATCTTGATGTATCGCGAGCTTTGCTATTATAGTTGGATCCTATGTTTCTCCTCCCCCTCTTCTCTCTTGTAATGAATTGAGTTTCCCCTTTGGAGTAATCTTATCGGATTGAGTCTTTAAAGATTTGAGAACACTTGATGTATGTCTTGCCGTGGATATATGTGGTGACAATGGGATATCACGTGATTCACTTGATGTATATTTTGGTTATCAACTTGCAGGTTCCGCCCACGAACCTATGCATAGGGGTTGGCACACGTTTTCGTCGTGATTCTCCGGTAGAACTTTGGGGCACTCTTTGAGGTCCTTTGTGTTGGTTGAATAGATGAATCTGATATTGTGTGATGCATATCGTATAATCATACCCACGGATACTTGAGGTGACATTGGAGTATCTAGGTGACATTAGGGTTTTGGTTGATGTGTGTCTTAAGGTGTTATTCTAGTACGAACTCTAGGGCTGTTTGTGACACTTATAGGAATAGCCCAACGAATTGATTGGAAAGAATAACTTTGAGGTGGTTTCGTACCCTACCATAATCTCTTCGTTCATTCTCCACTATTAGTGACTTTGGAGTGACTCTTTGTTGCATGTTGAGGGATAGTTTTATGATCCAATTATGTTAGTATTGTTGAGGGAACTTACACTAGCGAAAGTATGAACCCTAGGCCTTATTTCCTAGCATTGCAATACCGTTTACGCTCACTTTTACCATTAGTTACCTTGCTGTTTTTATATTTTCAGATTACAAATACCTTTATCTACCATCCATATACCACTTGTTTCACCATCTCTTCGCCGAACTAGTGCACCTATACAATTTACCATTGTATTGGGTGTGTTGGGGACACAAGAGACTCTTTGTTATTTGGTTGCAGGGTTGTTTAAGAGAGACCATCTTCATCCTACGCCTCCTACGGATTGATAAACCTTAGGTCATGCACTTGAGGGAAATTTGCTACTGTCCTACAAACCTCTGCACTTGGAGGCCCAACAACGTCTACAAGAAGAAGGTTGTGTAGTAGACATCATTTAGCTTGCTGACAATCTCACGGGAGTCCATCTCCACATGCAGGCTTCCAACGTTCAGCTCCTGAGCTAGTTGTGTTGCCCTTTTGCATGCCTGTAACTCCACCATCGCCGCATCCTTGCACTAAGGGTAGACCTGGCACGCCCCGGCCGTGAACGCGCCCTCCTGGTTCCTGAGGACCACTCCTACGCCTCCCAGCTCCCCGCCCTTGGATGTAGCTCCGTCCATGTTTGCCTTCACCCCCCCCTTCATCAGGTGGTTGCCATTTTTCCTTTGGAGCAGGGTTGTCTTGCTTGCATTTTTGTCCATGGATGGACTGCCACTCCGCAAGTAACTGGAAAACTCTTCTCGCAATTGCTGCAGCATCTTCGATCCTCTGTCCTTCTCTTGCATTATTCCTGGCTAGCCATAGTGCATACACACCTTGGACCAGGACGGCCTTCTCATCATCGGATGCTGCCGGAAACCACGCCATGAGCCACCTAGACAATGCACTCTGGGGGCGTGCTGACTCCGGTGGGATCGCCACCGATACCCCCAATTCCGACTGCATGATCTTTCAGAATTTTGCTGAGTGAAAGCAGCCCCAAAATCTATGATAGTTGGTTTCATCTCTGCCACATGCAACGCAAACAACTCCCTCCTTGATCTTCCTCCTCTGTAGCTCGGTGCCCACATCTAGCCCATTTCGAATAAGATGCCACATGTGTATTTTAACCTTGCTCGGCGCTACAGTATCCCATAGGCTCAACCAAGATTTGTGTTCTGCCACCGGAGATGAGGTTTCCGGCCTACATGCTTTTAGGCGTTTCTGTGCCATTCTCAAGTGGTAAGCTGACCGCACCGTGAACACCCCGTTTTTGGTGAAGTTCCAAGCTAAGTAGTCATCCATTGCTGGCCCCCCAATCGGGATATGCAGGACCTCCTCCACCTCGTCCGGGGCAAACATGGACTGCACCTTGCTGTGATCCCAAGCGTTTCCTTGATCATTGAGTAGATCACAGACCCTCATGATCCCATGTATATAGTTCTGGCCCAGTGGCCTTAGGCATCACTTCCTTGGTATCCAATTGTCATGATGTATTTTAATTCTTGTTCCATCCCCAATCCTCCAAATGAGCCCATCTAATAGGAGATTCCTCCCATGAATAATGCTTCTGAAAGTGAAGGAACCGCCATTCGGGCAAGTTGCATTAAGGATCGAACCATCCCCGAAATATCTAGCTTTCAAGACTCATGCACACCTAGCTAGGAGGTTTAAGCAAACATAAGTAGTAGTCTTTGGTTGAGCGCCTGCTCCCCGCGTTGAGCGCCTGCTCCCCGCGTTGAGCGCCCGCCGCTGGCCACTCCAGCCCTGGCGTCCACCCCCTCCCGCCAGCGGCCACTCCGGCCACGGCAGCCACCCTCCTCTGTTCCGGTCCCGGTTCTGTTCGTGTCTCCGCGTCCCTCGTCCTGTCGTGGTTCTGGTTCTTCGCGCACCATGGCCGCCAGATCTGCGAGCCCGAAGTCAGTCTCATCGGTGTTTCCTCAGCCTCGGCAGGTGGTCTCTGGTCTGGACCTCTCGGGCTCGCCTGTCGCCCGGTCGCCATCTGAGGCTTCGGCCGCTGCCTGCTCCGTGGAGGCGGGAGCCGTGCCGCTAGCTGACGAGGCGGGGTCTGCCTGGCGACGGCCGGGTCCGTCCAGGAAGGCGCGTTGGTGTCGGCGCAAGGCGCTGCGCAAGGCCGGCGCGGCTCGTGGCATGCCGCGGCCTCCGTCGGCCTCCTCGTCGGAGCACGAGCGGCCCTCGTGCTTTAACTGCTTTCGAGATGGCCACCGCAAGCAAGACTGCACCTTTCCCCCGTTGTGTATCCGCTGCAACCTTGAGGGCCATACGTCGGGCCAGTGCAAGAGACCTCGTAGCCCTGTCCCGGTGGAGGAGCTGCGCCAGGCGGCCATCGGCAAGGTGGCAAGGTCGGGTTTTGAGCACTCGTCAGCCAGGCTCGCGGGGCGGATCTCGCTGGTGCCCAGACAGGATTCGTTGCTGGAGCTGCCGGCACGATCAGTGTCGGGCTTGCCGGCGCTCTGCCCCCAACCCCCGCCGCTGACGGTGCAGGGGACCGACGGAGACATTTGCGTCCTCCGCCGCTCGCCGGCCATGGATGATATGGAGGACAGGCTTCACTTGGCGGTTGTGGCCTACATTGGTGGGGCACATCCGGCGGTCTCATGCGTCGAGGCTGCGGAGGCGATTTCGGCGCAGTTGGGTATTCTGCGGCACAGGTTCTTTGTTCATCGTTTTCACCCTGAAGACTTCCTGGTGGTCTTCGTCGTGCAAGAGTTGCGCAACCTGGCCACGGGCTACGACTTCATCAAGCACGCTGGCTTCAAGCTCTTCTTCAAGCCGTGGCTGCGCCAAGCTCAGGCCACCGCTAGGGTCATGAGAGTTCTGGTGGATATCATGATTGAGGGCATTCCTTCACGTGCCTAGGAGTGGGAGACGGCGGCCAAGCTTCTTGGCGCTTCGTGTGACATTATCAGCTTGGCCTCGGAGACAGCAAATCGCGAGGATCTGTCATTGTTCAAGTTGCAGGCATGGTGTCGTGACCCGGACCTCGTTCCGGTGCACAAGAAGATCTGGATCCCGGAGCCGCAGGTGGAGTACGCGCGTCCGGCCGGCAGCCGCCTCTTGGAGTACCCGGCCCTGATCCACATCGCGTGCATGCGAGACTTCACCCCGCCAGAAAACTGGCGTCGGCCAGAGAGCTCAGATGGTAGCGGGCAAAGCGGGCTCCCAGATGATTCGGACGATTCCTTTGAGGGAGGTGACACGGTGGTCATGCCATGGACGAGAGGGGTCCCGGACAGGCATGGTGCTGGAAGTCCGGCGAGCTTCGCCGGAGCTGGTGGTGATGGCCGTACTTACTGTCAGGCTTTGGTGGGTCGGCTCGGGCAGTCAAGCTGGCGGCTGCCAGCGATGCAGGAAGCTGTTGGGGCTGGTCCCATGCAGAAAAGCTATGCGCCCCAGCTGTCTGCTGTGCCTACGTGGTGCCCCCCACAAGTTGCCGTTCGGCCGTCGCAGGGAGCGGCATAAGTGGACAAGGATTCAAACAGGCGGACGGTAAATTTGGTTGGTGAGGTGGCGGGTTTTCATTGCTCGCGGGCTCCTCAGGGTGCTGTAGCGGGACGGGTCCCACCGACAGCCGGCACTGCGATCACCCCGATAGTTCAGGATCTGGTGATCCTTGCATCTGTGGGCCTTCCTTCACAGGTGGGCCTTCACGTGGGTGTCCAGGAGGATCCCGATGCGAGTATGACCAATGAGGGCCAAAGGGAGCGGGTGGCCATTGGCGCGGTTGACCAGATGGACCCCGAGGAGACCGGCACGGCCAGCCAAGAGCCCGCCATGATTGGGGCAGGAGCGCTGGTGGCCTTCCAGGGTGGGCCTGGCCACAAGGAGATACGGGTTTGTCCCATCCCCCAGGCCCCACCTGTATTGGTGGGGGCGACATTTGTTGGCTTGGAGCCTTCCCAGGCCGACCGGGTGGCCCCGACACGCTTGGACCCACCTGAGCAGGCGACCAATGATGCTTGCCAGAGGATCATGATTGCGGTTCCGGAGGAGACGGATGCGGGCCAATCAGGCGAGGTTGGGGAGATCCTGGGAGATTCGTGCACCCCCATGTGTGTGCCAGCCAATCATGGCCAGGAGGCGGTTAGTCCGGCGGGTAGGGCTTCACACGTGGTGCCTCAGGGAGTTTTAGCTGATTTTACAGCGGTTTCAAGCGTTCCCCAGGACATGCAGATCGTCAACTCGACATGCACCGAAGGCATGACTGCCAAGGAGGTGGAGGCCTTCTCCAAGCTTAAGTGGTTCTGCTCGCAGCTGATGAAAAAGTTGGCGCCACCCCTACTTCAGGAAGTTCAAGCCTCGTCCCTGAGGCCGAAGGCCATTCCTTTCACGCCGCGTCGTAGCACGAGGGGGAACAAACGTCCTACGATCAGCAGAAACACCACGGTGACCAAGGTAGAGAATGTTCTCATGAGGGCACTTGGGATGGCGCCAGGCGACATGGACATTGATGAGGGGCTGGTGGAAGAGCTCCGCGGCATGTTCGACTCCCCGCTTAGAGATCAGCATGTCCGCGTCATTGCCGTTCTCTTCGGCAAGGTGACGCCAAGCGATGGTGACATGGAGAAGGATACGGTGCAGGAGGTGCTGGTCCATTGAGGTGGTTCGGTCCCGGAGTGCTACGCTTCCTTATGGATTTAAATCCCCAGATTCTGTGTTGGAACGTGCGGGGCCTTAACAACCCGGCTAAGCGTTCGGCGGTTAGGGAGTTTGTGCAGGCAGCCAAAGTTAATTTGGTTTGCCTGTAGGAGACTAGGTTGGAGACTGTTAACCACTTTGATGTTATGCAATGTTTAGGTCCGTCCTTCGACGGCTATGATTACTTGCGGCTTGTGAGACGAGGGGAGGGATCCTGTTGGCGTGGGACTCCACGGTCATGGGCATCGACAGTTTCGTGCACGATACCAACTGTCTATCCGGGCTAGTCCACAACAAAGATGGGTCCAACTGGTGGATCACGGGAGTTTACGGCCCGCAAGGAGACGAACTAAAGCTGGAGTTTCTAATGAGCTTAGGGCCAGAAGAGCCACCTGCCAAGGGCCATGGATGGTTCTCGGTGATTTCAACATGATCCTCAGAGCTTCGGAGAAGAACAACCTAAATCTTAACAGGAGAATCATGCGCAAATTCAGAGAGTTTGTTGATGAGCAGGAGCTTAAGGAAGTCTACATGCATGGCAGAAGATTCACTTGGACGAACGAACGGGACTCTCCGACCATGATGAAAATTGATAGAGTGCTTGTGTCTGTGGACTGGGAGCTCACCTTCGCTGACTGCCTCTTGCAAGCTTTAGCGACTAACGTCTCGGATCATGTGCCACTCCACCTCTCTACAAGCGCTCCCTTCCATCCAAAAAAACGCTTTCACTTTGAGCTCTATTGGACAAAGCTCGAGGGCTTTGAGGAGGCTGTGAGAGAGGCCTGGGTGTGTGACGAGACCATTGTGGACCCCTTCAAGCGATTGGATGCGCTGTTGAGGAATGCGGCTGTTGCGCTCCAGGCCTGGGGTCAGCGCAAGACGGGCAACATCAAAGTGCAAATGGCGGTGGCCAACTACGTCATTCTGCGGCTTGATCGTGCCCAGGAGGCGAGGCAGCTCATGCAGGCAGAGTTGTGGTTGAGGAGATCTCTGAAACTTGCGCTACTGGGTCTTGCTTCGCTCGAAAGGACCATCGACAGACAGAGATCCAGGATCAGGTGGATCAGGGAAGGGGACGCCAATACTAAACTATTCCAGGCGGTGGCTAACGGAAGGAGATCTAAGAATTTCATCCCCCACATCAAGCACGGAGACGAGATCACCACGGATCTTGATCGCAAGGGGGAGATCTTCACTGCTGCTTTTGAGAATTCCCTTGGGCAGGCGCAGGCACGAGAGGCCGGCATCGATCTAGATTTTCTTGGTTATGAAGCCAGCGATCTGCATGATTTGGAGCAAATCTTCTCGGAGGACAAAGTTTGGGAAACAATCAAAGGATTGCCCCCGGATCGGGCGCCGGGCCCTGGCGGCTACATAGGTGCCTTTTATCAGTGAGCATGGCCTATTATCAAGCGGGATGTCATGGCCGTGTTACTAAAGCTCTACATGGGAGATTCTCGTGGGTTTTGCAGACTGAACCGCGCACACATCGTCCTGATCCCTAAAAAGGAAGATGCCAAGGAAATTGGAGATTATCGCCCCATTAGCCTCCCGCATAGCACTAGCAAGCTCTTTGCCAAGATGCTGGCTAACAGGGTCAGAAGGAAAATGCCTGAGATCGTGGGTGCCAACCAGTCGACATTCATCTCCGGTCGATCGTTGCACGACAACTTCCTCTTAGTTAGGCAAGTTGCGAGGAAGATTCATGCCCGCAAGATCCCTGGAGTATTCCTCAAGCTCGACATTTCGAAGGTCTTCGATTCCCTATCTTGGCCATTCCTTTTTGAGGTGCTTCGTGTCATTGGTTTCGGGCAAAAGTGGATTTCTTGGATTGCGGCCCTCCTCCCCACGACAAACACCAAAGTGATAGTTAACGGAGTGCCAGGAAGGAGTTTTACTCATGCCAAAGGTCTTAGACAAGGTGACCCGGTCTCACCCCTCCTATTTGTCATCGCCATGGATGTGTTGTCGAAGATCATCAGCATAGCAGCGACGGAGGGAGTTATCAGCTTGTTCCTGGGGATTTCGGCCATGCAGCGCCTATCTATATATGCGGACGACGTCGCGCTCTTCGTCAGACCTTCGGCGACTGATCTACAGTTCGTCAGACAAGTGCTACAGATCTTTGGCCAGGCGTCAGGCCTGAGGGTGAACTATGTCAAGTCTTCGACTATTCTTATCAGAGGAAGCGATGCGGATCGTCGGCGCATGGCCGATATGCTCCATTGCCAGGAGGGAGCTTTCCCATGCAAATACTTGGGTCTGCAGCTCGCGATCAGGCAATTGACCCGTGCGGAGTGGCAACCAATGCTTGATCATGCTAAGCACTTCGTCCCTGCATGGCAACAAGGGCTCATCCAACGGCCTGGCAGACTTATCCTTGTCAAATCCGTGATGGCTGCCAAGCCGGTCCACCACTTCATGGTCACAGAGGCTCCAAATTGGGTCTTTGATGAGCTGGACAGATGGATGAGAGCCTTCTTCTGGAAGGGGAAGGAGAAGGTCAATGGAGGACAATGCCTCGTCGCGTGGAATTCTATCTGTCGTCCTACGGAGTATGGCGGTTTGGGAATCAAATCCCTCAAGCAACAAGCACTGGCGCTGAGAGTCCGTTGGGAGTGGCTGCGCCGCACAGACCAGTATAGACCTTGGCAGGGCCTTCCCGTGGTCACGGACTGCATGGCGAAGAGGGTCTTTGATAGCCTGGTGTGCATCAAGGTGGGGGCGAGCAGCAGAGTTTTGTTTTGGAGTGATCGATGGATTCGCGGGTTCGCTGCCATTGACATCGCGCCGCTGATCTACGGTCTGGTTGATACACGCACCCGCAATCGGCGCACGGTGGAGCAAGCACTTGACAACGATGCTTGGCTGCAGGGCATCAAGGGTGATCTTTCTTTTTCGGCACATCTGCAGCTCTTACATCTTGGTCGGGCAATTGCCATGGTCCCGAGAGACGCCCACTCGGACGATCTCTTCACATGGCCTGCGGACGCTTCTGGAGTCTACACGGCTCGCTCGGTATATCACAGACTTTGTCTCGGGATGGAGAAATCGTCCTTCGCCGCGTGCATTTGGCGGAGCTGGGCCCCCCTTAGATGCAAGATCTTCATGTGGCTGGCCATCCAACATCGCATTTGGACTTCGGATCGTCGGGCTAGGCACGGTTTGCAGGCCCTGCCATCGTCATGTTACACCTGTCTCCAAGAGGAAGACAACGCTGAGCACATCCTCTTGCAATGCGTTTTTGCGAGGGAGGTCTGGTACTACACCATCAATGACTGCAACATGGATATCCCGGTGCCGGACGCCGGTAGCACGATGTTGGAGTGGTGGTTGCAAGCGAGGAGGCAGTTTCACCGCGCCGAGCGACGTGGGTTCGATACTTTGGTCATGATCACGGCGTGGGCTCTCTGGAAGCAACGCAACGCGAGAGTCTTTGACAGGAGGCAACAGATCGTGACGCCTACGCAGCTATGGCATCTTATTGTCGTTGACATTTTGGACCTCAAGAGAGCAGGGGTTGGAGTAAGAGGATTAGATCGTTTCGTGAAAGAGTAGCCTAGCGTGTTGTGTGGAGTCCGCTTGCAAGGATGTACGCATCCTTTGCTAGCCTCTTGTATATCACTTTCTTCCTTCTATAAAATTACGGTACGCCATTGCGTACTCTCGAAAAAAAAGACTCGTGCACACAAGGAGTTTGGCACCTGAAGTATTCTCCAGGCTTGCTTGGCAAGCATCGCTTGGTTGAAAACTTCTGGGTCACGAAACCCGAGTCCGCCCTCATGCTTCCTAACACACATTTTATCCCAAGCGATCCAATGTACCTTTTTTTGACCATTAGCTTCACCCCACCAGAAGTTCGAAGAGATAGATGACAGATTCCCGCACATTTTCTTCGTGAGTTGAAAACAACTCATGGTAAAGGTTGGTGTTGATTGGAGACCCGACTTGACAAGCACCTCCCTCGCCATCTTGGATAGACCTTGCCCCTTCCATCCGCCTACTTTCCCTCTAGCACTCTCCTTTACATACTTGAGCGTTCCTTCCTTCGATTTCCCAACAACTGTGGGGAGCCCTAGATACCTCTCACTTAGGGCCTCCTCAGAAATGCCAATAGTCTTCTTCACCTCCTGTTTCAATGCATCCGGGCAACCTTTCCCAAAGAAAATACCAGATTTTTGAAGGTTAACTTTCTGTCCCGACGCCACTTCATACTCCTGCAAAATGACGTGAAGAGCCTCAAAGTTATCCCGGGATCCCTCCAAGAACACCACACTATCATCTGCAAAGAGGAGGTGAGTAACAGTCGGCCCATTGCATCCAAACGACACCCCTTTGATTTCCTTCTTACTGCGTGCATTCTTTAGCAAAGCTGAGAAACCTTCTACGCAAAAAAGGAAGAGATAGGGGGATAGGGGATCTCCCTGTCTAAGTCCACGAGACGGGCAAAACCTATGAGATAGCCCGCCATTCAACTTGACCGCAAAGGTAGCTGATTTCACACACCTCGTAATCATCTCTGTCCAGTGACTGGAGAAGCCAAATTTGAGTAACATTTGCTCTAGGAAATCCCACTCCACTATGTCATACACCTTCATCATATCCAGCTTTACTGCACATAAAGGTTTTCTTCGTTTCCGCTTTCTAATCGCATGCACACACTCATATGCCACCAAGACATTGTCTGTTAGTAACCTTCCCGGGACGAAAGCACTTTGTTCCTCAGATATCATAAAAGGTAGAACCCCCTTTAGCCGGTTAGCCAGTGCTTTCGCGGCGATCTTGTACAAGACATTACAGAGACTAATTGGGCGGAACTGTGAAAGCAGCTCCGGTGAGCTTACTTTTGGAATCAACACTAGAGTTGTGTCATTAAATCCATTTGGGGTTGCACCACCGGCAAGGAACTCGCGAACAACGTTACACACATCATTTTTTACTAATGCCCAGTGCTTCTGAAAAAACATGGCCGGCAACTCATCTGGCCCCGGCGCCTTCGTGGGGCCCATCTGGAAGAGCGCCTTCTCAATTTCATCATCCGTGAATGGCGCCCCCAACTTTGCATTCATCTCATCTGTGACGCACCCGCTAATATGTTGCAAAATTCTATCACCATCACGAGAACCCTCCGAAGCAAACAGCTTGGCATAGAACTCAGCAGCCATCTTCCTCATACCATCGTCGTCCGTGCACTTTGATCCATCATCCCTCCTCAAAGCCTTGATAGTGTTTTTCCTTTTACGGTGTGAAGCGCGATTCTGGAAATACTTCGTGTTCTGGTCCCCCTCTGTTAACCAATCAATCCGGGATCTTTGCTTGTAATACACTTCTTCTCTTTCATATAATTCATGTAGTTGATCCTCTATGTCTTTTACTTCCTATCTGTATCCCGTCCGAGCGGCCTGCTCTTTAGCATCCACTAACTGAATCTTGAGGTGAGCGATCTGTTTTTTAATTGAGCCGAAGACTTGGCGGCTCCACTTGTGCATGGCTCTCGACGTGAAAAGGAGGCGGCTGCATGCCGCGCCGAGTCCACCAGCCTCCTGATTGGCTGCATGGGCATCGGCCCATGCACTGGCCACCATGGCCTCGTACCCCTTGTGCCGTGCCCAAGCGGCTTCATAGATAAATGGCCGCTGGCCTCTAGAGTGCGCTACGGCCTATGCCGCCTGCACTTTGACAATTAAAGCCTGATGGTCCGACTCCTCTGTCATAACATGAATCACTTCGGCCGCCGGGAATAACTGCGCGAACTCCGCATTGCACGTGGCTCGGTCTAATCTGGCTTGAATGTTCTTGCTGCCATCTTGCTTGTTATCCCATGTGAATTGGTACCCCGAGAACCCAAGGTCTGCCAGTCCGCAGTCGGACAAGCAGTCAGCAAATTGCGCCATTTGGTTCAAATTTCTCGGATTGCCCCCAATCTGCTCTTTTTGAAAGAGGGATTCGTTAAAATCCCCCGCACAAAGCCATGGGAGATTATCTTGTGATCGGAAATAACGAAACACTTCCCACGTTTTCTTTCTCGTATCTACACTCGGCTCCTCATAGATTCCAGTGAATCTAAATGTAACATTGTCCACCACCATCTGAGCATCAATATAATACTAGCACCAAGGCCTCACTGTCACCTCCACATGATCTCTCCACCACAAAGCAAGACCCCCACTCTTCCCATTACAGTTCACAGCTACACCATGCTTGAAGCCTAGGCTCCATTTCAGTCTCTCCATTGAGCTTGAAGATTTTTTTTGTTTCAGATAAAAAAACCACCGCTGGGTTGTGTGACCTAACCAGGTCCCGAAGTTCGCCTACTGTCGGGTCCAACCCCAATCCCCGACAGTTCCAGGCTAATATATTCATTGCTCCCGGCGGCCCTGCCTCCTAGCAGGGTCCGCCGCTGAATCATTGTTCTCCCTAATGCGCTCAAACACCGAGGACATTTTCTGCCTTGTGTCTCTAACAAAGGTGTCATTGCCTACTTGTCTGTCTAGATCGCCCTTTACTACCCAATACTGCCTCGGCCTCCTCTTCCTATCCCTTGGGCCTTCATGTCTAGGGCTGCTAGTAGGCCTCGCCTCCCCATTATGCTCTGGTCTAGGCTTTCTCACATAGTATCCTTGTTTTCGTTCCCTTCCACTGAAAGAATTCGATGTACCAGCATCACCATGATCCCACTGCCCGTACTGCTTGTACCTGAACCTTAGTTCAGTCTGCCTTTCTTGTTGTCTCTGTCTCAGTTCGGACCGAAGAACTCTCTCTCTCTCTCTCTCTCTCTCTCTCTCTCTCTCTCTCTCTCTCTCTCTCTCTCTCTCTCTCTCTCTCTCTCTCTTCTGCTCAAGATCCTCCCGCAAGTCCCTTTCCCTCACTGAATCCTTCTCGTGTCGTTGCTCATTGGGTCTAGCATCATGATCATAACTCCCCATTGCCTCCCCGCCAGTGCGGGAGGCTGCTGGAGTGGTAAATTCATTATGCAAATTGCGCTTGGTTGGAAGATCCCGGACTGTTCCAGGATTCCTTCGGTGTCCCTCCCCTTCACTGGACCTTACACTGCCAAAACAGTTTGCACTGCCCGAAGGGCCACGGTGAACCCCGTCCTTCGGCCCCCACGAACGCCCTGGGGATGCTCGGAGCCACTCCCCCCACTGTTGATCAGGATCCACCGCCGGAACACAGCCATTCTCACCATTAACGAGTCGTCCACACTTGAAGCAAAAGTGTGGGATTTTCTCATACTTGAAGTCATACCAAGTTTTTTCCAGATCATCCTCCGATTTCTTTAGCAGGAATCCTCTCACTAGAGGCTCAAAAATTGGCAATTTAACTCTGAATCTCAGCTTCGAGCCTTTCACGAACCCATCCTTTTCCACATCAACCCTAACCATTTTTCCTAGCCAGTTCCCAAGTGCTTCCCCGAACGCCTTCGATCTTTTGTCCAAAGGCAGATCCTCCACACGAACCCAAACATCAATACTGTAAAACTTCATCTCCGATGGTCTCGTTTCTCCATCATAGTCCTTAAGAGCCAGAGTATTGAAATCAAATTGCCATGGACCATTATTTAGGGCGTGTTTCCAATCTCCCTCGCTACCAAACCATACTGCAAACAGGTTCCTCCCAATGATCTTGAACCGCGCCTCCTTATGTAACCCCCAAGCCCTGGACATGGAGTTCTCTAGGCCACTCTTATTCATAGGCCTGGGTGTGAATGCTTTACCAATCGCCGACCACTTCGCCGCTTTGACCTGCTCCTGCCCAGGCTACTTGAAGACGAAGCCTTTAGCCTCTTTCTCTGTCAGCGCCAAACCCCCCAGTCGCGCCATCAATCCCCGGGGACACAGAGGCGTATATGCTATGGGAGCCCAGTGGCGTCCTCATTTCGTTGTCCGGTGTCTCCTTTTGTGTCGGCTGCTTTGGCGTTGTTCCCGTCCTCCCCGAGGTCATCCCTGTTGCCGCCGCCGCTCCCTGCCCCGCCGCCACCGACGCGTTCCGTGCCGCCGGTCCACCATCTTTCTTCCTCTCCTCCATGTCTTCCTCACTGGAGAGAGATCCGCACCCCGGCGCAATCACGTTCAGAGACGCCGTTGTCCCCTCCCGTATCGCCATGATCCACACCACCACCGTTCGCAAAACCCTAACCCTAGCGCTTGAGTCGATCGCCTCAAATCGCCCCTCCGTGTTTTACGTACGAGGTGGTTAGCCTTGCGCTGCTGCCCACAGGTCAGCTGCACGCTGTGGAATCCACTCCTGAAAAACTACTTACCCGCGGTTGTCTCAAAAAAAAAAAAAAAAACCCTGCGTGCCCGCGGTCTCGGTTTTCTGCAATTGGCTGGCGGCCTGGTGCTCCACCCCGTGTCCTTCTATCCAAAAGCGACGGAGAGACTCCCGGCGGCGAGCAGGTCAGTGCCCTCCGTCTCCTCCTTGGTTCCTCTCTCTCCGGACGTCTTCCAACATCCCTCGCCGCAGTCCCCCACCGCTGCCGCCTAGCACGAGTCCGAGTAGACGCCCCGCTGCCCCGCATCTCGGCCTCCGTGGCGGTGGCGGGCTGCTCGCCGCCGCCGCCTGCCACCGGCCATCCTCCTCCCGAGCCCCATGTCCACCCCTTCCCCCGTCGCCCCTCCCTCTTACAACCTTCTCCATTGGAGCAGCTCGACATGAACCCTAATCCTCTGCTGCTGTTTTTTTTAGGTTGTCCTGTTGTTCTATCCGATTTTGCACTGCTGGTTGTCCTGCTCTTCCAGCTGATTGCAGTGGTGTTCTTCTCGCAGTTTGAAGGTAATTCTTCATCCAAACTTGCCACAAAGAATTTACCGCTGTCTTGTTGTACGCAACATCTTACAAGCAGATAGTAGCAGAATCATGTCAGATTAATTAGAGTTGGTTTCTTGCATGGATGCTGAACATAAAAGAAGTAGCAGGAGAAGAATTGTGTTGACAAAATTGTATTTTGAATTATGTGTTCTTGCGCTAGCATATCTCAGTACACAGAGGGGAGGGGATAATTTAGGCAGCTTTAGTGACGATGAGGCATAATCTTAGGAAGTATTTGCCCAAAGAGATGTATGATGGTTCCGAAGTGTCTTGCTATGATGCATTGTGTTTAACTAAGTAAAACTTCCATGACTTGTGCACCATATTGCGTGAGAAGTGTGGCTTCTGTGACGTTGTACATGTTACCGTGGAAGAAAAGGTTGCTATGTTCTTGTTGGTAGTTGTACATGGTCTTAGAATGAGGTTGCTGTGTGGCACTTACAAGCGGTCTTTAGAGTTGGTTTCTTGTATGGATGCTGAAAATAAGAGAAGCAGGGGAAAGATTAGTTGTACCAAATGGTACGGCTCTCTCTCTCTCTTGACATTTGAATTATTTTCTTTACTTGTTAGAGCAACTCTAGCAAAATTGTCGAAACAGTCTGAACTCCATATTTACCATCAGTTTGGAGTTTTTGGCCAAAAGGTTCCTCTAGTAGATTCGTCATTCCACACTCATTGCCATAATTTTTGAAGCGCCCTCCATGGTTGCCTCTCCAGCCTCCATATTTGCAGTCCGCAAGCACATTTTTGGAGTGCGCTCCGTCCACAAAATTTGTGTCCCGATGGAAATTTCAAGCTGTGGTCTTCATCCTCTCCCCTCCCGAGCAAAGAGTAGCCTTCGTCGCCATCGCCACCTTCTCCTGCTCCTCGCTGCTGCCTTCTTCTGCCCTCGTCCACATCCACCAACGTGTTCGCGTCGTCGCCAAGGTCAACGCTCTCCTCTAGATTTAGGCGGGGTTCCTCCTGATCATGTGCGAGCTTCAACGGGGCCAGTGGAGAACGGCAGTGGCCAGGCAGCAACGGCGGGAGCAGCATCAGTCGTCCAAGAGGAGGAGGCAGCGGCACAAGATGGGATCAAGCACAAGTTGCTCGTCCGAAGAGAAAAAAAACCCTAGGGCTCTAATACCATGTTAGGAAATATGCAACTTGTATTCCCAGGTGGCCATAGGCCAGTATATGTGTGGTACAATATGCAGAAAGCCCCTTATAGAACGGGGAAAATACAAAAGGTACACAGCTAAATATATATAACTAGTTTGGTCAGCATCACCCAGTCATCACGTGCACATTTCTCATGCCCCGTTGAATCTCAACTCTGAGAAGCAATGGATAATGCATTAAGTCATCCATAGTATGGATGATGAAAGGGGACATGAGACAACAGGGATGCTTATTCACTTGCACTCAGCAAGAACAGGGAAGGTGCGACTGGTTTCTCTTCCTTCAGCTTTCGCAGACTCGTGGTGGCCTGCGCTGCACCTGGCTGGGTCAATGCTACAAAAGGTGAAGCCAGTACTTCAATGTGCAATGCCTCCGGTCAACAAGAGTATCCGCCACTGGCGTGGCTTCTGTTGCGCGTCACCAGATAATGACGTGGAACTGCAATGCGTTAATAAATAATAATAATTTGGTGTAAATAGCTGCACAAAACCTCAGCAATGATACATTTCTAGTTGCATTTATGTAAGAGCATCCAGAGTTTGCCTTTACCAACTCAGATTGTATCACCCCATACCAGATTTAAGGTGTTCGATAGCATATGTCTAGTTGAGCATAGCATACAGTTTTTTTTTCCTGTTCAGGTGTCTGCATTTATGATTTTTACACTAATTGCTTATGAGCATGCCATTTGTAGATGGATTTGAAGGACAGCCTCTCCAGATTTAAGCAGCAACAGGAGAGGTGCCAGTCATCTTTGGCCAGCATAGCTGCAAGCCAAGCTTCAACCACAAAACCAAAGCACAGGGCCCAACCGATTAATGCTCCATCTGCTCCAGCAAGGCCTGCACAACCTATTAAATTTTCAAACGATACAGAAAGGCTGCAACATATTAATTCGATTAGGAAATCTCCTGTTGGGGCACAGATCAAACTTGTCATTGAACTGCTTTACAAGGTACTTCTTGCTAAGCTAGAACGTTATTTGTTCCCCACACTAATGTAAACTGGCAAATTTCTTCCCCTGTTAAGGCGTTGCAAATTCTTTCGTTGATCCTGCAAATCATCATGGTAATGCATTCTAAAAGAAGTATTCTGCTAGTTGAGTTTATATGCCAGTAATTGTTATGATTCTCCATGTGGAATTAATTAATATTTTAGGCTGATAATTTATTCCACCTTCTTTTCTGGCCTCGGTCAGTGATGTCTTTTCTCTCAGGATCCTCTTGCAAGCTTTTGATGAATTCAATGAATTCAGGTAGATGATTCTCCAGCATAACCCTAATAACACTGGAGTTGACATTTGGATTTATAAGTGGGGGCCATCTTCCTCTGCCTCCAAAACCTATAGGTTCTCTTTCGATCATATTCAGGCCCTTATTTTTCTCAAACCGGTTCTTGAACTCTAAATGCACCTCCAAGATTAAGGCATTTGTTTGGTTTCTGCTTAATGACAGTCTCAATAATAAGGGCATGTTGCAGAGACGGAATTTCCAGGTCAGGAACAGTTGTTAACTATGTGCTCTGCGAGGATGGCCACCTTGATACCAGAGATTACCTCTTCTTGAATTGCCACTTGAGCATGGAGTGTTGGGTGCCGATCAATCTACATTTGGATAGTGATCTGGGGATGGAGAACATGATTGTTTTACCCAGGGGGTCCTTCAGCAAACCCTTCTTCATGGAGGCTTTCTCTGTTTGGAGCATTTGAAAACAAAGAAACTGTAAAATCTTTGACAATGAACCCTAGTTTAGGCGCTTTGCCCTTCCTCTTGAAGTGGGGCCTTTCCCTTTTTCCTTTCAGAATGAACTATGGAGTAGGAGCCTAACATTTCCCCTTATAGGCTGGCTTGATGATCTGGGCTAAGCCCGTCTGCCCCTCTCTCTTCTGTATGTAGCTGTCGTATTATAACAATTTTCTACCATGGTTTGCTTTCTGCGCATTAATATTCTTTGGTGCTTAGAAGTTGTAAATATCTTCACCAAGAGCATTATGTGAACCTTCGTTATAAACTGCAGTGCTGTGTCTCACTCCTGGAATTGATATTTTACTGCAGACAAGACAAGCTTTTACGGCAGAGCAGATAAATGATGCAACTTACGTTGATATCAATGCTAATAAGGCTCTCTTTGACAGTCTGAGGAATAACCTCAAAGTACAGTATGATGGGAGGCGTTTCTCGTACAAGGTAATTGCTACTTACTAGTTATGCTTTCAATACGTAGCTTGAATCTTCTAGGCGCTTCTTGCTTCATATATAATATTTTTTTGTAATTGATATGAAGATACTTTTAATTGTATTACTGAACAAAACATCAGAAATGTGTTATGTCCATAGACTTATCTTTCTGTTTGAAGTTGAATTAGTTCAAAGGTGTCATTGTTATTTGGTTGTTGGAACTTGTGCAGTCCAAGCATGATCTGGAGGGGAAAGATCAACTACTTGATTTGATAAGGTGTCACCAGGAGGGTCTTGCTGTTGTGGAAGTGAAGGATGCATACCCAAGTGTGTTGGAAGATTTGCAGGTGAGAATATGTGACCCTAATTCTCCTGAAGGTGATATACTTTGTGGTTTCTTGGTTAACCAGTTGCTAGTTAACTTTTTATGGTACCCAGACTTTGTAATGTTTCAATCAATCTTGCAGCCATGTGCCTAAAGCTTGGTTTATCCCCAATCTACTTGGATATTTGTTGTTTCACCCAATGGTACTTTATATTTCTCATTTTAACTCTGGACTTCAGAGTACCACGGTGGGAGGTTTAGTGGTCACTCATGTTTCTTAGCATCTAGACCTGGTAAAATTACCAATGGCATACCTTGTTGAAATGCTGTCAGTACTCCTGGACAGTTTTGAGGTACCATGAGTTGTGTTGACATCATGAGAATATTCGTTTATGTAGGAAGTTTCCAAGTAATTCTGTAAGAGGGCACAAATCAGTTCTGCTAGCTCTGAACAACAAGAGGGCTCCGTAAATAACAGTTGTTTCATATGGGTTTCTTTTGGTCTGGTAGCATATCTATTGCCTGTTCAACTTGGTTTCATACGAGTTTAATCGCCCTTAAATTTTGTTAAATATGTGGTGCCTATTGAAGTATTAAAGGTAAATTTTAATTTTAGAGTGCATGTGTTTCTGTACATATGTTTTTTTATGATGGGTAATCTTGAGTGCCATGATTTGTGTACACTACATATGTTATACATTGCGTATATCTTTATAGCCCATATTGTTGGCTTCTAGGCTCTGAAGGCAGCAGGTGAAGTTTGGCTGTTGTCAAACATGGATTCACAGGAGGACATTGTTTACCCTAACGATCCAAAAGTGAAGATCAAGGTTGATGATGACCTGAAGGAGCTCTTCCGTGGGATTGAGTTACCGCGTGATATGGTTGATATCGAAAAGGAGCTCCAGAAGAACGGCATGAAGCCGATGACCGACACCACCAAACGACGAGCAGCAGCCCAGATCCATGGCGTGAAACCCAAGGCTAAGCCTAAGAAGAAGCAACGCGAGATAACTAAACGGACCAAGCTCACGAATGCCCATCTGCCTGAGCTGTTCCAACATCTTAAATCTTGATTGTGCCGTTATCAGCAACTCCGATGTATTTCGTTTCATCCTACCTCTAGTTAATGTCATCACAATTTTATGTGTGCCTGCAACCCTAGTTTGTGGTTATGTGAGCTCCAAGATCTTGATCCGAGAGCCCTGTTGTATGTAGCATAATCTGACTTGAAGAGTTTGAGATTGTTCTTGATGATCATAATCCTCTCAAAATTGTCATGGTGTAGCATGCCCCATGGAACGGGTTGTTTCGTTCCGGTGGAATGTTTGGCTGCTAGTGGTAGGGCGTGCATGTGTTTGTTAACCGGAATGAGTGTATGTATGTGTAGTATATGTTTGTTCTGTGTTTACTAAAAAATAAAGTAGTACTAGTATGAAATTACAGGCATTTGCTGCCCAGGTGACAAAGTGGAAGGCTTCCAGTCTGTGCTATCATGAGAAGCGGAAACTGTTGAGGCGAATGATCAGTTAACTCAGCTCTGGTTTTCTAAGAGCATCTTGGGCAGATTGTCTAAAATAGGCACAGCCGATTTTTACATCACAAGGGGGCAAAAACGTTGCTTCAAGTGCACCAGATGCCAAAAAATTACTTCAAGGATAGAGCAACTGCAAAATACAACATACAGTGCTGCAAATTTTTAAGGCAAAGAGGCATCGCAAGACCATAAGAAAACAATTGCTTTACATCACACTGTTGCTTCAACAGGTGCCTTAAAATAGAGCACCCACAAGAAGACGACCATGATGTATTTTAGGGCATCAATTTTGGAGCAACGGTTGAAGATGAACATTTTGATGCTGAAAATTTTGCTTCAAATCAATTTTGGTGCCTTAAAGTTGGCACCTATTGAAGGTGCTCTAAGAAGCTGCCTGCTTTGTTTGGGCTGATGAGAGCTACCGAACAGCAAGGGGCCGTTCGGAAGAGGTCCAGCTGCATGCTCAGGGCATGAGTGGTCGAGATCAGCAGAGTGCTTTGGAGATATGAGGCGCTGTGTAGTGTAAAAACTGAATATTCTCTGTTTTCCTTTGACATTTTTATTTTAAAGTAGAGATGTGAAAGACATCCATTAGTTAGGAAGGATAAAGTTGCCGGTTAATTGACGAAAAACCAGGTTAAAATCATCACGAACTTGCTCACTCATGCATACTACTCCTGACTATGGAGCCACAGGACCCCAACAAACACACCCAACAGACTCAATGCAGCCTCAGACACTTGGTCATATCAATGAAACCCATCGACCCACAACAACTTGAGACGGATACAATAACAAAGACAATAGACACATGGGAGCCAACGTTTGCAGTCTAGACAATTGTATCATGGAAGCACCATCCTTGCATTTGTCCCCGATGCCTTTTGCTTCAAGAGGCATCCAACCATCTTTTTCAGCATCCAATTTAGATATATATTCAACAAGTTTGATAGCATCCAATTTAGATATGTATTCAACAAGTTTGATGGCAAACATGTCCCCGTTCCCGAGGTTAGGCACCGGCTCTCCGAGCACATCAACATCACCCCGAGAGTATCATTCCCATACATTCAAGCTGACGCATGAAAACAAACGAAGGGCTGGAACACCCAAATGGTCAAGAAGAAGAAATTAGTTATAATCATAGGGCGACGCAGAGAGGAACACCCAGCTCGCCAAACATCATTATGCTGATGAAAATTACACATGAAGATGGTATTGACCGCTTATTACACGACTAGTACTGTGCACTCCGCAAATAGCATGTCAAGTTAACCTGCTTCTAGATCTCCCCTACCTCCCTAGCTGTGTAACTAACACTACAAAGAATACAGAACAAAATGCAAAACTCTCATCAGAAAGGAAGAAGAAAGAAAATGATATATACAAGGACCTTCAGATAAGAATGGACAGGAAAAATACTAGCCATCTCCCTCTGAATTGCCTCGCGTCGCTGCAGCACCGCAACCACTCTGCAAAATCTCATCACATGTAGACCATGTTCATGTTCTCGCGCCGATACCCTTTCGGGTATATGGCAACCGAATCAACGCACAAACCACCTTTAGTATGGGTGCAGTCAATCTGCATCATTGAATACTTCAGGCTGGTCAGCTCATCCGAGTTCGAGATGACAAAATCACCAACATGGTAGAGAATCCAGCTTCCCGGTCCATCTAGATAATACTCCGATGTAGCCTGCTGTTCGTCCGATGTTGAGAGCTGGAACCGCGTGGGTCTGGCATCCCACCCATGAATGAGCTCAGTTCCACAAACCCGGCGACCCATGCGTCTGTGAGCTCGACCCAGGTGAAGACGGAAAAACAGGCTGTATGAACCTGCAGGGAAGCAGAAATCAAGCTCCCCACCCACTTCAAGCCACCAAATTTGCTGAAGATAGGCAACACTATGGAATCTGAAATAGCACACGGAAGAAACTCAGCAAAAGTATAATATGTAGGAAAGGTACAGTTTGTACCAAAAATATATCATGAAAGATGAACTAATAACCTAACAGCAGAACTTTTAATCAAGCGTTTCATAAGTCACAATCTCTGAAGCTGATAACCCTAAACCCAGTATATGGCTGACTATATGCAAGAAAACAACAGTACATACAACGCTTTATAATGGAATACTAGGTACACTCCAAGATAAGCACTTCCAGTTAGAACTTAGAAACATACTTGACAAATAGCTCACTTATGAAAAAAGTAATGCCAGTACAAAGTAACACAAATTGCTACAATGTACATCAAAATTAAACAACTTTGAGACAAAGGGATAAATACTCTTTTAAGGCAATATACATGTATTCAAATTTTAAAATGCAAAAGTAAACTATGTCTTCAAATACCTTATAAATGCATCCAAAATTTCCCCCTCTAATGTGTGACCATGTCTCACTTAGATTATTCACTCTCCATATTCCATACGCTCAAGGCACGAAGGTTCTTTCATAAAATAATTCTATTCCCACCAGGCCACCATATATTTTCCAATATTTCTTTTCCTTTCAGAGAACCTCTTCTATTGATCTATCTTTGTTTGTAGTCGGTTAATGTGGGAATTTCTTTTTATAGTATGTTGTTCTCTTCTTAGCTGATTAATACGGGAATTTCCAGCCCTACAGAGCAAATATGAACATTCATTTTAACCTTTCTTACATCATAGTAGATCCGTGTCAAAGGAAATGTTTTCATTCTCACTGATCACTATCTCCTGAATTAATAGTGTTGCATATTTCACTTGACTAACATCTAGTTTATGCTAATACAAGGTTAACATCCCAATGAATGGAATCAAGTAGCTTGCAAAAAGGAGCAACATTTAGGCAATGTGAGGTTAACTGCTGGCTATAAAATGATTTGTCTAATTTGAAAAAATGGCTCTCATCAACTAAGTATACCATGAAATTATGCAATAGCCTAACCAGCTACAGAGAACTACAACATTCTATAATCATATTAAAGGGTATACATTAGTTAAAATAGAGTTAAGAAAGAAAAGAAAAACAACAATGAAGTAAAAACAGTATGCAAAATAGAGTTTATTCTTAGGAGTTAGGAAAGAACATGTCAGCGATACTCCAGTGCATACAGCTTTAAACCTGAATCAGAAAACCAACTGCTGAGATGGTTTCTTCAATGGTAACTATTGGAAATCACATCTCAGAGATAAAATGTATACAGAGAAAAAGGTCAGCAAGAGGAAGAACATACCTTGATTCCTCTGTGACAAGGTGGCTCCAATATCTTCGGTCATCTATACCTGTGATGGCCATCGCTTTTGAGGAGATGGACATACAAAGGCCTCCCTTGTTCTTCTCGATCCAGAATTCCTGCAAATCACAGCATGGTTGCCTTTTAAGCAGAAGAATTCATTCCAAGCAAGAAGGGTCCATGAACAGAACTACAGCCAAATCAATCAAACATGAACAAAAAAGGAAATAGAAATCCTCTCCAGTTTCCAGTATTAAACACTATATCTGCTCAATTAATCATCTACGCATACGATCAGCTGCCATAAAAGATTATAGTTAAATGAGCTACCTTTGTACCGCCATCAAATGGAGTAGGTCGGCACAGGCGCGCGTAAATCCCCTTCTTAGTCGATATAGGGGAGCAGGGCTTGACATTGCCGTCTCCGTCACCATCGCCCTCATCATCAGCGGCAGCTGCGAGGGCCGCAAGGTACCGGTAGTTAGCGGGCAGCTTGCCGGCCCAGACGCAGTCCGCGGATGCGGCGCCCCGGAAGGCGCGGTTGAGGCAGGCTACCTGGCAGATCTCCGGCGGGTCAAGGTTGAGCAGCACCGCCGCCACGCAGCTCTCCGGCATGTCGCCGAGAGACGTCTCACCCCAATCGGCATCCGCGCCAAGGATGCTCGATCCCGTCCCCATCTAAGACCAAATTGCGCGGATTATGGCAGCCCTCCTTGCAGACGGAGCACCCGGCGCCTCAGATTTGCCGAGCGAACTGCGAAGGTAGGATTGGAGCCAAGAAACCGCCAATTGGCCTTCTACCCGGGCGAGCAGAAATCAAGAATCACATGCGGAGCTAAATTACAGACGAATACAAGCCTTTGCGCGGGCTATTCGATCAAAGGGTCGCACCTTCCGACCCCCGCCGGCCTCAAATCGACCGGAAAATGCTTCCGAATTCCCAACTTTCGCGAGAATGGAACCCAAATTGATGGGAAAACCTGGGCTTGAATCGAGAGGCGAATCGAACCCCGCGACAAAAGATTTCCTCGAATGGAAGGGGAGGAGCGCTGGGAGGAAACGGGGAGATTTTTCGGAGGCCTTTTAAAGAAGAGAAGAATCGGTCCACCGCCCCCCCTGTCCGGGTATTGATACACGGCCATACGGTAGGTCGCTTACCCACTGACCGTATAACAAACATTGCCGTTTGGGTCCAATTGTGTAGAGTAGTTATTATCTTCGGCCCCGGAAGATTAGCACAATGGCATAGGACGGGACGACAGTGGATAATGTAGGATAGTGGCACATTTACGTGCAAGTAGTTTGCCCGGATTTGATTCGATTGAATTGGGATCGAATTTAGTACTGTATGTGAATTTTGAGTTTGCTAAGAACATGTCCCATGCGGTCGCTTAAACGAGAGATGCTGGTATTAAACTGATAAAATCCGATTTTATTAGAAAAACTTATTTTTTTAGATATTCATCATTGTAAACATACAAAAATGGTTTTTATGTAATTGTGTTTATCTTGCGAATGAAATTATGTTTTGGTATAGTGTGAAAATAATTATTAGTGCAATTGCAGCTGAAACAAAGAACTACTTCCTCTGTTTCATAATATAAAAACGTTTTTGACACTACACTAGTATACAAAACGCTCTTATATTTTAGGACGGAGGGAGTATGTTATACTGTATTTAATATTATTTGGGTTGTTAGACGTGTGAAGGAAGAATAGTTCATTATATTTTATGGATTGTCGACCTTATGTTACTCACTTAAGAAAACGATCACTCTCTCCGGATGGGAGTATAACTCGGGCACGAGTTTTTAGTTTCTCTATTTGACTATCAAAACATGTGTTGTATTTATACCAATATAAAAAGATTTAAAAGGGCAGCAGATTCAATCAATCTCAGCCATCAAACCTGATCAATTCAATGGCTCGCATTGCTTCGATGGTGAACGCAAAACACATTTACCATGTAGTTAATATCATACAAAATATCAATTCTAGCGCAAATTACATAATTAATACACAAACAATATCCTATCTATCTACATGCAGTTAATATATTGCATGGGCAGATTTAATAGTACCATAAAAATTATTATATTTCTAGATTCATTGTCAAATAAATTATTCAAACCTATAATTTTTGTGGCACTAGCAAGATCCCGGTGTGTTGCCATGAAGCCATTGACATAGGAGGTGGTCTAATAACGTTTGTGTCTTTGTGGCCGTTGCGTGATTTATGATTTAAAAAAAATATAAAAAATACGGTGAGAGGCATGCAATGTCAGAGGATTTTAAATGACCATAATAGGTGGGAAGAAAAACTAAAACAAAGATCAATTTTGAGTTGAAGTCGCACTTTTGTGTTTAAAAAATAGTATATTTGTTTATTACATCTGTTTATACGTCTCTTGAAAGATCGCTAGTTTCACATGTGAGGATGCGTGTATTTGTTTATTTTTTTTAAAAATATTGGACCTATATCTTAATTCACTACCAACTCCAATCTTTATAAGTAGGAAAGATATATACATATTGCTAGTTAGACTGATAGCCTAAATTTCCGTGTCCGACCTATATTACCATCCGGATGGAGTATTTGATACCTACTGCTACTTGTCAGCTGTGTTGGGATTTGTCCCGAAGAGGAAGGGCGAAAAAATATAGTAGCGGCTAGTATTTCCCTCGATGAGAACCAAGGTTATCGAATCAATATGAGAACCACGCAAATGCCTAGTCAACATTATGTACACACAAGAGCAAATACTTACACCCGATGCGGACAAGAGGGTTGTCAATCCCTTGAACTCGTTACTTGCAAGGATTAAATCTGATAATGGTAAATTAAAAAGTAAATAAACTGCAGCAAGGTATTTTTGTTTTTTATAATATGATAAAAGTAGACACAGGAGTCATGGTTTTCACTAGAGGCTTCTCTCTCATAAAGATAGCATACGGTAGGTAGACAAAGTACAAGTAGATAATTGATAGAAAAGCACATAGTTATGATGTTATTCATAGAAATGATCATGTATATAGGCATTACGTCCATGATAAGTAGACCAATACGATTCTGCATCTACTATTATTACTCCACTTCGAGAGCGCTTCTATGCTTGCATCTCTACGTATTAAGTTCATAACAAATAGAGTAATGCATGAAGTATGATGACATAATGTAGACAAAATAAAACCAAGCAATATTATTGAATCCCGTCGTTTTACCATTAATGGCAACAATACACATACGTGCCTCGCTACCCATTCTGTCACGAGGTGAGGACACCACAAGATTGAACCCACTACGAAGCACCTCTCCCACTGAAGATAAATCAATCTAATTGGCCAAACCAAATGGATAGATAGGAGAGAAATACAAAACTATAACAATCATGCATAATAAAGTTCAACAAAGACTCAATTACTTTCAATGAATAATCTGATCATAAACCCACAATTCATCAGATCCCAACAAACACACCGCAAGAGAAGATTACATCATAGATCTCCGAAGAGAATATTGTATTGAAGATCGGAGAGAAAGAAGAAGCCATCTAGCTACTATCTATGGACCCGTAGGTCTGTGGTAAACTACTCAGACATCATTGGATTTACAACAAGGATGATGTAGAAGCCCTCCGTGATTAATTCCCCCTTCGGCAGAGTACCGAAAAAGGCCTCCAGATGGGATTACGGAAGAACAGAAGACTATGGCGGCAAAAAAATTGTTTCAGGTGGTTCCCTGTTGGTTTGGGGATTTATGGGAATTTATAGCGTTGGAATTAGGTCAACGGACTACGTGGGACATACGAGCTCAGGCGGCGCCCCCCCGGGGCACGCTGTGTGAGCTCATGGCTCTCACGTAGATCTTCTGGCCTCCTCCCGAACGTTCTAGGGTTCCTTCTGGTTCAGAAAAAATCACCGTAAAGTTTCATCGTGTTTGGACTTCATTTGGTACTGATTTTCTGAAAAGCCAAAAACAATTTTAAAAACAACAACTGGCACTGGGCACTGAGTTAATAGGTTAGTCCCCAAAAATGATATAAAATTGCATAAAAAGTATCTAAGATTGGTAATATAATTAATAGCATGAAACAATCAAAATTATAGATACATTGGGGATGTATCACCTACAAACACGTGCCTAGTTTGCACTAGCTGACGACCCTGCACGTCAACATGGCAGCCTACACACACACACACACGCGCGTGCACACACACGCACCATAGCTATGCACTTATCAACACTCGATGATGGGTACACGTCCACATGTCATCCTGCACGTGGACACATAGATAGCGAGCATTGGTGATGTAGGGTGGAACCCTAGTTCATGATTTTTCCCACTTGGAGGTGGGGAAAGAGAAAATCAAGAGACAAACACGACAAGAACACCGATGGCTCTATAGTTTACGCATTTTAGAGCTCATTTGTTGCATGCTCTCTTAATATATTATGTCCCATTGAACTGAATAGTTGTCCATTATGGATGATTACCAGTATTTACACTTTTCATTATGAGTATTGCACATTTAGTATTTTATTTAGTTGTTATTAGTTTTCTTTGTCTTCTTATGTCTACAAGTATTTTGGAGCAACCTAGGACCAAGAACGATGAAATGACCAAGGATGGGATCGATATGGAGTCAGCAAGGGGTCAGACTTAGCCATTTCTAAGGTCGGAAAGAAGTCATTTTTTCCAAAGTGCTCCAAATCAAGACTAAGGCCAGAAGTGGATCTGCCTCGTTCGTACGAATCCAATGAGCCCAAGAATGTCAAATTTTGAGTTCGTATGAAGATTTGATGGTGTTTTACCGGAGGAGAACAGATCAAAAGAAGGCCTTTTGAACGACCACAGGCGGTCGTTTGCTGTGCACACAGCTCTGAAAGTTTCCCTTCTAAACAGGATTCTTCACCGATTTCGTCCCCGTCCGATCCCACGAGATCCTTGTCTCGTAAAGAAGAGATTGGGAGAGGATTTGGCTCATTGAGAGCCCTTGGATGAAGCCCATCAAGAGAGGAGGCTAGGAGGCTCCATATATATCATCATGGCAATTCCGGGGGGTGGACGCGCCCCCACCCTCATGGACAGGGTGTGGGCCCCCTGACGTTGATTCTTTCGCCAGTATTTTCTATAAATTCCAAAAATATTCTCTGTGAAGTTTCAGGTCATTCCGAAACTTTTATTTCTGCACAAAAATAACACCATGGCAATTCTGCTGAAAACAACGTCGGTCCGGGTTAGTTCCATTCAAATCATGCAAGTTAGAGTCTAAAACAAGGTCAAAAGTGTTTGGAAAATTAGATACGATGGAGACGTATCAACTCCCCCAAGCTTAAACCTTTGCTTGTCCTCAAGCAATTCAGTCGACAAACTAAAAGTGATAAAGAAATACTTCTACAAACTCTGTTTGATCTTGTTTTTGTAAATATGTAAAGCCAGCATTCAAGTTTTTAGCAAAGATTATGAACTAACCATATTCACAATAACATTTAGGTCTCATGTTTACTCATATCAATGGCATAATCAACTAGCGAGCAATAATAGTAAATCTCGGATGAAAACACTTTCTCAAAACAATCATAATATGATATAACAAGATAGTATCTCGCTAGCCCTTTCTGAGACCGCAAAACATAAATGCAGAGCACCTCTGAAGATCAAGGACTGACTAAACATTGTAATTCATGGTACAAGAGATCCAGTCACAGTCATACTCAATGTAAACTAATAGTAATACATGCAAATGACAGCGGTGCTCTCCAACTGGTGCTTTTTAATAAGAGGATGATGACTCAACATAAAAGTAAATAGATAGGTCTTCTCAGAGGGAAGCAGGGATTTGTAGAGGTGCCAGAGCTCGATTTTGAAATAGAGATGAATAATATTTTGAGTGGTATACTTTCATTGTCAACATAACAATCGAGAGATCTCGATATCTTCCATGCTACACACGTTATAGGCGGTTCCCAAGCAGAATGGTAAAGTTTATACTCCCCCTACCACGAACAAACATCAATCCATGGCTTGTCCGAAACAACGGGTGCCTGATAAGCCACAAGTATAGTGGATCGCAATAGTTTTTGAGCGTAGAGTATTCAACCCAAATTTATTGATTCGACACAAGGGGAGACAAAGAATATTCTCAAGTATTAGCAGCTGAGTTGTTAATTCAACCACACCTGGAAACTTAATATCTGCATCAAAGTGTTTAGTAGCAAAGTAATATGATAGTAGTGGTAACGGTGGCAAAAGGTAACGATAGCAAAAGTAATATTTTTGGGTTTTGTAGTGATTATAACAGTAGCAACGGAAAAGTAAAAAAGCGAAGAACAATATATGGAAAAGCTCGTAGGTAATGGATCGGTGATAGAGAATTATGTCGGATGCGATCGATCATGTAACAGTCATAACCTAGGGTGACACGGAACTAGCTCCAGTTCATCAATGTAATGTAGGCATGTATTCCGAATATAGTCATACATGCTTATGGAAAGAACTTGCATGACATCATTTGTCCTACCCTCCCGTGGCAGCGGGGTCCTATTGGAAACTAAGGGATATTAACGCCCCCTTTTAATAGAGTACCGGACCAAAGCATTAACACATGGTGAATACATGAACTCCTCAAACTACGGTCATCACCGGTAAGTATCCCGATTATTGTCACTTCGGGGTTAACGAGTCATAATACATAATAGGTGACTATAGACTTGCAAGATAGGATCAAGAACTCTCATATATTGATGAAAACATAATAGGTTCAGATCTGAAATCATGGCACTCGGGCCCTAGTGACAAGCATTAAGCATAGCAAAGTCATAGCAACATCAGTCTCAAAACATAGTGGATACTAGGGATCAAACCCTAACAAAACTAACTCGATTACATGATAAATCTCATCCAACCCATCACCGTCCAGCAAGCCTATGATGGAGTTACTCACGCACGGCGGTGAGCATCATGAAATTGGTGATGGAGAATGGTTGATGACGACGACAGCGACGGATTCCCCTCTCCGGAGCCTCGAACGGACTCTAGATCAGCCCTCCCCAGAGAGTTTAGGGCTTGACGGCGGCTCCGTATCGTAAAACGGGATGAATCCTTCTCTCTGTTTTTTTCTCCCCGAAAGTGAATATATGGAGTCAAGGTTGAGGTCGGTGGAGCGTCAGGGGGACCACGAGGCAGGGGGGCGCGCCTGCCCCCCTGGGCGCGCCCCCACCCTCGTGGACAGGTGGAGGCCCCCGTGACGTGGATTATTCTTCCAGTATTTTTGTATATTCCAAAATAATTCTCCGTTGATTTTCAGGTCATTCCGAGAACTTTTATTTCTGCATAAAAATAACACCATTGCAATTCTGCTGAAAACAGGGTCAATCCGGGTTAGTTCCATTCAAATCATGCAAGTTAGAGTCCAAAACAAGGGCAAAAGTGTTTAGAAAAGTAGATACGACGGAGACGTATCAACTCCCCCAAGCTTAAACCTTTGCTTGTCCTCAAGCAATTCAGTTGATAAACTGAAAGTGATAAAGAAAAACTTTTACAAACTCTGTTTGCTCTTGTTGTTGTAAACATGTAAAGATAGCATTCAATTTTTTAGCAAAGATTATGAACTAACCATATTCACAATAAAACTTAGGTTTCATGTTTACTCATATCAATGACATAATCAACTAGCGAGCAATAATAATAAATCTCGAATGACAACACTTTCTCAAAACAATCATAATATGATATGACAAGATGGTATCTCGCTAGCCCTTTCTGAGACCACAAAACATAAATGCAGAGCACCTTTAAAGATCAAGGATTGACTAGAAATTGTAATTCATGGTAAAAGAGATCCAATCAAGTCATACTCAATGTAAGCTAACAGTAATGGATGCAAATGATAACGGTGCTCTCCAACTGGTGCTTTTTAATAAGAGGATGATGACTCAACATAAAAGTAAATAGATAGGCCCTTCGCAGAGGGAAGCAGAGATTTGTAGAGGTGTCAGAGCTCGGTTTTGAAATAGATATGAATAATATTTTGAGCCGTATACTTTCATCATCAACATAACAACCGAGAGATCTCGATATATTCCATGCTACACACATTATAGGTGGTTCCCAAATAGAATGGTAAAGTTTATACCCCCCCTCCACCAACAAGCATCAATCCATGGCTTGCTCGAAACAACGAGTGCCTCCAACTAACAACAATCTTGGAGGAGTTTTGTTTGCAGTTATTTTGATTTGATTTGCATAAAGCATGGGACTGGGCATCCCGGTGACCAGCCATGTTCTCGTGAGTGAGGAACGGAGTCCACTCCTCTTGAGAATAACCCGCCTAGCATGGAAGATACAGACAACCCTAGTTGATACATGAGCTATTCGAGCATACAAAACAAAATGTTTATTTGAAGGTTTAGAGTTTGGCACATAAAAATTTACTTGGAACGGCAGGTAGATACCGTATATAGGTAGATATGGTGGACTCATATGGAATAACTTTGGGGTTTATGGAGTTGGATGCACAAGCAGTATTCCCGCTTAGTACAAGTGAAGGCTAGCAAAAGACTGAGAAGTGACCAGCTAGAGAGCGACAACAGTCATGAACATGCATTAAAATTAATCAACACTGAATGCAAGCATGAGTAGGATATAATGCACCATGAACATAAATATCGTAGAGGCTATGTCGATTTTGTTTCAACTACATGCGTGAACATGTGCCAAGTCAAGCCACTCGAATCGTTCAAAAGAGGATACCACCCTATCATACCACATCACAACCATTTTAATAGCATGTTGGCATGCAAGGTAAACCATTATAAGATCCTAGCTAATTAAGCATGGCATAAGCAACTACAATCTCTAATTGTCATTGCAAACATGTTTATTCATAATAGGCTGGATCAGGAACGATGAACTAATCATATTTACAAAAACAAGAGAGGTCGAGTTCATACCGGTTTTTCTCATCTCAATCAGTTCATCATATAATCATCATTATTGCCTTTCACTTGCACGACCGAATAGTGTGGATAATAATAATAGTGCACATGCATTGGACTAAGCTGGATCTGCAAGCATTCAATTCAAGAGAGAAGACAAGGTAATATGGGCTCTTTGTTAGATCAACAATAATGCATATGAGAGCCACTCAACATTTTAATCATGGTATTCTCCTCTCAACCCCCAAAGAAAAAGAAAAGAAATAAAACTATTTACACGGGAAAGCTCCCAACAAGCAAAAGAAGAACGCGAAATCTTTTTGGGTTTTCTTTTTAATTACTACTACTACAGGCATGGAAAGTAAACTAGCTAAAAAGCTACAACTATTTTTTTGTTTTTTCTTAAGGTTTATCAAACACAGAAGAAGAAAGCATAAAAAGGGAAAATAAACTAGCATGGATGATACAATGAAAAAGTATGAGCACCGACAACTAGCATGAGTATGTGAACATGAATGTAATATCGATGAGAAATACGTACTCCCCCAAGCTTAGGCTTTTGGCCTAAGTTGGTCTATGGCCACGGCTGGTCTGGCGGATATCCAAAGTAATAGTTGGGGTCGTACTGAGAAGAATCCCCCTGGTGCCACTGGTTGGCGATCTCTTCCGGATTCCACTGATAAACAGACTGCCGGTGAGGATCTAATTGTGGTTCCGGCTCTGGCTCTGTAGCTGGTGTGGGGTTTCAGTAGGCGTGAATGGCCTCCGGCGGAACAAGGTACTTGCCTGCAGATAAGTCAAACAAGGAAGGAGCAGGCAAAGTAATAGTCTCAGGGTGATTTTTTTATCAAATATTAGTTTGTACTTAAGCATCTTTTCCTTATTCTTAACGATAAAATCATGTGTTACCATACTCTTATAGTATAGAAAAACAGGAGGCAGCAACTTCTCTTCCTTCTCATAATGCCTAATAGGTATGTTAAAGTGTGCAGCGAGGTGCGAGGCGAAGGTGCCTCCAAGGACGGGGCCCTTAGTACGGTTAAGATTTAACCGCTTTGCAACGATAGCGCCCATACTAAATGTGTCACCACGGAACAAGGCATGGCACAAAATAACAATATCAAGGGCACTAAGGTTGCCACAGTTTCCGCGACCAATTAAGCATCTACTAGCAAATATTGTGAAGTAACGTAAAATAGGAAAATGTATGCTAGTAATTCTTGCATCAGAAACTTTCCTCGTTTCCCCTACAACAATTGTATCAATAAACCCTTCCACATCGTCACAATGTGGTTCCTCTACACTGCCCTCAAAAGGTATCAAACAAACCCGACAAAAATCATGAAGTGACATCTCCTTATGCTCATCATATAAATAAAATTCCACCGTAGGTGGTGAGCTCCTAGCATGGAAATGAAAGTTTTGCACAAAGATATTGGTGAGTAAGAGATACTATTCGCGTTGGTCGTGGAGGAAGGCGGTGAGGCCCGCATTCTCAGCCAACTCATAGAAGTCATCATAGATCCCGGCTGCTCTCAAGAAATCATCACAAGGTCATTCACACGGCCGAACCTCTGCGGTGCGAGGGAGATTATACTTGGGCTTCTTGTTCTCTTCACTTTGTTTATCCTTCGAGCTTCGGCTCAATGAGCCCCTCAAAAATCTCTTTATCTTTTTCTGAAATTTTCTGAAAATTTTAGCAACTCAAAATAAAAGTGAACCAAACTCAACAAAATTAATAGCAACTACTCCTCCAAGTGCCTAGAGGCAATATCATGCATTAAAACTACTTTTGACCATATAAATTTGACATGCAAGCTCAAGAACAGGGTCACCTAAGCAGCAAAAATTTGCAATGAATAAAGCACTAGAATAAAAACTAATTGGACCATTGGAGGAGTCACATACCAAAGAACAATCCCCCAAAGCAGTTTTGTGAATGGAGCTTTGAGCAAGGAGATCGAAAATGACAACAAGATGAGCTTGGACTCGGGTTTGAGCTGGCTAGTGATTTTTTTGGGAGGAAGCAGGAGTGTGTGGTGGTTGGAATAAGTGGAGGGGAGCCACCATGGGCCCACGAGGCAGGGGGGCGCGCCCTGGACCCTCATGGCCAGGTGCTTGCTCCCCCCGCTGTGTTCTCAGTGCCAAATATTCTCAAATATTCCAAAAAATCATATTTAAATTTCAGGGCATTTGAAGAACTTTTATTTTCGAGGTATTTTTTATTGCATGGATAATTCAGAAAACAGACAGAAAAATACTATTTTTGCTTTATTTAATATAAATAATAGAAAGTAAAAAGAGGGTACAGAGAGTTGTGCCTTCTAACTTCATCCATCTCATGCTCATCAAAAGGAATCCACTAACAAGGTTGATCAAGTCTTGTTAACAAACTCATTTCGAATAACATGAAACCAAATTTTTTTCGAATAACACTAGGTTACCTCAGCGGGGATATGCACATCCCCAATAATAATAATATCATGTTTCTTCTTGACAGTAGGTAGAGGAAATTCAAAACCTCCAAAAATAATCGATGGAATTTTTCCAATAGAGTTTATACTATGAACTTGAGGTTGTTTCCTTGGAAAGTGTACCGTATGCTCATTACCATTAACATGAAAAGTGACATTGCCTTTGTTGCAATCAATAACAGCCCCTGCAGTATTCAAAAAGGGTCTTCCCAGAATAATAGACATACTATCGTCCTCAGGAATATCAAGAATAACAAAATCCGTTAAAATAGTAACGTTTGCAACCACAACAGGCACATCCTCACAAATACCGACAGGTATAGCAGTTGATTTATCAGCCATTTGCAAATATATTTCAGTAGGTGTCAACTTATTCAAATCAAGTCAACGATATAAAGAGAGAGGCATAACACTAATACCGGCTCCAAGATCACATAAAGCAATTTTAACATAGTTTCTTTTAATGAAGCATGGTATAGTTGGTACTCCTGGATCTCCAAGTTTTTTTGGTATTCCACCCTTAAAAGTATAATTAGCAAGCATGGCGGAAATTTCAGCTTCCGGTATCTTTCTTTTATTTGTAACTATATCTTTCATATATTTAGCATAAGGATTCATTTTAAGCATATCAGTCAAACGCATACGCGAAAAGATAGGTATAATCATTTCAGCAAAGTGCTCAAAATCCTCATCATCCTTTTTCTTGGATGGTTTAGAAGGAAAAGGCATAGGTTTCTGAACCGATGTTTCTCTTTCTTTACCATGCTTCCTAGCAACAAAGTCTCTCTTATCATAACATTGATTCTTTGATTGTGGGTTATCAAGATCAATAGCAGGTTCAATTTCTACATCATTATCATTGCTAGGTTGAGCATCAACATGAACATCATCATTAACATTATCACTAGGTTCATGTTCATTACCAGATTGTGTTTCAGCATCAGAAATAGAAATATCGTTGGGATTCTCAGGTGTGTCAACAATAGGTTCACTAGAAGCATGCAAAGTCCTATCATTTTTCTTGTTCTTCCTTTTAGAAGGACTAGGTGCATCTACATTAGTTCTCTGAGAATCTTGCTCAATTCTCTTAGGATGGCCTTCGGGATACAAAGGTTCCTGAGTCATTTTACCACCTCTAATCACAACTCTAACAGCATTATTATTTTTCTTACTATTTAATTCATTGAGCAAATCATTCTGAGCTTTAAGTACTTGTTCTACTTGAGTGGTAACCATAGAAGCATGTTTACTAATAAGTTTAAGTTCTCCTTTAACACTAGCCATACAATCACTCAAGTGTTCGATCATATAAGCATTATGTTTCAATTGTCTACCAACATAAGCATTAAAATCTTCTTGCTTAACCATAAAGTTATCAAATTCATCCAAACATTGGCTCGCAAAGTTAGCAGGAGGGATTTCAGCTTTATCATATCTATAGAGAGAATTTACCTTTACTACATGTGTCGGGTTATCGAGACCGTGTGTTTCTTCAATATGTGATGAATTAAGACCATGTATTTCTTCAACAGGAGGTAAATTCTTAACATCTTCAGCTTTTATACCTTTTTCTTTCATAGATTTCTTTGCCTCTTGAATATCTTCAGGACTGAGAAATAGAATACCCCTTTTCTTCGGAGTTGGCTTAGGAGTTGGTTCAAGAAGTGTCCAATTATTTTCATTAGTCAACATATTATTCAATAACAATTCAGCTTGATCAACCGTTCTTTCCTTGAAAACACAACCAGCACAACTATCCAGGTAATCTTTGGAAGCATCGGTTAGTTCATTATAAAAGATATCAAGTATTTCATTTTTCTTGAGAAGATGATCAGGCAAAGCATTAAGTAATTGGAGAAGCCTCCCCCAAGCTTGTGGGAGTCTCTCTTCTTCAATTTGCACAAAATTATATATTTCCCTTAAAGCAACTTGTTTCTAATGAGCGGGGAAATATTTAGCAGAGAAGTAATAAATCATATCCTGGGGACTACGCACACAACCAGGATCAAGAGAATTAAACCATATCTTAGCATCACCCTTTAATGAGAATGGAAATAATTTAAGGATATAATAGTAGCGAGTTTTCTCATCATTATTGAACAGGGTGGCTATATCATTTAATTTAGTAAGATGTGCCACAATAGTTTCAGATTCATAGCCATAGAAAGGATCAGATTCAACCAAAGTAATTATATCAGGGTCGACATAGAATTCATAATACTTATCAGTAACAAAGATAGGTGAAGTAGCATAAGCGAGATCATATTTCATTCTAGCATTCAGAGATTTTTGTTTCAGCTTAGCTAATAGTTTCTTAAGATCACTCCTATCATTGCAAGCAAGAAAGTCTCTAGCAGTTTCTTCATCCATAACATAACCTTCAGGAACAACAGGTAATTCATATCTAGGGGAAGAATCTTCATCATCACTTTCATCAATATTATCAGTTTCAATAATTTCATTCTCTCTAGCCCTAGCAAGTTGTTCATCAAGAAATTCAACAAGTGGCACAGTGGTATCAAGCATAGAAGTAGTTTCATCATAAGTATCATGCATAGAAGAAGTGGCATCATCAATGACATGCGACATATCAAAATTAATAGCAGAAGCAGGTTTAGGTGTCACAAGTTTACTCAAAACAGAAGGTGAATCAAGTGTAGAGCTAGATGGCAGCTCCTTACCTCCACTCGTAGTTGAGGGAAAAATCTTGGTTCTTTGATCTTTAAAGTTCTTCATAATAATAGGCAGATATAAATCCCAAGTGACTCAAAGAATAGAGCTATGCTCCCCGGCAACGGCGCCAGAAAATAGTCGTGATAACCCACAAGTATACGGGATCGCAACAGTTTTTGAGGGCAGAGTATTCAACCCAAATTTATTGATTCGACACAAAGGGAGCCAAAGAATATTCTCAAGTATTAGCAGCTAAGTTGTCAATTCAACCACACCTGGAAACTTAATATCTGCAGGAAAGTGTTTGGTAGCAAAGTAATATGATAGTAGTGGTAACAGTGGCAAAAGGTAATGGTAGCAAAAGTAATATTTTTGGGTTTTGTAGTGATTATAATAGTAGCAACGGAAAAGTAAATAAGCAAAGAACAATATATGGAAAAGCTCATAGGCAATGGATCGGTGATAGAGAATTATGTCGGATGCGATCGATCATGTAACAGTCATAACCTAGGGTGACACAGAACTAGCTCCAGTTCATCAATGTAATGTAGGCATGTATTCCGAATATAGTCATACGTGCTTATGGAAAGAACTTGCATGGCATCTTTTGTCCTACCCTCCCGTGGCAGCGGGGTCCTATTGGAAACTAAGGGATATTAAGGCCTCCTTTTAATAGAGTGCCGGACCAAAGCATTAACACATAGTTAATACATGAACTCATCAAACTATGGTCATCACCGGTAAGTATCCCGATTATTGTCACTTCGGGGTTAACGGATCATAACACCTAATAGGTGACTATAGACTTGCAAGATAGGATCAAGAACTCTCATATATTGATGAAAACATAATAGGTTCAGATCTGAAATCATGGCACTCGGGCCCTAGTGACAAGCATTAAGCATAGCAAAGTCATAGCAACATCAATCTCAGAACATAGTGGATACTAGGGATCAAACCCTAACAAAACTAACTCGATTACATGATAAATCTCATTCAACCCATCACCGTCCAGCAAGCCTACGATGGAATTACTCACGCACAGCGGTGAGCATCATGAAATTGGTGATGGAGGATGGTTGATGATGATGATGGTGATGGATTCCCCTCTCCGGAGCCCCGAACGGACTCCAGATCAGCCCTCCCGAGAGAGTTTAGTGCTTGGCGGTGGATCTGTATCGTAAAACGTGATGAATCCTTCTCTCTGATTTTTTTCTCCTCGAAAGTGAATATATGGAGTCAAGGTTGAGGTCGATGGAGTGTCAGGGGGCCCACGAGGCAGGGGGTGCGCCCAGGGGGGCAGGTGCGCCCCCCACCCTCGTGGACAGGTGGAGGCCCGCCTGACGTGGATTCTTCTTCCGACATTTTTTATATATTCCAAAATAATTCTCCGTTGATTTTCAGGTCATTCCGAGAACTTTTATTTTTGCATAAAAATAACACCATGGAATTCTGCTGAAAACAGCGTCAGTCCAGGTTAGTTCCATTCAAATCATGCAAGTTAGAGTCCAAAACAAGGGTAAAGGTGTTTGGAAAAGTAGATACGACGGAGACGTATCAACGCCTCCAACTAACAACAATCTTGGGGGTGTTTTCTTTGCAATTATTTTAATTTAAGCATGTGACTGGGCATCCCGGTTACCAGCCATTTTCTCATGAATGAGGAGCGGAGTCCACTCCTCATGAGAATAACCCACCTAGCATGGAAGATATAGACAACCCTAGTTGATACATGAGCTATTCGAGCATACAAAGCAGAATTTCATTTGAAGGTTTAGAGTTTGGCACATACAAATTTACTTGGAATGGCAGGTAGATATCGCATATAGGAAGGTATGGTGGACTCATATGGAATAACTTTTGGGGTTGATGGAAGTGGATGCACAAGCAGTATTCCCGCTTAGTACAAGTGAAGGCTAGAAAGAGACTGGGAAGCGACCAGCTAGAGAGCGACAACAGTCATGAACGTGCATTAAAATTAATCAACACTGAGTGCAAGCATGAGTAGGATATAATTCACCATGAACATAAATATCGGGGAGGCTATGTTGATTTTGTTTCAACTACATGCGTGAACATGTGCCAAGTCAAGCCACTCGAATCATTCAAAGAAGGATACCACCCTATCATACCATATCACAACCATTTTAATAGCATGTTGGCACACAAGGTAAACCATTATAAACTCCTAGCTAATTAAGCATGGCATAAGCAACTATAATCTCTAATTGTCATTTTAAACATGTTTCATTCATAATAGGCTGAATCAGGAATGATGAACTAATCATATTTACAAAAACAAGATAGGTCGAGTTCATACCAGCTTTTCTCATCTCAATCAGTTCATCATACATCGTCATTATTACCTTTCACTTGCACAACCGAACAGTGTGGATAATAATAATAGTGCATGTGCATTGGACTAAGCTGGAATCTGCAAGCATTCAATACAAGGGAGAAGACAAGGTAATATGGGCTCTTTGTTAGAACAACAATAATGCATATGAGAGCCACTCAACATTTTCATCATGGTCTTCTCCTCTTGACCCCCAAAGAAAAGAAAAGAAACAAAACTATTACACGGGAAAACTCCCAACAAGCAAAAGAAGAACAAGAAATCCTTTTGGGTTTTCTTTTAATTACTACTACTACAAGCATGGAAAGTAAACTAGCTAAAAGTTACAACTTTTTTTTTGGTTTTTATTAAGGTTTTTCAAACACACAAGAAGAAGGCTTAAAAAGAAAGTAAACTATCATGGATAATACAATGAAAAAGTATGAGCACCGACAACTGGAATGAGTGTGTGAATGTGAATGTAATGTCGGTGAGAAATACGTACTCACCCAAGCTTAGGCTTTTGGCCTAAGTTGGTCTAGGGCCATGGCTCAAAGCTGCCCTCTCCGGTGTACGGAGGAGTGTCCTCTGGGTGCCATTGGTTGGCGATCTCCTCCAGATCCCACTGATAAACAGACTGTCGATAAGGGTCAAGGGGTGGCTCCTGCTCAGGCTCTGGAGCTGGTGTCAGGCTCTAGTGTGCATGAACGGCCTCCGGCAAAACGAGGTACGTGCGTGAAAATATGTTAAACAAGGAGGGAGCAGGCAAGGTAATAATCTCATAGTAATTTTTATCAAATATCAACCTATACTTAAGCATCTTATTTTTATCCTTAACAATAAAATCATGTGCTACCATACTCTTATAATCTAGAAAAATAGGAGGCAACAACTTTTCCTCTTTCTCATAATGCCTAATAGGTATCCTAAAGTGTGCAGCAAGGCGCGAAGCAAAGATGCCTCCGAAGATGGGACCCTTTGTTCGGTTTAGATTTAATCGTTTAACAACAATAACGCCTAGACTGAAAGTTGTATCACGAAACAAAGCATGTCGCAAAATAACAATATCAGGGGCATTGAGATTTCCACTGTTCCCGCGACCAATTAAGCATCTACTAGCAAATATTGCAAAGTAACTGCTACCTCTTAAGCATGCGTTGGTTTTCCCTTGAAGAGGAAAGGGTGATGCAGGAAAGTAGCATAAGTATTTCCCTCAGTTTTTGAGAACCAAGGTATCAATCCAGTAGGAGATTACATGCAAGTCCCTCGTATCTGCACAAACAAACAAGAACCTCTCAACCAACGTGATAAAGGGATTGTTAATACCTTCACGGTCACTTACGAAAGTGAGATCTGATAGAGATAATAAGATAAATATTTCTAGTATTTTTGTTGTATAGATTGGAAAATAAAGGTTGCAAAATAAACGGCGATAGAATTTGCTAGTTGACGGGAGATTAATATGATGGAGAATAGACCCGGGGGCCATAGGTTTCACTAGTGGCTTGTCTCAAGATAGCAAATTCTATGGTGGGTGAACAAATTACTGTCGAGCAATTGATAGAAAAGAGCATAGTTATAAGAATATCTAGGCATTATCATGTATATAGGCATCACGTCCGTGACAAGTAGACCGAAATGATTCTGCATCAACTACTATTACTCCACACATTCACCGCTATCCAGCATGCATCTAGAGTATTAAGTTCATAAGAACAGAGTAACGCATTAGGCAAGATGACATGATGTAGTGTAACATCCCAAATTTTCAATTTGGAATGTTATACATTAGATCATCATTGCATACCATATTTTATTTTGCATTTTGGTTGATCCTAGAAATTCTACGCAACTCAATGACCCACGGAGAGAGTTTGGGATTTTGTTATTTTCATATTTGAGTTTTCTCAAATTTTGAGAATAGGATCATTTGATTTTATTTATTTTATCATCAATTATTTCTATTACAAAAATATGAGAGAGGGAATAAAATGACTTTCCCAAAATAAAGAAATATTGAGGATTTAATAATAAAATCAAATAAGATTTTATTTCAGAGTTTTTCGGTGTTTTATTTGAATTTAGGAAAATGTGTGTTTTTCAATATTGCATTTAGGTCCCAAATAAATGTTCACCTTGTGCGGATTGATTTTAGAAGCCCATGAAAATTTATTTCGGAATTTTTGGAGTCCGTTTAGTATTTCTTTTTATTTTTCTTCTGCGAGTAATTATTAAAAAAAATGAACCGACCTACGGGCCGTGTCCGACTAGGACTCCGGCCCGGCTAGCCTTTATAAGCCGGGGGAGGCCCAGCCCCAGCCCCAGCCGAACCCTAGCCCCGCCCCGCCGCCGCCGCCAGCCGCCGCCGCCGCCGCCAGCCGCCGCCGGCGCCGCCTCGCCGCCCGCGCCGCGCCGCCGTCGCCCGCCACCGCGCCACCGTCCGCCGCCTCGCCGGACGCCGCCGTCGATCCCGCCGCCCGAGGTTCGCCGTGCCTCGAAATCCATGCCGTCGGTTTTAGTCGGTTTATTTTTTTAGATTCGGTTTTTTAAATAGATCGGTTTTTCCGGTTTATATAAATAGCGAGCTTTCGTCCGTTCATTCGTTCTAGCGAACGTTCGTCGTTTTTCTTTTTCTCGGATTTAATCCGCGATTTTTCTGATCGCGATTCCTGATCCGATTTTCGTTTTAGTATAACTTTTCGCTCGTTTATCGGAATCAGGCGATTCAAGCGCCTAGAGTTTCGTCTCGAAACCCTCTATCCGTTTAACCAACTGAAACCAGTTTTTGCTACTATAAAAATTTGCCCTAGATCCAGATTAGTAGAACGAAGTTGTTTTCTTTCACCGTTTGACTTTCGTTGCTTCGTTCGATTTGATTCTTTTTGCCAACCGGAGTTCTTAAGTTGAAACTTCTATTTAGATCTCTTATTTGAGTTTTACCCGCGCATTAGATGAGTTCTTATTGTATGCTTGTTTGTTTGTTTGTGATAGAATACCCAGAGTGCGCCGCTTGTTACTTTGAATCGCTAGGTTTCCCGGATCATCAGCAAGGCAAGTAACACTTTGATCATACCGTGTCTACTACCCAGTTTTATTGCATTAGATCAATCCTCACACATTGCATGGTCAGGATCTAATTAAATTGTGGGATGGGAAGTAGATGAGGTAGTACCTATTACCTGTTTATTATCAAACCTTGGGGAGTTACTTCTACGTTTGCTTATTATGCCATGCTATGCTAGTAGACGTGGATTGGGTGAGTGATACCCATGACAGATGTGAGTTTTATTAATTAATGGTTTACTTAAGGTGTCAAATTAAACACACATCTGGGTGGATTGAGGCACCTGGGTACTCCAGGACTTGCCTGTTTTCTTTTGGACCGCCACCCAGGCTTAAAGGGATCATGAGACTATTCATACTAGAAACTTCCGTGTGCAGCCACAAGCTATTATGGGCTCTAGCATAGTTGACTAAGTCGTGCGAACTCTTACAGTGGTAGACTAGCAGATGTAGGGGATATAGGTGGTACGGTCTACCCGATCGTAAGGTGCTAGCGCTTCTGAAAGACTATGTCTCGGTCATCCGTTTCTCAGACACCATGTAGTGCGAGAAACCAAACGGAGGTGATCGAGTCTTGTGGGGAAAAGTGCGCAAACCTCTGCAGAGTGTAATAAACTAATCATGGTTAGCCGTGTCCCCGGTTATGGACATTTTGAGTATCTAGTACTTGGATTATCATGTGAATCTCAACATGTTACTCTAAATTAATTTTGTTGGGTTATGTTTAATGATGATGCTTAATTGGGATTGAGAATGCTGTCAACCATTCTCAATGTTTAACAACTACCATGATAGTTAAATAAAATTTTATTCCTTTGAAGTAGGGAAAAATTGGCTTTACACAAAACTGTAACCATAGAGCTTTCCACCAGCCAAATATGCATATAGTATAGCTGTTTCATTCCTTACTCTCTATGTGTTACATTGCCAGCATATTCCATGTGCTGACCCGTTTCGGGCTGCAACGTTAATGTTGCAGACTTTTCAGACGATGATTAAGGAGTTTTTAGGTCATGGTTCTATACTCAGTGATGCCGTTGGAGTTGATGGACTCACTTATCTTCCAAGCCTTCCGCTGTTATCGTTATTAGATGGCCTTAAGCCATATTTATTGTAATAAGCTCTCTTTTGAGACACTCGATGTAATAAGTGTGTGATTGCTACTCTGCTATAAATCCTCCGAGTACTGTGTGGTGTTAGCATTACTGATCCAGGGATGACACCGGAGCACAGAGATCAGACTGTTTGAGGTCTGGTCGCTACAGAGATGGTATCAGAGCACACGCTGACTGCAGGACACGACCACTAAGCTAAAGACCTAGATCACTATTCACCCTCTTCTCTTATGACTCCTCATCTTTTCTACTCTTTAGGATGGCGGATGCAAGGAACAAGTTCACGCAACCGGATGAAGATACACCCTTTGGACGTCACTTGAAGGAAGTCACTAGATACCTGAACATAGGAGTACCAAGCTTCACCGGAACCTACAACGCCACTTTACCTGAAGAAGAGCGCTGGATGATTCAAGTTCAAGTTCCAGGAAGGACGTTCATGCCAGTCACTGATCCCATAGAGTTTTCTTTTGATGCACCAACTTGGAGTCTAGGAAAGAGCATGGCAGCTCACATCGCCATGGGACGCATTGAAGAAGTCTACCGCAAGGATCTCAAGGACACTATCTACCAGATTTGTGGTCGCCGAGATGAGCATTGGGAGATGATCAACACTAGGAAGGATAGATCAATTGCAGCTTTTATCCAGGAGTTAAATCAGCACATTCGACGACAGGAGAACCAGATGTGCACCGACATGATAGACCTGAAGAAGGCAAGGACAAGAATCAAGGAACTGGAGGAAGAACTCAAGGCTACACGTGAAGATTATGAAGAGGAAATTGAAGTATTGGTGGAGAAGAATGACGACCTGATCAAGAAGATTGGAATGTTTATGGGAGGCCCTACGCCAGTAGATGAAGACGAAGAACCCAAGGATATTAGCCCGGAAGACTACATCATCATCGACAACACCGACTCGGATCGAGATAGTAGCGATGATGACTATGTTGATGAAGCTGGAGCAGATATCATGGAGTCTACAACCGAAGAATATTTCTAGTAGACCACCCCATCAGTAGTAGTAGTCCACCATGTAAATATAGTAGTCCGAGCACTTTTGCAATAGATAGATCGATTGTATGCCCTTGTTTGATTGAATGAAGTGAATTGTTTGCTTTTGCCTCATGTGCATATGGGTAGTGTTTTCTCTTTAGACCCCCTCTATTCTTACATCTCATCTTTTCTAAACCCTCAGATGCCTCCGAGACGTGACCCCGGATTTGCCTTTCCACCGGAGCTCACCCAGTTGATCCAGCAGCAGAACACATTGATGCAGTTGCTAGTCCAGAATCAGAATCAGGGGAACAACAACAACAACCCACCACCACCACCACTACCTGTTGACCACTTAGCCCGTTTTCTTAGGCTGAATCCGCCGGTGTTTTCCAGTAGCACCACGCCGATAGTAGCAGATGATTGGCTCTGCAAGACAGCAAGGGAGTTGACCACAGCAGGATGCACAGATGCGGAGAAGGTGAAGTTTGCCGCGCATCAGCTAGAAGGACCCGCAACATCATGGTGGGAGAATTTCACAGCCACTTTCCCAGTCGACACTGTCACATGGGACCCGTTTCAGCAGGCTTTTCGTACTGCACATGTTTCAGCAGGAGCTATGGCCATGAAGAACCGTGAGTTTGCAACTTGCGCCAAGGAGGACGGACAGTTGGCCAGTATGTGGAGGACTTTAGTAAGTTAGCACGTTATGCCCCAGATGACGTCGCTACGGATGCAGCAAAGCAGGAGAAGTTTCTGGAAGGACTGAATGATGAGTTGAGCATGCAGTTGATGGTAGCAACCTTCAACAACTACCAGGAGTTGGTAGATCGTGCCCTTATGATTGAAGGGAAGCAACAACAAATTGAGAATCGCAAGAGGAAGTATGGACAAGGAAAGTACAATTCAGGAGCTCAGCAGAAACCATGTTTTACCCCTAGACCGGGAGGACATTTTCAGCATACCCATGGAGGAGGTAGCTCGCACAATCACAATGGCACCAAGAATGGTAATGGCAATGGAGGAAGCAACGGCCAGAACCGCACCAACCCATCAACCCCAGCCAAGAAGGATCTAAGCCAAGTCACTTGCTTTAAGTGTCAGAAGACCGGACATTATGCCAATGAATGTCCTGAAGGCCAAAATGGCAATGGAAGTTCTGGGAAGAAGCCGAACCCTTTCAACAGGCGACAGGTGAACCACGTTAGCGTGGAGGAGGTTGAAGCTCAGCCCGATGCAGTAATAGGTAAGTTTTTGGTTAAGTCATTTACTGCACTCGTTCTTTTTGATACTGGTGCATCACATTCATACATCTCAAGGGGATTTGTGGATAAGTATAACCTATCAACCCAAGCCCTTAGGTCACCCATGTTAGTAACCTCGCCTGGAGCAGAGTATGTGGCTAGTCTATGGTGTGATCGGTTACCATTAAGGATTGGTAACTATGTTTTTCCCTCAGACCTAATAGTGTTGGAATCCCAAGGATTGGATGTGATATTAGGCATGGATTGGTTATCAAAGTATGAAGGGAATATTGAATGTGCTAGCAAGTCAATTTTGCTTACCACCCCAGAAGGGAGAAGGATCAAGTATGTATCCCGACATGTGCCAAAGAGGACTCAAGTAAATTGCCTAACAGGAGTTGTGCAGGAGGAAGTACCAGTGGTAAGGGATTTCCCTGAAGTATTTCCAGAGGAGTTGCCAGGCATGCTACCGGATAGAGATATTGAGTTTTTGATTGAGCTATTGTCAGGCACAGGGCCAATATCAAAGAGACCATATAGGATGCCAGCAAAGGATTTGGTGGAAATTAAGAAGCAGATTAAGGAGTTACTGGATAAGGGATATATCCGCCCAAGTTCTTCGCCTTGGGGATCGCCCGTACTACTAGTGGAGAAGAAAGATGGATCATTAAGGATGGTTGTTGACTATCAAGGATTGAATGAAGTCACGATCGAAAACAAGTACCCACTACCAATGATCAACGATCTGTTTGATCGATTGCAAGGAGCTAAGGTATTTTCCAAGATCGATCCACGATCAAGATACCACTAGTTGAAGATTCGAGAACAGGATATTCCTAAGACAGCTTTTACCACCAGGTATGGGCTGTACGAGTATACCGTTATGTCATTTGGTCTGACTAACACACCTGCCTATTTTATGAACATGATGAACAAAGTGTTTATGGAGTTCTTGGATAAGTTCGTCGTAGTGTTCATTGATGATATCCTGGTTTATTCGAAGAATGAAGAGGAACACAAGGAGCATTTGCGTTTGGTACTTGGAAAGCTCAGAGAACATCAAATATATGCCAAGTTCAGCAAATGTGAATTTTGGTTGAAGGAAGTAGGATTCCTCGGACACGTTATATCTAGAGAAGGTATAGCAGTTGATCCCACTAAAGTTGATACCGTGACCAAGTGGGAAGCCCCAACAACAGTTGGAGAGATCTGGAGTTTTCTTGGACTCGCAGGATACTACCGGAGATTTATTGAGAATTTCTCAAAGATTGCGAAGCCTATGACGGAGTTGTTGAAAAAGGATACCAAGTTCATATGGACAGAGGAATGTGAGGCTAGTTTCCAGGAGTTGAAGAAATGTTTGGTTACCTCACCAGTGTTGATTTTGCCAGACCAGACCAAAGATTATGAGGTGTATTGCGACGCTTCACGTCGAGGACTTGGAGCAGTGCTTATGCAGGAAGGGAGAGTTGTTTCATATGCCTTAAGACAACTGAAGCCTCATGAGTTGAATTATGCCACGTATGATTTGGAGTTAGCAGTTGTAGTGCATGCTTTGAAAACATGGAGACATTTCCTCATTGGAAACCATTGTGAGGTGTACATGGATCATAAGAGTTTGAAGTATATTTTCACACAGAAGGAGTTAAATCTCAGACAAAGGAGATGGTTGGAGCTTATCAAGGATTATGATATGAAATTGCATTACCACCCCGGAAAGGCTAATGTAATAGCTGACGCATTAAGCCGTAAGAGCCATGTCAATACGTTAATGACGGGAGGAATACCCAAGGAGTTAGCAGAAAATCTTCGTGAACTATGTGTGGAAATAGTTCCGAGAGGCTATGTAGCAGCATTGGAGATTCAGTCAACTTTGATGGATAGAATCAGGGAAGCTCAGAAAACTGACAAAGAGATTGCCGCTATAAAGGAGAAACTGAGCAAAGGAAAAGCTAAAGGATTTTGTGAGGATGAGCACGACACCCTATGGTTTGAAGACCGCGTTTACATGCCCAATGACCCGGAGATCAGGAAGTTGATACTGCAAGAGGCACACGATTCACCATATTCAATTCACCCAGGAAATACCAAGATGTATTTGGATTTGAAGGATATTTTCTGGTGGACCGAAATGAAGAAGGATATTGCGGAGTACGTAGCAGTTTGTGATGTGTGTCAGAGAGTAAAGGCAGAGCATCAGAAGCCAGCAGGATTGTTACAACCATTGCCGATACCCGAATGGAAGTGGGATAAGCTAGGCATGGATTTTATCACGGGATTGCCCAGGACTCGTTCAGGCTATGACTCGATTTGGGTTGTAGTTGATCGATTGACGAAAGTAGCTCATTTCATCCCAATAAAGACCACTTACACCAGTGCTAAGTTGGCAAAGATATACATGACCAGGATCGTATGTCTGCATGGAGTTCCAAGGAGTATCGTATCAGATAGAGGAACCCAGTTTACCTCAAAGTTCTGGAAGCAGTTGCATGAAACTTTGTGTACCAGGCTAGAATTCAGTACAACTTTTCATCCACAGACAGATGGACAGACCGAGAGAGTCAATCAGATTTTGGAAGATATGCTGAGAGCTTGTGCACTAGATTACGGATCTAGTTGGGACGATAATTTGCCATATGCAGAGTTCTCTTACAACAATAGTTACCAAACCAGTTTAAAGATGGCCCCTTTTGAAGCCTTGTACGGAAGGAGGTGCAGGACACCGTTATCGTGGGACGAAGTTGGAGACCGCCAGTTGTTTGGACCTGACTTGATTAAAGAGTCTAAACAGAAGGTGAAGTTGATTCGCGATAGGCTCAAGGTAGCCCAGTCCAGACAGAAAAGTTATGCAGATTCTAAACGCAAGGAGACATCTTACGAAGTCGGAGATAGAGCTTATCTTCGAGTATCTCCACTTCGGGGAACAAAGCGTTTTGGAGTTAAAGGGAAGTTAGCGCCGCAATTTGTAGGACCATATCGAGTTTTGGAGCGTATGGGAGAAGTGGCCTACAAGTTGGAATTGCCCGAAGGATTGTCGGGAGTTCATGATGTGTTCCACGTTTCTCAGTTAAAGAAATGTCACGCGGAGATGGCTGACATATCGTTGAGAGACACAGTGCCATTGGAAACTATTCAGTTGGATAACGATTTGACCTATGAGGAGAAACCAATTAAGATTCTCGAGTTTGCCAGCCGAGTTACTCGCAGCAAGGTTATCAAGTTTTGCAAGGTTCAGTGGAGCCACCACACGGAGGATGAAGCCACCTGGGAGCGAGAGGAAGATTTGCTCAAGGACCACCCTCACCTATTTTCTAGCCAACCCGAATCTCGAGGGCGAGATTCATCTTAAGGGAGGTAGGTTTGTAACATCCCAAATTTTCAATTTGGAATGTTATACATTAGATCATCATTGCATACCATATTTTATTTTGCATTTTGGTTGATCGCAGAAATTCTACGCAACTCAATGACCCACGGAGAGAGTTGGGGATTTCGTTATTTTCATATTTGAGTTTTCTCAAATTTTGAGAACAGGATTATTTGATTTTATTTATTTTATCATCAATTATTTCTATTACAAAAATATGAGAGAGGGAATAAAATGACTTTCCCAAAATAAAGAAATATTGAGGATTTAATAATAAAATCAAATAAGATTTTATTTCGGAGTTTTTCGGTGTTTTATTTGAATTTAGGAAAAATGTGCGTTTTTCAAAATTTCATTTAGGTCCCAAATAAATGTTCACCTTGTGCAGCTTGATTTTAGAAGCCCGCGAAAATTTATTTCGGAATTTTTGGAGTCCGTTTAGTATTTCTTTTTATTTTTCTCCTGCGCGTAATTATTAAAAAAACGAACCGACCTACGGGCCGTGTCCGACTAGGACTCCGGCCCGGCTAGCCTTTATAAGCCGGGGGAGGCCCAGCCCCAGCCCCAGCCGAACCCTAGCGCCGCCCCAGCCCCACCCCGCCGCCGCCTCGCCGCCCGCGCCGCGCGCCGCCGCCTGCGCCGCCGCCGTCGCCCGCCACCGCGCCGCCGTCCGCCGCCTCGCCGGACGCCGCCGCCGTCGATCCCGCCGCCCGAGGTTCGCCGCGCCTCAAAATCCGTGCCGTTGTTTTTTTTAAAATCGATAGATTTTCGTCGGTTTTCGTCGGTTTATTTTTTTAGATTCGTTTTTTTGAATAGATCGGTTTTTCCGGTTTATTTAAATAGCGAGCGTTCGTCCGTTCGTTCGTTCTAGCGAACGTTCATCATTTTTCTTTTTCTCAGATTTAATTCACGATTTTTCTGATCGCGATTCCTGATCCGATTTTCGTTTTAGTATAACTGTTCGCTCGTTTATCGGAATCAGGCGATTCAAGCGCCTAGAGTTTCGTCTCGAAACCCTCTATCCGTTTAACCAACTTAAACCAGTTTTTGCTACTGTAAAATTTGTCCTAGATCCAGATTAGTAGAATGAAGTTGTTTTCTTTCGCCGTTTGACTTTCGTTGCTTCATTCGATTTGATTCTTTTTGCCAACCGGAGTTCTTAAGTTGAAACTTCTCTTATTTGAGTTTTACCCATGCATTAGATGAGTTCTTATTGTATGCTTGTTTGTTTGTTTGCGATAGAATACCCGGAGTGCGCCGCTTGTTACTTCGAATCACTAGGTTTCCCGGATCATCAGCAAGGCAAGTAACACTTTGATCATACCGTGTCTACTACCCAGTTTTATTGTATTAGATCAATCCTCACACATTGCATGGTCAGGATCTAATTAAATTGTGGGATGGGAAGTAGATGAGGTAGTACCTATTACCTGTTTATTATCAAACCTTGGGGAGTTACTTCTACGTTTGCTTATTATGCCATGCTATGCTAGTAGACATGGATTGGGTGAGTGATATCCATGACAGATGTGAGTTTTATTAATTAATGGTTTCCTTAAGGTGTCAACTTAAACACACATCTGGGTGGATTGAGGCACCTGGGTACTCTAGGACTTGCCTGTTTTCTTTTGGACCGCCACCCAGGCTCAAAGGGATCATGAGACTATTCATACTAGAAACTTCCGTGTGCAGCCACAAGCTATTATGGGCTCTAGCATAGTTGACTAAGTCGTGCGAACTCTTACAGTGGTAGACTAGCAGATGTAGGGGATGTAGGTGGTACGGTCTACCCGATCGTAAGGTGCCAGCGCTTCTGAAAGACTATGTCTCGGTCATCCGTTTCTCAGACACCATGTAGTGCGAGAAACCAAACGAAGGTGATCGAGTCTTGTGGGGAAAAGTGCGCAAACCTCTGCAGAGTGTAATAAACTAATCATGGTTAGCTGTGTCCCCGATTATGGACATCTTGAGTATCTAGTACTTGGATTATCATGTGAATCTCAACATGTTACTCTAAATTAATTTTGTTGGGTTATGTTTAATGATGATGCTTAATTGGGATTGAGAATGCTGTCAACCATTCTCAATGTTTAACAACTACCATGATAGTTAAATAAAATTTTATTCCTTCGAAGTAGGGAAAAATTGGCTTTACGCAAAACTGTAACCATAGAGCTTTCCACCAGCCAAATATGCATATAGTATAGCTGTTTCATTCCTTACTCTCTATGTGTTACATTGCCAGCATATTCCATGTGCTAACCCGTTTCGGGCTGCAACGTTAATGTTGCAGACTTTTCAGACGACGATTAAGGAGTTTTCAGGTCATGGTTCTATACTCAGTGATGCCGTTGGAGTTGATGGACTCACTTATCTTCCAAGCCTTCCGCTGTTATCGTTATTAGATGGCCTTAAGCCATATTTATTGTAATAAGCTCTCTTTTGAGACACTCGATGTAATAAGTGTGTGATTGCTACTCTACTATAAATCCTCCGACTACTGTGTGGTGTCAGCATTACTGACCCAGGGATAACACCGGAGCACAGAGATCAGACTGTTTGAGGTCTAGTCGCTACATGTAGAGGGATAAACTCAAGCAATATGATATAAACCCCATCTTTTTTATCCTCGATGGCAACAATATAATACGTGCCTTGCTGCCCTTGATGTCACTGGGAAAGGACACCGCAAGATTGAACCCAAAGCTAAGCACGTCTCCCATTGCAAGAAAGATCAATCTAGTAGGCCAAACCAAACTGATAATTCGAAGAGACTTGCAAAGATATTAAAGCATGCATAAAAGAATTCAGAGAAGAATCAAATATTTTTCATAGATAATCTTGATCATAAACCCATAATTCATCGGATCTCAAAAAACACACCGCAAAAAGAATTACATCGAATAGATCTCCAGGAGAATCGATGAGAACTTTGTATTGAGATCCAAAGAGAGAGAAGAAGCCATCTAGCTAATAACGATGGACCCAAAGGTCTGTGGTAAACTACTCACACATCATAGGAGAGGCTATGGTGTTGATGTAGAAGCCCTCCGTGATCGATTCCTCCTCTGGTGGAGCACCGGAAAAGGCCCCAAGATGGGATCTCACGGGTACAGAAGGTTGCGGCAGTGGAAATAGGGTTTCGTGGTGCTCCTAGATGTTTTCAGGGTATATGGGTATATATAGGAGGAAGAAGTAGGTCGGTGGAGCTGCGAGGGGCCCACAAGGGTGGGGGCGGGCCTACCCCCTGGGCGCACCCTCCTGCCTCGTGGCCTCCTCGCTTCTTTCTTGACGTCCACTCCAAGTCTCCTGGATCACGTTTGTTCCAAAAAAAACTCTGCAGAAGGTTTCATTCCGTTTGGATTCCGTTTGATATTCCTTTTCTGCGAAACACTAAAATAGGCAAAAAAAAAACAGCAATTTGCACTGTGCCTTTGGTTAATAGGTTAGTCTCAAAAATAATATAAAAAGGTATATTAAATCCTATTAAACATCCAAAACAGATAATATAATAGCATGGAACAATAAAAAATTATAGATACGTTGGAGACGTATCAAGCATCCCCAAGCTTAATTCCTGCTCGTCCTCGAGTAGGTAAATGATAAAAAGAGAATTTTTGATGCGGAGTGCTACTTGGCATAATTTCAATGTAAATCTTCTTAATTGTGTTATGAATATTCAGATTAGAAAGATTCAAGACAAAAGTTTATATTGACATAGAAAATAATAATACTTCAAGCATACTAACAAAGCAATCGTGTCTTCTAAAAATAACATGGCCAAAGAAAGTTATCCCTACAAAATCGTATAGTCTGGCTATGCTCTATCTTCACCACACAAAATATTTAAATCATGCACAACCCCGATGACAATCCAAGCAATTGTTTCATACTTTTGTTGTTCTCAAACTTTTTCAATCTTCACGCAATTCATGAGCGTGAGCCATGGACATAGCACTATAGGTGGAATATAATGGTGGTTGTGGAGAAGACAAAAAGGAGAAGATAGTCTCACATCAACTAGGCGTATCAACGAGCGATGGAGATGCCCATCAATAGATATCAATGTGAGTGAGTAGGGATTGCCATGCAACGGATGCAGTAGAGCTATAAGTGTATGAAAGCTCAACAAAAGAAACTAAGTGGGTGTGCATCCAACTTGCTTGCTCGCGAAGACCTAGGGCATTTTGAGGAAGCCCATCATTGGAATATACAAGCCAAGTTCTATAATGTAAAATTCCCAATAGTATATGAAAGTGACAACATAGGAGACTCCCTATCATGAAGATCATGGTGCTACTTTGAAGCACAAGTGTGGTAAAAGGATAGTAACATTGTCCCTTCTCTCTTTTTCTCTCATTTTTTTATTTGGGCCTTCTCTTTTTTATGGCCTATTTTTTCTTTTCTTTTTATTTTTCGTCCGGAGTCTCATCCCGACTTGTGGGGGAATCATAGTCTCCATCATCCTTTCCTCACTTGGGACAATGCTCTAATAATGATGATCATCACACTTTTATTTACTTACAACTCGATACTAGAACAACATATGACTCTATGTGAATGCCTCCGGTGTTGTACCGGGATAGGGTTGGGCATATAACCCGAAAACCGATGTACCGAACCGAATTAACCGGCACCAAAGCTGAATTCACCAAAACCGAGAACTTCGGTAGTACGTTTGGTTTACATTTGTTGAAAACCGAAATTAGTCCGATGAATACGGGTGTATCCCCTGGTTACCTGAATGGACCGAAAACCAAGTAAACATAGGGGTCAGACCTGCGCCGCTGCGCACCTGTTCCTACTCAAGTGCTCTTTCGTAAGAATATGGACAGTCCATTTTCTACTTCGTCGCTATATAATTACACGAGTCCCACAGCCGCATTGGGAAGTGGTGAACCTGACCAACTGATCCACCATCGTCATAAATTTTGTGTAAAAGAGAAGTAGTACTCCCTCGGGTAGGTGCTTCACCTTGTGAGCCCCACCACTAAATTTACAGAGTAAAATTTTGCTCGGGAGAATCAATCAGATGGAGTAGCCAAGGAGGCATTGTACATTAGAATAAAATATAGCAGCTCCTGCTACTGGAGGGTATTGTAGATTCAGAATAGAGGCCGTATCTCGGTGTTGTTCAGTCGAACCGACGACCGAACCGAAATTTCGGTACAAAGAATCTTCGGTCAGCTAATTTTTAATTGACCGATCGGTCAGTAATTTAGCAGAACCGGAACTTTACATCAACCGAGGAACCGACCCGATCGGTTCGGGGAGCCAAATGCCCAGCCCTATACCGCGATATGCAATGAATCAAGAGTGACATGTATGAAAGAATTATAAAGGTGGCTTTGCCACAAATATGATGTCAACTACATGATCATGCAAAGCAATATGACAATGATGAAACATGTCATAACAAACAGAATGTGGTAAGTTGCATGGCAATATATCTCGGAATGGCTATGGAAATGCCATAATAGGTAGGTAATGTGGCTGTTTTGAGGAAGGTATATGGTGGGTGTATGATACCGGCGAAAGGTGCGCGGTATTAGAGAGGCTAGCAATGGTGGAAGGGTGAGAGTGCGTATAATCCATGGACTCAACATTAGTCATAAAAAACTCACATACTTATTGCAAAAATCTATTAGTTACCGAAACAAAGTACTACGCGCATGCTCCTAGGGGGATAGATTGGTAGGAAAAGACCATCGTTCGACCCCGACCGCCACTCATAAGGAAGACAATCAATAAATAAATCATGCTCCGACTTCATCACATAATGGTTCACCATACGTGCATGCTACGGGAATCACAAACTTTAACACAAGTATTTCTCAAATTCACAACTACTCAACTAGCATGACTCTAATATCACCATCTTCATATCTCAAAACAATCATCAAGTATCAAACTTCTCATAGTATTCGATGCACTTTTTATGATAGTTTTTATTATACCCATCTTAGATGCCTATCATATTAGGACTAACTTTATAGCCAAAGCAAATTACCATGCTGTTCTATAAGACTCTCAAAATAATATAAGTGAATCATGAGAGATCAATAATTTCTATAAAATAAAACCACCACCGTGCTCTAAAAGGATATAAGTGAAGCACTAGAGCAAAATTATCTAGCTCAAAAGATATAAGTGAAGCACATAGACTATTCTAATAAATTCTGATTTAATTATGTGTGCATATCCAAAAGGTGTGTACAAAAAGGGTGATTGTGGTAAACTAAAAAACAAAGACTCAAATCATACAAGACGCTCCAAGCAAAACACATATCATGTGGTGAATAAAAATATAGTCTCAAGTAAAGTTACCGATGGACGAAGACGAAAGAGGGGATGCCTTCCGGGGCATCCCCAAGCTTAGGTTTTTGGTTGTCCTTGAATTTTACCTTGGGGTGCCTTGGGCATCCCCAAGCTTAGGCTCTTGCCAGTCCTTATTCCAAAATCCATCAAATCTTTACCCAAAACTTGAAAACTTCACAACACAAAACTCAACAGAAAATCTCATGAGCTCCGTTAGTATAAGAAAACAAACCACCACTTCAAGGTACTGTAATGAACTCATTCTTTATTTATATTGGTGTTAAACCTACTGTATTCCAACTTCTCTATGGTTCATACCCCCTGATACTAGCCATAGATTAATCAAAATAAGCAAACAACACACGAAAAACAGAATCTGTCAAAAACAGAATAGTCTGTAGTAATCTGTAGGTTCTGAATACTTTTGTAACACCAAAAATTCTGAAATAAATTGGTGGACGTGAGGAATTTTTCTATTAATCATCTACAAAAATAATCAACCTAATTGCACTCTCCAGTAAAAAAATGGTAGCAAATCTCGTGAGCGCTAAAGTTTCTGTTTTTTACAGCAAGATCGCAAAAACTCCCCCAAGTCTTCCCAAAGGTTCTACTTGGCACGAAAACTAATTAAAAACATATGAATTATTTATTACTAAACAGGAACAAAAAAGAAGAAACAAAAATAAAATTGGGTTGCCTCCCAACAAGCGCTATCGTTTAACGCCCCTTGCTAGACATAAAAAGAAAAATAGATCTAGGAATTGTCATCTTTGGTATGCAATTCTTCAATAGAACACTTATAACCCTTAGGAGTTTCCTTCTTTTTATTAATGAGCAAACTCCCAAGCAAGAAATCAAGAAATTTATTTGTAGCAAAAGGTTCCTTAATGATAGCAAAAAATTTGGGATGAACACTTATTGCTTTGAGATCCGTGTTTTCCTTACTAGAAGATTCACCTTTATTTTTAGGCACATACATATACTTGGCAACTCTAGTAGTAGGAGGATTTGGAGTATTTTTCACGGAATAAAAGGCAGACCCTAAGTTGGTAATAATATCCTCAAGTTTATCAATTCTTGTGGAATCTTGATCTATCTTTTCGTTAACTGTGGGTTCTTTTTCTTTAAAAAAATTCAGAGTAACTCCTACCTTAGATCCATATTGGGTAATCTAGTTGTGGATCTTTTTATCCAAATTCTCAATCAACTCTACAGTGGCAACTTTATTTTCAATAATTTCAAGCCTTTGCATCACATGTTCCAAAGTTAAAATAGTTTCGTTAACCAAGAGAGGTGGTGGCCCAAACAAATCTGCCATAGCATTATAAGAATCAAAAGTATGGCTAGCCAAGAAATTCCCTCCGGTAATGGTATCAAGAATATATCTATTCCAAGGGGTGATGCCTACAAAAAAATTGCGAAGAAGAACGGAAGTGGATTGCTTCCTAGTGGATCTATTTTGAGCATCGCAAATTCTATACCAAGCATCTTTTAAATTTTCTCCCTCCCTTTGTTTAAAATTAAGAACTTCATCATCGGGGGTACTAACGATGATAGAAGGGCTAGCCATAATAGCAAAACCAACGTTCTAACACTCGGATACACAAGAAGCAAGCGAAAAGATACAGACGGAAAAAGGGCGAACGGAAAAGATGGAGAATGAAACGGCAAGGGTGAAGTGGGGGAGAGGAAAACAAGAGGCAAATGGCAAATAATGTAATGCGCGGGATAAGAGTTTGTGATGGGTACTTGGTATGTCTTGACTTGTGCGTAGATCTCCCCGGCAACGGCGCCAGAAATCCTTCTTGCTACCTCTTGAGCATGCGTTGGTTTTCCCTTGAAGAGGAAAGGGTGATGCAGCAAAGTAGCATAAGTATTTCCCTCAGTTTTTGAGAACCAATGTATCAATCCAGTAGGATATTACACGCAAGCCCCTCGTACCTACACAAACAAATAAGAACCTCGCAACCAACACGATAAAGGGGTTGCAATCCCTTCACGGTCACTTACGAAAATGAGATCTGATAGAGATAATAAGACAAATATTTCTGGTATTTTTGTTGTATAGATTGGAAAATAAAGGTTGCAAAATAAATGGTGATATAAATTGCTAGTTGACGGGAGATTAATATGATGGAGAATAGACCCGGCGGCCATAGGTTTCACTAGTGGCTTCTCTCAAGATATCAAATTCTATGGTGGGTGAACAAATTACTGTCGAGCAATTGATAGAAAAGCGCATAGTTATGAGAATATCTAGGCATGATCATGTATATAGGCATCACATCTGCGACAAGTAGACCGAAACGATTCTGCATCCACTACTATTACTCCACACATCGACCGCTATCCAGCATGCATCTAGGGTATCAAGTTCATAAGAACAGAGTAACGCATTAGGCAAGATGACATGATGTAGAGGGATAAACTCAAGCAATATGATATAAACCCCATCTTTTTATCCTCGATGGCAACAATACAATACGTGCCTTGCTGCCCCTGTTGTTACTGGGAAAGGACACCGCATGATTGAACCCAAAGCTAAGCACTTCTGCCATTGCAAGAAAGATGAATCTAGTAGGCCAAACCAAACTGATAATTCGAAGAGACTTGCAAAGATATTAAATCATGCATAAAAGAATTCAGAGAAGAATCAAATATTGTTCATAGATAATCTTGATCATAAACCCATAATTCATCGGATCTCGACAAACACACCGCAACAAGTATTACATCGAATAGATCTCTAGGAGAATCAATGAGAACTTTGTATTGAGATCCAAAGAGAGAGAAGAAGCCATCTAGCTAATAACTATGGACCCGAAGGTCTGTGGTAAACTACTCACACATCATCGGAGAGGCTATGGTGTTGATGTAGAAGCCCTCCGTGATCGATTCCCCCTCCGGCGGAGCGCCGGAAAAGGCCCCAAGATGGGATCTCACGGGTAGAGAAGGTTGCGACGGTGGAAATAGGGTTTCGTGGTGCTCCTGGATGTTTTCAGGGTATATGGGTATATATAGGAGGAAGAAGTAGGTCGGTGGAGCTGCGAGGGGCCCACGAGGGTGGGGGCACGCCTACCCCCCTGGGCACACCCTCCTTCCTCGTAGCCTCCCCGCTTCTTTCTTGACGTCCAGTCCAAGTCTCCTGGATCATGTTTGTTCCAAAAATAACTCTCCCAAAGGTTTCATTCCGTTTGATATTCCTGTTCTGCGAAACACTGAAATAGGCAAAAAAACATCAATTTGCACTGGGCCTTTGGTTAATAGGTTAGTCCCAAAAATAATATAAAAAGGTATATTAAAGCCCATTAAACATCCAAAATAGATAATATAATAGCATGGAACAATCAAAAATCATAGATACGTTGGAGACGTATAAGTAACATAGAACAGGAAAATGTATGCTAGTAATTCTTGTATCGGAAACTTTCCTCATTTCCCCTACATCAATCATATCAATAAACCCCTCCACATCATTACGATGTGGTTCCTCTATGATGCCCGCAAAGGGTATCTTCCAGACTAACAAAAATCAAATAGTGACATCTCCTTAACCTCATCATATAAGTGAAATTCCACTGAAGGTGGTGATTTCTTAGCATGAAAGTAGAAATTTTGCACAAAAATATTAGTGAGGAGGAGATACTATTCGCACTGGTCGCGGAGGAAGTCGATGAGGCCTACATTCTTAGCCAAATAATAAAAGTCCACATATATCCCGACTGCTATCAAGAACTCATCACAAGGCCATTCGCACGGCCGAACCTCCGCATTGCGAGGGAGATTATATTTGGGCTTTTTATTCTCTTCACCTTGCTTATCCTTCGAGCTTTGGCTCGAAGAGCCCCTCAACAATCTCTTCATCATTTTCTTTCTCTGAAAAATTTCTGAAATTTTTAGTGACTCAAAATAAAAGTGAATCAAAGTCAACAAGATTGATAGCAACTACTCCTACAAGTGCCTAGAGGCCATATCATGCATTAAAACTACTTTTGACCACATAAATTTGACATGCAAGCTCAAGAACAGGGTCACCTAAGCAGCAAAAAAATGCAATAAATAAAGCACTAGAACAAAAACTAATTGGACCATTGAGGAGTCACATACTGAAGAATAATCCCCCAAAGCAGTTTTGTGAATGGAGCTTTGAGCAAGGAGATAAAAAATGGCAGTAAGATGAGCTAGAACTCGGGTTTGAGCTGGTGGATGATTTTTTCTGGAGGAAGACAAAGTGTGTGGGTGCAAGAATAAGTGGAGGGGGCTGTGTCGGGGAAACTGATCCTCGAACACCTATGGGGCCGGCGGACCATGCCCCTTTCGGTTCGGCGGGGGGCGGAGATCGCACGAAGAGCAGATCGAGGCGAAGCACACGAGCAGTTTACCCAGCTTCGGAGCTCTCCGGGGAGATAACACTCCTACTGCTGCTTGTCTGGTTCTATTATCTTCTTGCTCTAGAGAGAGAGCTAAGTGTTTTCTGGCTCACGAATGAATCGAACCGAACTGAACCCCCCCACCAACCCCCTCTACGTTGCGCATGGGCCTCCTTTTATACGCCAAAGGGGTCACCCACAGGTGGCAACGCAGAGAAGGGTACAAATGTAAAAAGTGAGGTGGTTGGTACAGCTACTTGTACAGTGCACCCTACCTAACCCTGACGACAGGGGACAAGGGCATTAAGTGCCCGTCTGCATCGCCCAAACAGTGCAGAAAAGGACCGTTAGGGGCGCCATCATTCGCCATGACGGCGATCTTGTCAGCTTCGCATGCCCCTGTGCACCGCTGGCTGCACAGCCTCCCGCCACGCGCGCCTGGAGAAGCCCCCAGGGCGACACGTTGGTGGATGCGCTGGAGCGTGGGCACAGAGTGGCCGCCTGCCGCGGCAAGTGCCTTGCCGCTGTTGTTATCTTGTCGGGTCCGAAAGCTTGTCGCTCACCGGGCCTCGAGGTACCTTGATTGGTCTTCCTGGCAAGCTCCTCTTGCCGGGGCCTTGTTGCCTTGCCGGAGCGCGAGGCGCGTCGCGGCAAGTTCCTTGGAGTGTCCTGGTTGGCCTTCCCGGCAAGCTCCTCTTGCCGGGGCCTTGTCTCCTGAGCTTAAATACTTTGTTCTTGAATGGCTCCAAGGGAACCTTGGAGGATCTTGGCGTTCGCTCGGCAAGCCTTGCCGCGGGGTGCTGCAACTGCCCGTGCACAAGTTCGGGGTACTAGGGTACCCCTATTCTAGTACACCGACAGGAGCCCCCGGGCCTGGGCCAGACACGGTGCCGAGCGCTGTTGGGCCAGGCCCAAGACAGGGCACGGGCACACGCGGACTGGGCCACACCGAATCTCACTCCGTATCCACCGCGCTCTCCCATAACGGCACGCGTTGAATGCGGCATCGTGGGAGAGATCGTGGGTGGTTGTTTATTCGGAAGGGCGAAACATCCGCCCCGTCCCTCTTTATAAGCAGAGGAAACAGGGGCAGTTCGTTCCCCCTCGCTGGTTGCTGCTACTTCATCTTCACGAACCTCCGCCACTCCCCCCTTCTTCTCGAAGCCGAGAGAGCAGCGCTCCGCCCCCCATTGCCACCAGCATCACCACGCCGTCGACCTCCCTCACCACCTCCGCCATGGCCCCGAAAGCCGACAAGGGAAAGGGCGTGAAGTCGGCCGAGGCGCAGCGGCTCGCAGCGGAAGGAGCAGGCGATCTTCTCCCCTCAGCTCGGCGTGCAGGAGCTGAGGGAGTACTTCTACCTCTTTTGGGCGACGGAGACGCGTGTGCATCCGCGCACAAGGGTACTCCCGGCCGCTGCTTCGGAGCTGGCTCCAAATGGGTACCCATTCTTCGCGCTATTCTTCTATTGCGGGCTCTGCCCGCCCTTCTCGGAGTTCTTCTGCGATATCATGAACACATACAGCTTCTGCCTCCTTGACTTCACCCCCAACGCTGTTCTGACCATGGCAATTTTCGCACCTTTGTGTGAAAACTTTGTCGGAGTCCACCCCAGTGTTGCCCTTTTCCGCCACTACTTCATACCTCGGGTAGAGAGAGGAGAGCCGCTTGCCGGAGGGATTGCCTGGATCTTGAGAGTCGGCAAGAAGGAGGCGTACTTGGAGGGTGAGCTCCGCAGCAAGTGGGATGAGTGGAGAGCGGAGTGGTGCTGGATTGTCGAGGAGAATCCGCAGCCCTTCACCGCAGTGCGCCAAACTCCAATAGTGCGCGGCAATGACTGGAGCAACGTGGCCCCGGAAGACGAGAGGCTGAAGATCGCCATTACTAGGATCCTTCACCTTAGGCTTGTCGGGCTGATTGTAGGCGCTGTAGGCGCAGATTTCCTCCGCCGCCGCATCGCCCCCCTGCAGGAGAGGGGGAGGCCCGCCTGGGAATTCAAGAACTCGGCGGACATCATGAGGCTGCGGCCGGGCCTCAACTACAACTTCACCGTCTTGGAGCTGGATGCAATGCTCCTGGAGTTGTTCAAACGCGACCCCCAGCACCCATTCACGCTGCCGAGGGGCGTTGTCCCATTATGCAACAATTCTTCGCTTGACCGGATCCGCGCCATGATGCCGTTGTGTGATTCACACGGAATCGTTCCAACTTGGCAAGAGCCTATAGATGACGTCGTGCAAGCGTTCTTCGACAACTTGGAAGAGGTGCCGGTCCACGCTAACGAGCAGAAGAGCCTCACCCGTGACACCACCGACGAGGAGCTGCAGCGCATCGCCACTAGGGCGGAAGAGGTTGCGGCCACAGCTGCCGCGGGCGTGTTTGGGTTCACTGTGGAGGAGGCGGAGGCTGCAGAGGCGGCAAACCTTGCCGAGCGCGCGGAGTTCATTGGCGAGGAGGAGCCTGCCGGTTCCGAAGCCGAGCCGAGCGAGGCCGGCGAGGAGGAGCCCGAGCCTTCAGAAAACTTGCCGCAGGCGGAGCCCCCGGCCCCGCCAAGAAGGCGCCTTCGCAGGGCCGGGGACGCAGTGGGGCGGCAGCCGGGTCAACAGCCGCCGAGTCGTGCGACGCGCTCTACCGCGGCAAGCAATGTTACCGCAGGAGCGCTTCACGCAACAACGGCAACTGGAGCGGGATCTTCCTAGGCCACCGCCACCGCCCCCGCCAAGCGGGCAAGGGATCCTACTCCTCCGCCTCGCCGCACCGGAGGAGGGCCGGACTTCGATCTTTCCGCGCTCAGCTCCGACGAGGAGGAAGAAGGGTAAGTTTCTTCGGTGCTCTTGTAGTTCTTCAATCTTGTTGTTTATATCTTGTATCTGACTTGCTCCAATCTGGACTCCTTTCTTTTCAGGACGCTGGCCCAGAGAGCGGCGAAGAGGGCCAAGGCCGCGGTGATTGTCATCGAGGATGACCCCACCGTGTCAGCAGGAGGTGGGTTCGAGACCACCTTGACGGACCCGACAATCACTCCTCAAAGCAGCCCCCAGCGCAGCCCCCAGCGTAAGTTCATAGTTTAGCCTTCTGCTGCCGGGCGCGCTTGAGTGCTTTTTCCTTTGTTGATATCTTGCTTGTTGATTTGTGTAGGAGCAGAGCAGCCACATCAGGAGCGCCCGGAAGCTGGTCCCGAAGTGCCATCTGCTTCGACTATGCCGCCAAGGGAGGGGTTCCTGGTAAGGGAGCGCTCTCCGACAAGGGAGAACTCTCCAGCAAGGGACAACACCGTCGATCCTGCGGCGACCGAGACCGCAACTGCAGATCTTGGCGCAGGTAATTCACTTGTCCAAAAACTTTTCCTTGGGTTCTTCTTCTTCTGATTTTCTTCTCTTGGATTTTTGATTGATTTTTCTCCCTTCTTCGTTCTTCAGACCCCTCTGCTACTGAGCCAATGGAGACAGAGGGCACCGGCGAGGAAGGGGCCGGTGCTGATGAGACCGCCGGCGAGGAGGCCGCCAGGGCTGCCGCTGCAGAAGCCGGTGAGGGGTCGGGCGATCGCACTGACGACCCTGAGGCCGCAGGAGCGCCAGGCGCTGCGCCGACCGCCGATCCCTCTGCCGCTTCTGCGGAGCCGGGCTCCGAGGGGCCCCAGCCCGGCGCCTACTTGCAGACCGGCGACAATATCTTCATCAAGCTACCCTGGGCGTCGAGCTCCAGGGCGCCGGTCGAGGGGGAAACTTTCGACGGGGAGGTGCTCGCCTCTGTTGGATTGTCGTTGGTCGACGCGCCCAGCAGCAGCAGCAGCGAGCCTGAGGAGGAGGAGCTGCTGCGGAAGCTGCTGTCACTCTACCGCGCCCGGCAAGCCAAGCTGGCTTCCCGGGAAGCGCTTGTTGCGAAGGCGGGAGTTGACATGGAGAAGCGCGCGGAGGAGCTCCGGGGCCACAATCAAGAAGCTCTCTGGTCCCTGGCGTAGGAGCGGGAGCGACTCGACGAGGAGCGCACGACCTTCCTTCTCGAGAAGGCCGAAGCTGAGGAGGAGCAAAGGCTGGCCGCCGAGAAGCAGTCCGCGCGGGAAGGTGAACTAGTGCAGCGGAAGGCCAACCTCGACAGCTACGAGGAAGAGCTCGCCGAGCGCGAGCAAGCACTTGGCGGGACGCTCAAGGAGGCAAAGGACGCTGCGGCAATTGCAGAGGCCACCAAGAAATAGCTGGAGGAGAAGGTGGCGCAGCTGGAGACCAACATTGGGAAGAGCGGCGAGGAGCTTGCCGCGCTCAAGCATGAGCGTGAGAAGGATGCTGCCGCCCACGGTGAGCTGCAAGGTCTTCTCGCTGAGAGGGGCAAGGAGCTCAGTGCCGCCAAGGATTCCAAAGCAGACCTGGAGCTGAAGCTGGCCACAGTGACGCAGACGCTGGAGGCCGCCAAGGAGCGGGAGAAGACCTTGTCGGAGAAGGTCAAGGCTGACGCGGCGCTGCTGGAGAGCATTGCAGTTACCCAGAACTCGTTCAGAGACACTGTGGAGCACTGGACCGAGGGTCTGGTGAACATTGCCGCAGTCATCAACGAGGAGTTGGCGCAGCTGGGGATGGAGGAATTTGGGTATCCTTCCGACGAGAGTCTTCAACCCAGCGCCAAGCTCAGCCTGTTCTTCAAGGGCGTGGCGACGGCACTCCAGCGGCTCTGGGAGAGGATCCCAGAGCAGCTGGCCGACGAGTCATGCAAAATCTGCACCGGGGTTCTCCAGAAGGTGCTGATAAAGGTGGCCTTCCGCAATCCAGGCCTCAGTTTCACCAACGTCCTCAGGTCCTTGCCGCCTGACGCCGATCTGGATGCACTCAAGGCCCTTGTCGCACCCATTGTGGACAAGGTGAGCAAGATCAAGAGGGTCGAGGGCGGACGCGTAGACTAGGCCGTCCATTTCTTCTCTTCCCTTGCCGCTGCTAATCATGTTATGAAAACATTCTGTTAGAGCCGCGACAAGTTATCTTGTAATATAACTTTATTTCTGTTATCAATTGCTATGTTATTTCCTCTACTAGATTCCTTCTTTTGTATGTTTTTACCCTACGCTTCTAGGGAACTTGTCGGCGCAGGCACCCGAGCCGCGAGCGCTGAGTGCGGAACTTCAGCAGCCTGCTGGCGGCGCTGCTTCCGACAAGAAACCTTGTCGCGACTAGATGCAGCACACTTAAGCTGTTGAGCGGACTCGAAACAAAGTAAGGGCGCAACTAGCCATGAGTTGGTTCCTCCGCGCACAGGTTTTCCATACAAAGCAGGGTCGTTCGAGGAAGATAACTCAAAAATTTAAAAACTGATTGCTCAAACTTTGGCAACTTAGCTTTTCTGTCGTTTGCTTCCCGGCAAGGCAAGACTTCGCTTGAACGACGCCTGGTCCATACCACAATCTTCTCCCTCCCCCAGCAAACATGTGTGCGAGGGAACCTCCTTTTCCTTTGTTGAAAAAGAAGAAAGAAGAGAAAATAACGATATGGAGCCCTTCGGCTCGTTACTGCTCACCGGATGTAGGTGTTGCACAAAGTGTCAGATAACGCATGCGGGAAACAAACTAATGCATGAAATGGACAAGTTGTGCGGAGCACATGGGGTTCTTTTTATGCACGGGATCTGCGCCCGGCTTTGTACAAAGGATTATATGCAACAACGGCAAGACTTGTACAAAAGGTGGTTGCCGGAACGGGGTTCCAGCAACCGCGCCCTACGGGAAAAACTTACGAAGATGTTCTATGGTCCAGGAGTTGCTCACCGGAATGCCATCTTCGGTCTCAAGGCGGACAGCGCCGGGCCTTGTGACTCGTCTCACCCGATAAGGGCCTTCCCACTTCGGCGTCAACTTGTTGGAATTCTTGGCAGACTGAACGCGCCGAAGAACAAGGTCGCCTTCCTCAAAGCTTCTGGACTTAACTTTGCAGCTATGGTAGCGGCGTAAAGCTTGCTGGTATCGAGCAGCTCGTACAGCAGCCTGAAGACGATCTTTCTCAAGGAGCATCGCATCGTCTTGTCGCAGCTGTTCTTGCTCAAACTCATCATAAGCGAGCACTCAAGGCGATCCGTATATGAGTTCCGTGGGGAGAACTGCCTGTGCTCCATAGACTAGAGCGAAAGGCGTCTGGCCAGTGGCTCGATTTGGCGTCGTTCTGATCGACCAAAGAACCACCGGCAGCTCCTCGATCCAGTTTCTTCCACACTTGCGCAGCCTGTCGAAAGTTCTGGTCTTGAGCCCGCGCAGCACTTCAGCATTTGCCCTCTCTGCTTGACCGTTGCTTCTCGGATGAGCAACAGAAGCGAAGCAGACCTTGGCGCCAAGGTCTTGGACGTACTTCATGAAGGTGCGGCTCGTGAACTGCGTGCCGTTGTCGGTGATGATCCTGTTAGGGATCCCGAAATGGCAAACAATTGACCTAAAGAACTTGACTGCTGACTGTGCTGTCACCTTCCTCACTGGCTGCACTTCCGGCCACTTTGTGAACTTGTCGATTGCGACGTACAAGTACTCAAAGCCCCCGACAGCTCGGGGGAAAGGGCCGAGGATATCGAGCCCCCAGACCGAAAATGGCCAGGATAAAGGGATCGTCTGGAGAGTTTGAGCTGGCTGGTGTATCTGTTTGGAGTGGAACTGGCACGCTTCACACTTGGTTACTTGTGCAGTTGCATCCTGGAGGGCTGTCGGCCAAAAGAAGCCTTGCCGGCAAGTGCCCTTGCGCCTATGTGGTGGCCACATATGCCTCCATGTATCTCTGCCAACAGCTTTTGTCCATCTTCCCGGCAAATACACTTCAATTTCACACCGTTGAGTCTTCTTCTGTACAGTATGTTATCGACAAACTGGTACATACTTGACTGCCGGGCTACTCTTTCCGCTTCTTCTTGCTCTTCGGGAAATTCTCCCGTCTGAAGGAAATGGACAATCTGCTGTGCCCATGCTGGAGCTTGTGGCTCGGCAACAAGGACTAAAGGCACATCTGCTGCTGCGGGAACATCCGCTTCTATGGCAAGGACTTGCGGCCCTGCCGGAGCTTGATGTTCCCCGGCAAGCTTGCCGGAGCAAAACTTGTCGGGAGCGTCTACTTCAACGGAACAAACCATAAGGTTTGCCGGAGCAGACTGCCCCTCAGCATTCTTGGTGTTGACTTGGGGACTTTCTTGGCAGCGGCTTCGGGGAGCTCTGCCGGAAAGTAGTCGCCAGAAACCAACTTCCTCTTCTTGCTTTGTCCAGTTGAGGGTGTTACGGATGGTTGAGTCAACTTGAGCACAAAGATCCCTGGTTCCACAGGTAACTTTAGTGCGGCGCACTTTGAAAGGCCATCAGCAATGTCATTCTGAGCTCTCGGGATATGTTCCATCTGTAGGCCGTCAAAGTGCTCTTCTAGCTTCCTCACTTCATCAACATATGCTTCCATCAATGGACTCTGGTAGTTCTTGTTCACTTGGCGGACGACAAGCTGTGAGTCACCCCTGACAATGAGCTTCTTGATCCCAAGGTCTGCTGCGATTCTGAGACCGGCAAGCAATCCTTCATACTCTGCAGTATTGTTGGTTGCTTGCTCCTTGGGAAAGTGCATCTGGACTACGTACTTGAGGTGCTCTCCGGTCGGTGCGACAAGCAGCACGCCCGCACCAGCGCCTTGCAGCGAGAAGGCACCATCAAAGTACATCAGCCACTCTCTGCTTGCCTCTTTGACGGGGATGCTCATCTCTGGAATCTCTTCATCTGGGGTTGGCGTCCACTCTGCTATGAACTCTGCCAATGCTCTGCTTTGGATAGTTGAAGTGCTCTCAAATTTGAGGCCAAAGCTTGACAGTTCCAACGCCCACTCGACAATCCTGCCTGTTGCTTCTGGATTTTGCAGTATCCTCTTCAGCGGAAAGCGAGTGACGACTGTGATTTCATGTGCTTGGAAGTAATGGCGCAACTTTCTCGAGGCCATGAGGAGGCCGAAAAGCAACTTCTGCACACCAGAGTACCTTGATCTAGCCCCCTGCAGAAGGGAACTGACAAAGTAAACTGGACGCTGCACCATTCTCTTCTGCATCTTATCATGCTCCTGCACATATCCATCTTTGTCGGGACCAGAGCTTGTCGGCGAAGCCCCCTGCTTGTCGCTGGATGCATCTGCCGTGGTTGCTGGCTCATCATCTGCCTCTCTCTCCGCCACTAACGCAGCACTAACCACTTGATTGGTTGCCGCTATATACAGCAGCAACTTCTCTTGCGGCTTAGGTGCGACAAGTGTTGGAGTGGAGGACAGGTATCTCTTCAAGTCCTGCAGCGCAGCCTCCGCCTCCGGAGTCCATTTCATTGGACCTGCCTTTTTCAAAATTTTGAAAAATGGCAGGGCGCGCTCAGCAGATCTAGAGATAAACCTGTTGAGAGCAGCCACGCAACCGGCAAGCCTTCGTACATCCTTGACGCGCTTTGGTGCTTCGATCTGCTCAATGGCCTTAATCTTGTCGGGATTGGCTTCAATTCCCCACTGAGACACGAAGAACCCGAGAAGCTTGCCGGAAGGGACTCCAAACACGCACTTCTCGGGGTTAAGCTTGAGGTTGATCTTGCGCAGATTCGCAAATGTCTCGTCTAAATCTTGAATCAGGGTCGCCCTGTTCTTGCTCTTGACCACTATGTCATCCATGTAAGCTTCCACATTTCTGTGCATTTGCGGCTCAAAAGCGTGGTGGACTACCCTTGCGAATGCTGAACCAGCATTCTTCAGACCGAAAGGCATCCGTACGAAGCAGTACATGCCACACGGGGTGATAAATGCGGTTTTCTCTTCATCCTCTTCTGCCATGAAGATCTGATGGTATCCTGAGTATGCATCAAGAAATGAAAGCAAATCACATCCGGCTGTGGAGTCAACAATCTGGTCAATGCGCGGCAAGGTAAATGGGTCTTTGGGACAAGCTTTATTAACATCAGTGAAGTCAATACAAAGTCTCCATTTCCTGTTAGCCTTGCGCACAACAACAGGATTGGCCAACCACGTGGGATGGAGCACTCCTCTGACAAGGCCTGCTGCTTCCAACTTCTTGATTTCTTCTGCGATGAATTCTTGGCGCTCCACTGCCTGCTTCCTGACTCTCTGCTTGACGGGCCGCGCATGAGGACAGACGGCAAGGTGGTGCTCAATTACTTTCTTGGGAACACCGGGGATATCAGACGGTTGCCATGCAAATACGTCGACATTCGCCCGCAGGAAAGCAACAAGCGCGCTTTCCTATTTGGGGTCAAGAGTGGCGCTGATGGTGAAGGTACCACCAGCGCCATCCTCCTTGGCGGACACTTTCTTGGTCTCAGGTGGGGCTGCCATTGCCTTCTTACACTTGCCGGTGGAGCTCGATGGTGCGTCCTCGACGGTAGCGCAGCACTCCGAAGAGGTGCGCTTGCCAGAGTGGGCATCAGAGCTCTTGCCGGACTTGGTCTTCTTCTTCTCCCCGGGAGCTTCAGCGGCAAGTCTGCTGCGGCTACTGCTTCCCGGTAGATCTTGTCGGCACAGATAAGAGCATCCTTCTTGTCGCCAGGGATAGAGATGACACTTATCGGGCCTGGCATTTTCAGTATGTTGTATGCATAGTGAGATGCTGCCAAGAACTTGGCGAGTGCCGGACGGCCAAGGATTCCATTGTAAGGTAATGGAAAGTCAGCAACATCAAATGTGACCCTCTCAGTTCTGAAGTTCAGTTCGCTGCCAAATGTTACCGGCAACGTGATCTTTCCCTTCGGCTTGCTCCTTCCAGGGTTGATTCCTTGAAATGTACCGGTCTCTTCGAGCTCGCTATCAGGGATCTGGAGTTTCTGGAGCACCGCGGAGGAGATCAGGTTCAAGCCGGCCCCGCCGTCAACTAGCATCTTAGTGACCTTGAGGTTGCGGATTGTTGGTGAAACCAACATCGGCAAGCACCCGACCGCAGTTATGCGATCCGGGTGGTCCTCAATATCAAAGATGATAGGCGTGCCGGACCATTTCAGAGGCTTGCATGACTCGACGGGTGGTTCTGCTGCATTAACTTCCCGCACCCACTGCTTGAGCTGACGGTGCGAGGTATGCAGAGAAGCACCACCGTCAACGCAGAGGACCTCTGTGGCTTTCTGGAACTCCTGCTCATCAGTCTCCTCGTCATCCATGTCTTCATCGTCGTTGTCATCTTCATCCTTGTCGCGGCCGCGGGGAGGTCTGTCTCCTTGCCGTTGCTTGGCCTTGCCGCGGTGTCCTCCTCGGCCGGGACGTTTCTTGCAGGATCCCCCAGCACCTTCCTGGGCCTTCTCCTTGTCGCGCCGCTCGTATTCAGCTTTCTGTTGCTCAACAAGCTGCTCGACTTTCTTACAGTTCTGGAGATCATGGCCCTTGGTGCGGTGGATCTTGCAATACTGCTTGTTGGTGCCGTCCTGCTTGTCGGCGACCGCCACCTCCGCGGCAACCTCCTTGCCGGAGTCACCAGCTTTGGCTTCCTTGGCGCCACCACCGTTGCTGGACTGCTCAACAACTAGCACCTCTTTGCCTTTCCTCCTTCTGTTGTTCCGCCGCCGGTTTTTCCTTGACGGGGCAGCATCTTCACTGTCAGATCCTCCCGCTCCTACATTCTCTCTGGGGAGTCTCCTCCCTTCCTCAGTGCGTGCACACTTGTCGGCCAGTGCGTATAACTCACTGACGTCCCTGATCTTGCACATCGCCATTTCCTCCCGCATCCTGCAGTTCCGCATGTTCTGATGGAACGTGCTGATCACCGCGGCAGGGTGGACGTCTGGGATGTTGTGTTGCACACTGCTGAATCTCTGAATGTACTTGCACAGGGGCTCTCCTTCCTTCTGGGCGAGCAGATGAAGATCACTCTCCTGGCCATGAGGCTTGTGTCCGCCTGTGAAGGCGCCGACGAATTGATGACACAGATCAGCCCAAGAGGATATTGAGTTGTCCGGCAAGTGCATAAGCCAAGATCTGACGTTGGGCTTGAGCACCAGCGGGAAGTAGTTGGCAAGGATCTTGTCATCCCGTCCCCCGGCAGCCTGCACCGCGATGGTGTAGATGCTGAGGAACTCTGACGGATGCGTCTTGCCGTCGTACTTCTCCGGTGCGTCTGGCTTGAAGTTCTTCGTGCTGGGCCACTGGACTTGCTGCAGCTCACGAGTGAACGCAGGGCAACCTACCGCGTACGGCAGATCGCCTGGTTCCCCTGGCGCATGCATGTCAACAGAGGGCCCAGCGCGCTTGTCGGATTGACGTCGCGCTTCTCTTCAGCGCTCGATGCGAGTTCGAGCGTCTTCTTCTTGTCAATCATGAAGAACTTGGCGCTGATCGCGACGAGCTTGCGGATCCGAAGATGCGGTGGAGTCGCTGTCGAGGTGGATCCGGCGAGTCGGCGATCTTGGCCTTCGGGGTGGTGATTGCATGGTAGTTGCACCTCCACCCATTTCGTCGCCACCGGCTCGCACCCGGCAACCCTGCCGCGGCGGCGACGCGCTCGGCCGCCATGGAGTGTCGCCGTTGGCGTAGCCGATGAGACTCTGAATGGTGGCCCTCCATTCGTCGATCTTGTCCGACGTCGGAGGGTAATCTAGGAGAAGTTGAGCTCGCGCCAAAGCTTCTGCTGGAGTGGTGGGTGGCAGGGGCGGACGGCGCGAGGAGCGAGACGTGCTCGAACTTCTAACTATGTTAGAAGGAGCAGTATCCCGTCCAGGCGACCGTACCCCGCTCGTGCCAACATGCTGGCGTGCATGCTGGTCTTGAGCGCCCCGAGATCCACCAGCTTGGTCTTGGCCTATCACGCGTATGGCACTACGAGTGCCATGACGCTGTTGATCTTGCGCCTCCTGAGAGTAGCGCGGAACATGTACAGTCGCCGAGGTTTGTGCAGCCTTGTTCTTGGACCTAGCGGCATCATGAACTTCCTCGTCGACGTCCATTCTTCCGCCGGCGTCCATTCCACCACCCGTTTGCTCCAACGGTGGCGGAAGTGACGTGGACGGAGCGGCTGACGCCGAAGTCTTCTTCTTCGGTGGCATGTTGATGAAGGGAATGAAGATCTAGCTCGTGTGAATGCCGGATCAGGTTCACACAATCTCGACGCCCCCTACCTGGCGCGCCAAAGATGTCGGGGAAACTGATCCTCGAACACCTATGGGGCCGGCGGACCGGGCCCCTTTCGGTTCGACGGGGGGCGGAGATCGCACGAAGAGCAGATCGAGGCGAAGCACACGAGTAGTTTACCCAGCTTCGGAGCTCTCCGGGGAGATAACACTCCTACTGCTGCTTGTCTGGTTCTATTATCTTCTTGCTCTAGAGAGAGAGCTAAGTGTTTTCTGGCTCACGAATGAATCGAACCGAACCGAACCCCCCCACCAACCCCCTCTACGTTGCGCATGGGCCTCCTTTTATACGCCAAAGGGGTCACCGACAGGTGGCAACGCAGAGAAGGGTACAAATGTAAAAAGTGAGGTGGTTGGTACAGCTACTTGTACAGTGCACCCTACCTAACCCTGACGGCAGGGGACAAGGGCATTAAGTGCCCGTCTGCATTGCCCAAACAGTGCAGAAAAGGACCGTTAGGGGCGCCATCGTTCGCCATGACGGCGACCTTGTCAGCTTCGCATGCCCCTGCGCACCGCTGGCTGCACAGCCTCCCGCCACGCGTGCCTGGAGAAGCCCCCAGGGCGACACATTGGTGGATGCGCTGGAGCGTGGGCACAGAGTGGCCGCCTGCCGCGGCAAGCGCCTTGCCGCTGTTGTTATCTTGTCGGGTCCGGAAGCTTATCGCTTACCGGGCCTCGAGGTACCTTGGTTGGTCTTCCCGGCAAGCTCCTCTTGCCGGGGCCTTGTTGCCTTGCCGGAGCGCGAGGCGCATCGCGGCAAGTTCCTTGGAGTGTCCTGGTTGGCCTTCCCGGCAAGCTCCTCTTGCCGGGGCCTTGTCTCCTGAGCTTAAATACTTTGTTCTTGAATGGCTCCAAGGGAACCTTGGAGGATCTTGGCGTTCGCCCGGCAAGCCTTGCCGCGGGGTGCTGCAACTGCCCGTGCACAAGTTCGGGGTACTAGGGTACCCCTATTCTAGTACACCGACAGGCTGCTACGTCTTGAGCTTGCGTTGGTTTTCCCCGAAGAGGAAGGGATGATGCAGCAGAGTAGCGTAAGTATTTCCCTCAGTTTTTGAGAACCAAGGTATCAATCCAGTAGGAGCCCACACTCAAGTCCCTCATACCTGCACAAAGCGATAGCTACTCGCAACCAATGCGATTAGGGGTTGTCAAGCCCTTCACGGTCACTTACGAGAGTGAGATCTGATAGATAGAATATTTTTGGTATTTTTGATATAAAGATGCAAAGTAAAAAGTAAAAGCTATGTAAATAGCAAAACAATATAAAAGTGATGGAGATTGATATGATGAGAATAGACCTGGGGGCCATAGGTTTCACTAGTGGCTTCTCTCAAGAGCATAAGTATTCTACGGTGGGTGAACAAATTACTGTTGAGCAATTGATAGAATTGAGCATAATTATGAGAATATCTAGGCATGATCATGTATATAGGCATCACGTCCGTGACAAGTATATCGAAACGATTCTGCATCTACTACTATTACTCCCCTCATCGACCGCTATCCAGCATGCATCTAGAGTATTAAGTTAAAAACAGAGTAAGGCCTTAAGCAAGATGACATGATGTAGAGAGATAAATTCATGCGATATGAAATAAACCCCATATTGTTATCCTCTATGGCAATGATACAATACGTGCCTTGCTGCCCCTTCTGTCACTGGGTAAGGACACCGCAAGATCGAACCCAAAGCTAAGCACTTCTCCCATGGCAAGAACTACCAATCTAGTTGGCCAAACCAAATGGATAATTCGAAGAGACTTGCAAAGATAACCAATCATGCATAAAAGAATTCAGAGAAGATTCAAATATTATTCATAGATAGACTTGATCATAAACCCACAATTCATCGATCTCAACAAACACACCGCAAAAAGAAGATTACATCGAATAGATCTCCACAAGAGAGGGAGAGAACTTTGTATTGAGATTCAAAGAGAGAGAAGAAGCCATCTAGCTACTAACTATGGAACCGAAGGTCTGAAGTAAACTACTCACACTTCATCGGAGATGCTATGATGATGTAGAAGCCCTCCGTGATGACGGCCCTCTTCCGGCGGAGCTCCGGAACAGGCCCCAAGATGGGATCTCGTGGATACAGAAAGTTGCGGCGGTGGAATTAGGTTTTTGGCTCCTGTTCTGATCGTTTGGGGGTACGTGTGTATATATAGGAGTAGGGCTGGAAAAAAAGCTCGAAGCTCGTGAGCTAAACGAGTAGCTCGTGACTCGGCTCGAATTGACTCGAACTCGAAGAATAACGAGTCAAGCCAAGCTTTAGTGTAAGATCGTTTATAGACCAAGTTAAACGAGCCAATCTCACGAGTACTCGTGTAACTCGTTAGGCTCTGTACAAAAGACCAGCCACTCCCAATATAAAAAAAGATCAGCCACTCAGCACCCTATGTCCTAGGCGCACAACACAAGGCCTAGCCGTTGAAGGCCCAACCTCCTAGGAGACTCATGCGTTACAAGGAAATTACTATTGTTAGTGATATATATGTTTAATATATACATAATTATTTTTATAATATTTGAGGGTTTTATGTTCATATCTTTAACGAGCTTAACAAGCTAAACGAGCCAGCTCATGAGTTATACGAGTCGAGCCAATCTTGGATTTGAGCTCGTTATAATAACGAGTCGAGTCGAGCTAGCTCATTAATGAAATGAGCTCTAGCGAGTCGAGCCGAGCTAGCTCGACTCGACTCGAATTCCAGCCCTATATAGGAGGAAGGAGTATGTCAGTGGAGCACCAAGGGGCCCACGAGGCAGGGGGGCGCGCCCTAGGGGAGGGGGGCGCCCCCACCCTCGTGAACACCTCTTTGCTTCCTTGCAGTAGGGTCCAAGTCTCTTGGATCACGTTCGGTGAGAAAATCACGTTCCCAAAGATTTTATTCCGTTTGGACTCCGTTTGATATTCCGTTTATCTGAAACACTGAAATAGGCAAAAAAACAGCAATTCTGGGCTGGGCCTTCGGTTAATAGGTTAGTCCCAAAAATAATATAAAAGTGGAAAATAAAGCCCAATATAGTCCAAAACAGTAGATAATATAGCATGGAGCAATAAAAAATTATAGATACGTTGGAGACGTATCAGGGGCCCACATGGGGTCCACGAGGCAGGGGGCGCCCAGGGGGGTGGGCGCGCCAGGACCCTCATGGCCAGGTGGAGTGGCCCCCAGGTGTGTTCTCAGTGCCAATAATTCTTAAATATTCTAGAAAAAATCATATACAATTTTCAGTGCATTTGGAGAACTTCTATTTTTGGGGTATTTGTTATTGCAAGGATAATTCAGAAAACAGACAGAAAATACTATGTTTGCTTTATTTAATCTAAATAACAGAAGGTAAAAAGAGGGTACAGAGAGTTGTGCTTTCTAACTTCATACATCTCATGCTCATCAAAAGGAATCCACTAACAAGGTTGATCAAGTCTTGTTAACAAACTCTTTTCGAATAACATGAAACCGGAGAATTTTGAATAACACTAGGTTACCTCAATAGGGAGATGCACATCCCCAACAATAAGAATATCATATTTCTTCTTGACAGTAGGAAGAGGAAATTCAAAACCTCCAATAATAATCGTTGAAGTTTTTCCAATAGAATTAATACTGTGGACTTGAGGTTGTTTCCTCAGAAAGTGTACCGTATGCTCATTACCATTAACATGAAAAGTGACATTACCTTTGCTGCAATCAATAATAGCCCCTGCAGTATTCAAAAAGGGTCTACCAAGGATAATCGACATACTATCGTCCTCAGGAATATCAAGAATAATAAAGTCCGTTAAAACAGTAACGTTTGCAACCACAATAGGCACATCCTCACAAATACCGGCATGTATAGCAGTTGATTTATCAGCCATTTGCAAAGATAATTCAGTAGGTGTCAACTTATTAAAATCAAGTCTACAATATAAAGAGAGAGGCATAACACTAACACCGGCTCCGAGATCACATAAATCAGTTTTAACATAGTTTCTTTCAATGGAGCATGGTATAGTTGGTACTCCTCGATCTCCAAGTTTCTTTGGTATTCCACCCTTAAAAGTATAATTAGCAAGCATGGTGGAAATTTCAGCTTCCGGTATCTTTCTTTTATTTGTAACAATATCTTTCATGTACTTAGCATAAGGATTCATTTTAAGCATATCAGTCAAATGCATACGCAAAAAGATAGGTCTAATCATTTCAGCAAAGCGCTCAAAATCCTCATCATCCTTTTTCTTGGATGGTTTAGGAGCAAAGGGCATGGGTTTATGAACCCATGGTTCTCTTTCTTTACCATGCTTCCTAGCAACAAAGTCTCTTTTGTCATAGCTTTGATTCTTTGATTTGGGTTATCAAGATCAACAACAGGTTCAATTTCTACATCATTGTTATTGCTAGGTTGAGCATCAACATGAACATCATCATTAACATTATCACTAGGTTCATGTTCATTACTAGATTGTGTTTCAGCATCAGAAATAGAAATATCATTGGGATTCTCAGGTGTGTAAACAACAGGTTCACTAGAAGTATGCAAAGTCCTATCATTTTTGTTTTTTTCTTCTTAGAAAAACTAGGTGCATCAACATTAATTCTCTGAGAATCTTGCTCAATTCTCTTAGGGTGGCCTTCAGGATACAAAGGTTCCTGAGTCAATTTACCCCCTCTAGTCACAACTCTAATAGCACTATCCTTTTTCTTATTATCTAATTCATTGAGCAAATCATTCTGAGCTTTAAGTACTTGTTCTACTTGAGTGGTAACCATAGAAGCGTGTTTACTAATAAGCTTAAGTTCACCTTTAACTCTAGACATATAATCACTCAAGTGTTCAATCATATAAGCATTACATTTCAATTGTTTACCAACATAAGCATTGAAGTTTTCATGCTTAACAATAAAATTATCAAACTCATCTAAGCATTGGCTAGCAGACTTATAACGAGGAATATCACCTTCATGAAATCTATAGAGAGAATTTACCTTTACTACCTGTGTCGGGTTATCAAGACCATGTATTTCTTCAATAGGTGGCAAATTCTTAACATCTTCAGCTTTAATACCCTTTTCTTCCATAGATTTATTTGCCTCTTGCATATCATCAGGACTGAGAAATAGAATACCCCTTTTCTTCGGAGTTGGCTTAGGAATTGGTTCACGAAGTGTCGAATCATTTTCATTACTCAACATATTATTCAATTGCAATTCAACTTGATCAATAGTTCTTTCCCTAAAAACACAACCAGCACAACTATCCACGTGGTCTCTGGAAGCATCGGTTAGTCCATTATAAAAGATATCAAGTATTTCATTTTTCTTGAGAGAATGATCAAGCAAAGCATTAAGTAATCGGAGAAGCCTCCCCAAGCTTGTGGGAGACTCTCTTCTTCAATTTGCACAAAATTATATATTTCCCTCAAGGCAGCTTGTTTCTTATGCGCGGGAAAATATTTAGCAGAGAAGTAATAAATCATATCCTAGGGACTACACACACAACCAGGATCAAGAGAATTAAACCATATTTTAGCATCACCCTTTAATGAGAACGGAAATAACTTAAGGATAAAGTAATAGTGAGTTTTCTCATCATGAGTAAAAACGGTGGCTATGTTATTCAACTTAGTAAGATGTGCCACAATAGTTTCAGTTTCATAACCATGGAAAGGATTAGATTCAACCAAAGTAATTAACTCTGGGTCGACAGAGAATTCATAATCCTTATCATTGAGATAGATAGGTGAGGTAGCAAAAGCAGGGTCATATTTCATTCTAGCATTCAAGGATTCAAGGATTCAAGGATTTTTCTTTCAGCTGCGCTAACAATTTCTTAAGATCATATCTATCATTGCAAGCTAAAAAGTCTCTAGCAGTTTCTTCATCCATAACATAACCCTCAGGCACAACAGGCAATTCATATCTAGGGGGAGAATCTTCATCATCACTTTCATCAATATTGTTAGTTTCAATAATTCCATTCTCTCTAACCCTAGCAAGTTGTTCATCAAGAAATTCACCTAGTGGCACAATATTATCAAGCATAGAAGTAGTTTCATCATAAGCATCATGCAAAGCAGAAGTGGCATCATCAATAACATGTGACATATCAGAATCAATAGCAGGTGTAGGTGTTGCAAATTTACTCATAACAGAAGGTGAATCAAGTGCAGAGCTAGATGGCAATTCCTTACCTCCCCTCGTAGTTGAGGGAAAAATCTTGGTTCTTTCATCTTTCAAGTTCTTCATAGTGATCAACAGATATAAATCCCAAGTGACTCAAAGAATAGAGCTATGCTCCCCGGCAACGGCGCCAGAAAATAGTCTTGATAACCCACAAGTATAGGGGATCGCAACAGTTTTCGAGGGTAGAGTATTCAACCCAAATTTATTGATTCGACACAAGGGGAGCCAAAGAATATTCTCAAGTATTAATAGTTGAGTTGTCAATTAAACCGCACCTGAAAGACTTAATATCTGCAGCAAAGAATTTAGTAGCAAAGTAATATGGAAGTAATAGTAACGGTGGCAAAAGAAACAATATTGGTTTTGTAGTGATTCTAACAGTGGCAACAGAAAAGTAACTAAGCAAAGAACAATATGTGAAAAGCTCGTAGGCATTGGATCAGTGATGGATAATTATGTCGGATGCGATTCCTCATGCAACAGTTATAACATAGGGTCATACGTGCTTATGGAAAAGAACTTGCATGACATCTTTTTTCCTACCCTCCCGTGGCAGCGGGGTCCTATTGGAAACTAAGGGATATTAAGGCCTCCTTTTAATAGAGTACCGGACCAAAGCATTAACACTTAGTGAATACATGAACTCCTCAAACTACGGTCATCACCGGGAGTGGTCCCGATTATTGTCACTTCGGGGTTACCGGGTCATAACACATATTAGGTGACTATTGACTTGCAAAATAGGATCAAGAACTCACATATATTCATGGAAACATAATAGGTTCAGATCTGAAATCATTGCACTCGGGCCCTAGTGACAAGCATTAAGCATAGCAAAGTCATAGCAACACTAGTCTTAGAACATAATGGATACTAGGGATCAAACCCTAACAAAACTAACTCGATTACATGATAAATCTCGTCCAACCCATCACCGTTCAGCAAGCCTACGATGGAATTACTCACGCATGGCGGTGACTATCATGAAATTGGTGATGGAGGAAGGTTGATGATGACGATGGCGACAGATTCCCCTCTCCGGAGCCCTGAACGGACTCCAGATCAGCCCTCCCAAGAGAGATTAGGGCTTGGTGGTGGCTCCGTATCGTAAAACATGATGAATTCTTCTCCTTGAATTTTTTCTCCCCGAACGTGAATATATAGAGTCGGAGTTGAGGTCGGTGGAGCCTCAGGGGGCCCACGAGATAGGGGGCGTGCCCCAGGGGGTGGGCGCGCCCTCCACCCTCGTGGACAGGGTGTGGGCCCCCTGACGTTGATTCTTTCGCCAGTATTTTTTATAAATTCCAAAAATATTCTCCGTGAAGTTTCAGGTCATTCTGAGAACTTTTATTTCTGCACAAAAATAACACCATGGCAATTCTGCTGAAAACAACATTAGTAGTTCCATTCAAATCATGCAAGTTAGAGTCCAAAACAAGGTCAAAAGTGTTTGGAAAAGTAGATACGATGGAGACGTATCAGCAGGGCCCGACCCCGCGCATACCTCAATCGCCGTTGGGGCATCCGGATCACCAAGACGAGGCCAAGGGGTGAGGGCCTACGTGACCAGTGAGGCCCCTAAGTCGCGATGCTCAGGGGTCCTCCTTGACATACGAACATCCGTCATGAAGGAAACATGAGCAGCGCATGAGTTAATCTGGAGCCCCTCATACCTTTCCTCGCCAGCTTTTGCTTGGGAGGGACACGAGAAGACCATGTGCGAGAGACCTAGTGAGGTGGCGTGCGTCAGGCATGGCCTGAGCATAGCCCCCGTGCCCAGCCCCCTCCCGCGGCCCTCCCATAGGGAAAGCGGTGCGGTGAGGCCGGACAGCAAGCCTATTGGCCCTCCTAAGGTTATTGCAGCTGCTAGGGCGCCCTCAGTTGTTTATTCACTAGCGCGGAGCATGGTGCTTCCACTTTAGCATGGGCATAGCCGCTCCTAGACCGTGTCGTCCGCCAATGCGGAGCATGGGGCTTCCACTTGTGCATGGGCATAGTCGCTCCTCGATAGTGTCGTTCACCAACGCGGAGCATGGGGCTTCCACTGGTTTGTGGGTGGGAGTTCCCTCAGGGGCAGACTCCGGGGCGTGTACAACCCCATCTGTACGCGTGTCTATGGAGGTGTATATGGGCACCCGTCAGCCAGCGCAGGACTCACGAGGCCCTACCTCAAGGCGGGTTGCGCCTGAATTTTTGGTGTGGAGCATTTGAAAGAACCCTGTGAGATGTTGAGGTGGCCTGCGTCGAGTGAATCTCCAGAGGACATCGCATGAGAAGGCCAAACACCAACAACCCCAGGAAGTGACGTGAATGGGGCCAACACGCCAGACAGAGCTCAGCCGCTGGATTTATCAACGCTGTAGGGACGAACCCGAGCACAGACGTTGTGCCCAATCTTCTCATGCAACAATCCCAAAGAAAGACAACCGGCGCGTGACTCTCGCGGCGGCGAGGCACCGAGTCGCGCGCCCTGACTTGTCCACTCTTGATTAGCTCATGCAAGGACAAGGCACCAAGGACCACGGGAGGTGACGTGCATGGGAGCTGGCCCGTGAGATAGAGTTCAGCCACTTGGGTTTAGCGATGCTGCAGGGATGGACCCGAGCACAGACGCCGTTCCAATCCTTAATCATGAGGCGGTAGTGGGAAGGTTTGTGAGGGCGCACGACATTCATGGTGGCAAAGCACCAGACATGCAGGTTGCAATTTTTAAGAAACTCATGAAAGGCGAGGCCAGTTCTAATACATGCGCAAAATGATACACGCTGCAGGGCGGGCCCTAATAGCTTCTTGTCGCAAGCGAATGTGATGATGCCACTACTTCCTGGCATCTTGAGGTCATTGTAGCTGTGTTGAGTCGCCGCCATGAACTTGGCGAGGACCGGATACCAGAGGATGGCATTGTATGGGAGGCGAATGTGGGCGACGTCAAAGTCGATGAGCTCGGTGTGGTAGTTGTCGCATTTGTCGAAGGTGACAGAGAGACAAATCTTCCCTATGGGGATGGTGGAGCCATCAGTTACCCCTGAGAAGGGCTTGGTGGGGAGGAGCTAGTCGTACAACACCTGGAGCGTCTCAAACATCTCGACAAAGAGAACGTTGAGCCCGCACCACCGTGGATGAGTGTTTTGGTGACAAGGACGTTGCTGATGGTTGGCAAGCAGAGCATCGGGAGTGCGCCAGCGGTGGCTGAGCACTTGAGCTGGTCCGTAGAGTCGAAGGTGATGGCGTATTTGGACCACCTGAGGGGACACGATGACTCGAGCTTGGGGAGGGCCGCGTTCACCTCACGAGCGAATTGCTTGAAGATGCGATGAGAGGCGGGGGCCTGAGCGCCACCCAGGATGCAGGCAATGGCATGAGGCTCTTGGAAGCCCCAACCGCATCGTCTTGGTGGTGATCATCGTTTCTCCTTGGAGGCGGCGGCAGCGGAGGAAGGTAGACATTGCCTTGAGGATGGTCCTCACGAGGCTAGTCACGCCATGGGCCGTCACGAGGTTGGCCCTGATAGCTGTCCTCACGAGGCTGATCATGCCAGTCCTGGCAGGGGTCGCGGTTGTCCCAGCGGCCTCCACCACGGCCTCCTCCACGGTCGTAGCCACTATTGTTGCACTCGGGACAGTGGCCAATGCGCCCGTCGTGGATTGCCCTGATCTCCTGGTAGTCGTTCGTGTTGTGGCTGTGGACGTTGTGCAAGACGCAGAACGGACGACTGCCCCTGGAGGATTCGGCATTGTCGCAGCCGCGCTTCATCTCAGGTTCAGCCGCGAGCACGGCAGGGCCCTGACGCTTCACATCCTTAGCCTTGGCCTTCTTGTCTTCAGGATCGGCCTCCAGAAGCTCCTGGAGGGAGAGGCGACCTTCCTCTACCCTCGCGCACCTGGCGGCCATGTCGAACATCTCCAGAGCCAAGTACAAGTCCTCGTGTATGGCGAGCTCTTCCTTCATCTTGACATCCCGGACGCCCTCAGAGAACGCCGAAATGATGGCCTCGTCCAACACCTTCGGGATCTTGAGGCGAACGTTGGTGAAGCGCTGTATGTACTTATGCAAGGTTTCACTCGGCCGCTGCTTGATGTGCAGTAGGTCGCCTACTGTAGGAGCTCGTCCCAGGAGGATATCAACCCCACCGGAAGGTCCAGGAGCCAAGAGCGCGTGCCTTCCTTGAGGGCCATGGGGAACCAGTTCACCGTGACCTTCTCATTGCCGTTCGCCGCCTTGATACTCAGCTCGTAGAGTTGGAGGAACTCAGCAGGGTTGGGAGTGCCGTCGTAGCGCGGAGGCAGATCCGGCTTGAACTTGCCGGGCCAGACAACACGGCGCAGCTCCGGGGTGAAAGCATGGCAACCTGCCGCACTCACAGGGGCTAGCTGTAGGGGAGGAGCCTGATCTTGACGCCCCCGCGCCGCCGCCTCTAGCGGCGCGCAATCTTGGCGTGGAGGTGCTGGAAGCGCACGTGCCTCTCCTTGGGGCCGCTGCACCACCAGGCAGCTTTCTTCATCGTGCGCTGACGCCTTGCACGGCGGGTCGCGCTGGGGCGCCTCATGCCTTGGCTCTAGGTCCACGCCGTGCAGAGGAGGAGGAGGAGGCGCGCTGTGACCCGTGAGCCACATAGCCCGCCAGGGACGACGGAGGACTGATGCGTCTCCATCATATCTATAATTTTTGATTGTTCCATGCTATTATATTATCTGTTTTGGATGTTTAATGGGCTTTAATATACCTTTTTATATTATTTTTGGGACTAACCTATTAACCAAAGGCCCAATGCAAATTGCTATTTTTTTTTGCCTATTTCAGTGTTTCGCAGAAAAGGAATATCAAACGGAATCCAAACGATGATGTGTGAGTAGTTTACCACAGACCTTCGGGTCCATAGTTATTAGCTAGATGGCTTCTTCTCTCTCTTTGGATCTCAATACAAAGTTCTCCTCGATTCTCTTGGAGATCTATTCGATGTAATTCTTTTTGCGGTGTGTTTGTCGAGATCCGATGAATTGTGGGTTTATGATCAAGATTATCTAGGAACAATATTTGATTCTTCTCTGAATTCTTTTATGCATGATTTAATATCTTTGCAAGTCTCTTCGAATTATCTGTTTGCTTTGGCCTACTAGATTGATTTTTCTTGCAATGGGAGAAGTGCTTAGCTTTGGGTTCAATCTTGCGGTGTCCTTTCCCAGTGACAGCAGGGGCAGCAAGGCACGTATTGTATTGTTGCCATCGAGGATAAAAAGATGGGGTTTATATCATATTGCTTGAGTTTATCCCTCTACATCATGTCATCTTGCCTAATGCGTTACTCTATTCTTATGAACATAATACTCTAGATGCATGCTAGATAGCCGTTGATGTGTGGAGTAATAGTAGTAGATGTAGAATAGTTTCGGTCTACTTGTCGCGAACATGATGCCTATATACATGATCATGCCTAGATATTCTCATAATTATGCGCTCTTCTATCAACTGCTCGACAGTAATTTGTTCACCCACCATAGAATTTGCTATCTTGAGAGAAGCCACTAGTGAAACCTACGGCCCCGGGGTCTATTCTCCATCATTTTAATCTCCCGTCAACTAGCCATTTCTGTTGTCGTTTATTTTGCAACCTTTATTTTCCAATCTATACAACAAAAATACCAAAAATATTTATCTTATTATCTCTATCAGATCTCACTTTCGTAAGTGACAGTGAAGGGATTGACAACCCCTTTATCACGTTAGTTGCGAGGTTCTTGTTTGTGTTTGTTTGTGCAGGTACGAGGGACTTGCGTGTAATCTCCTACTTGATTGATACCTTGGTTCTAAAAAACTGAGCGAAATACTAACGCTACTTTGCTGCATCACCCTTTCCTCTTAAAGGGAAAACCAATGCATGCTCAAGAGGTAGCAAGAAGGATTTCTGGCACCGTTGCCGGGGAGATCTACGCACAAGTCAAGACATACCAAGTACCCATCACAAACTCTTATCCCTCGCATTACAGTATTTGCCATTTGCCTCTCATTTTCCTCTCCGCCACTTAACCCTTGCTGTTTTATTCGCCCTCTTTTCTGTTCGCCCTTTTTCCGTTCGTATCTTTTCGCTTGCTTCTTGTGTATCGGTGTATTAGATCGTTGGTTTTGCTATTATGGCTAGCTCTTCTATCATCGTTAGTACTCCCGATCATGAAGTTCTTAATTTTAAACAAAGGGAGGGAGAAAATTTAAAAGATGCTTGGTATAGAATTTGCAATGCTCAAAATAGATCCACTAGGAAGCAATCCACTTCCGTTCTTCTTCGCAATTTTTATGTATGCATCACCCCTTGGAATAGATATATTCTTGATACCATTACCGGAGGGAATTTCTTGGCTAGCCATACTTTTGATTCTTATAATGTTATGGCAGATTTGTTTGGGCCACCACCTCTCTTGGTTAACGAAACTGTTTTAACTTTGGAACATGTGATGCAAAGGCTTGAAATTATTGAAAATAAAGTTGCCACTGTAGAGTTGATTGAGAATTTGGATAAAAATATCCACAACCAGATTACCGAATATGGATCTAAGGTAGGAGTTACTCTGAATTTTTTTAAAGAAAAAGAACACATAGTTAACGAAAGGATAGATCAAGATTCCACAAGAATTGATAAACTTGAGGATATAATTACCAACTTAGGGTCTTCCTTTTATTCCGTAAAAATACTCCAAATCCTCCTACTACTAGAGTTTCCAAGTTTATTTATGTGCCTAAAAATAAAGGTGAATCTTCCAGTAAGGAAAATGCGGATATCAAAGCAATAAGTGTTCACCCCAACTTTTTCCCTATCATTAAGGAACCTTTTGCTACAAATGAATTTCTTGGTTTCTTACCTATGAGTTTGATAATTAATAATAAGAAGGAAACTCCTAAGGGTTATAAGTTTTCTATTGAAGAATTGCATACCAAAGATGACAATACCTAGATCTATTCTTGTTTTTATGCCTAGCTATGGGTGTTAAACGATAGCGCTTGTTGGGAGGCAACCCAATTTTATTTTTGTTTCTTGTTTTTTGTTCCTGTTTAGTAATAAATAATTCATATAGATTCTGTTTAGATGAGGTTTTATGTTTTTAATTAGTGTTTGTGCCAAGTAGAACATTTGGGAAGACTTGGGGGAAGTTTTTGCGATCTTGCTGTAAAAAACAGAAACTTTAGCGCTCACGAAATTTGCTGCCATTTTTTACTGCAGAGTGCGATTAGGTTGATTCTTTTTGCATATGATTAATAGACAAATTACTCACGTACACCAATTTATTTCATAATTTTTGGGGTTACATAAGTATTCGAAACCTACAGATTACTACAGACCATTCTGTTTTTGACTGATTCTGTTTTTCGTTTGTTGTTTGCTTAATATGATGAATC